>NC_091228.1:17969833-18269833 GCF_040958095.1 Procambarus clarkii | reverse complement strand
GGGGGGAGCTGCGCAGACATGCGGCGCAGCTCGTGTGACGTCATGCTTCTTAGTTCGTTTTCCTGGGGGAGTTCTGTCCACTCTTTTTTCGATTTTTGTTGTTAACCAGAATAGAGGTTTGTTTTGGGGCGCTTACCTTTCTGGGTGCCTGTCCCGGTCGATGGCAGATATAGAATTCTCCAAATCACATGTGCATTCTATGGGCCATTGCTCCCCGTGCCTCTGTGAGGGGGCCAGGTTCTGGCTCGTGGTCCCCGGTAGGCCTAGAACTCCACCCACATCGACTGATGCAAAATAGTTAGGATATCCATATCAGCCATAGATAGCTCCGGGGAGCCTCCGGGACTCACCCAGAAAATGGCGTTTCATTACATTCAACGCTGGTTTTTTGTTTTTGTTTTTCCTGCCTTGTGGGGGTGGGGGGGGGTGGTCTGCCCCTCTGGTGTTGATACCTCATATATATGTTGGTGGTCCTCCACTAGGTCCCCGTGAGTGTACATGTCCCGGGGATTCAGCTTTTGCAGTTTGGTAGTTTGGGATACCAGTTAGCAGTACCTTGCCTGGGCTTCCCTTAGCAGAGCGTTTAAAGGCCATGAAAACCCCTACTTGGGCTCAGTGGTCCGATGGATATGTCCCCTGGGTCACATCTTGCCTGGTGCGAGTTTGAAGGTTGCTTTGTCCCCTCTTCTCGGGGTTACAATCACCTGTTCTGCCTCCGTCATGATGTCTGTTGTGTCAGTGACACCTTCGATCCTGAGTTCTGCCAGTGGTATTCCTTGCATGTACTCTGCTTCACCCAATCCACTGATCTTGATGTTCTGGTGCAGGCAGCTTCAGCGTTGCATGTGCTTTATAGGTTGCTGCAGCGTGCCAGGTTGGTTGCTCACCCAGATGCCCGAGACTGCCCCATTTTGGTTATAGGAACTCGGACTTAGGGGCGTTAGTCGCTTCAACTTTGGTTTCGTTCATGCCCCCGGGTCCTTCCCTTGCTGTTGTTCATCCTGTTCCTCCTTCCCTGCTCCCAGCTCCAAAGCATCTGAGGGTTTTGGAGTCAGGGTGGGGTTTAGTTGGTGCTGAGACTCGGGCAGTTTCGGGGGAATGCCCCATACAGTGCAGCGACGGAGGCATTCAAGCCCGTTCCTCCAGCTGGTGCTTTTGGGTCTGACCAGTGGGCCCAATTTGTCCCAGCTTTTCCAGTGGCTTCTGCCTTTTCTTTTGAGGCAGAAGGTTTGGAGGGCAGCTCAGCCCTGGGGTCCTGATGTGGAGGCTCCCGGGGAGGGGGAGGGGCTGACTTGGGGGCCTTGGGCCCCGTTTGACCCTGCTTAGGTTTTAGTATCCTCTGAACGGGGCTTGTTGCTGCAGGGGTGGGGTTTTCTTATTCCCCCTCCTTGTACGAGTTTGGTATAACGTCAACCTCTCCCCGGGTTTGGTTCTGGGTTTCCTTGGGTAGTTCGGTCCCTTCCTTGTGGAAGTTTTCGACCTCCCGCATACTGCCTCATGTGGTGCGTGTGGCCATTGTGGCTTACCTCCTGCGTGACCCAGATTATGCCTCAATAATGGATCCTGCCCCTTTGGAGTTCGGTTCTTCCTTTCCTTACTGGGTTTGTTTTGAGTTTCCAAAGTCGTCCTGGTTGCCAGACTGTCCTGTTTTTTTCATTGGGGCATGGCATACATTCTGTCGGTTCCTCACTCTTGAGTGGCAAGAGGCCCTCATGGTGGTTCAGGTTTACCTGGAGGGCGAGTTTGAGTGCCTCAGTGTGTGTTTGTTAGCCCCTGCACTTCCTCGGGATGTCGGCCTGGTGCAGCTTCACGTGCAGTTTCCCTCCCTTACAGTTCCCCTGGCTACTGAGGACTTGAGTGCCCATGACCATTTGGCTTCCGTCTTGCATTTCTTTTCCCTTCTCGAGCTGTCTTCTGACTGGCTTGAGGAGGACGGGGAGGTGCTTGGGGCTGATCCTGAATCTTGTGCGATGGTCTTGGCTGTGCAGACGTCGGTTGCGTTTTTGAAGCAGTTTGTGCCGATCCTGCGGGAGGTGGTGTCTCTCTTCTTTGCTTGTCGTCTCGCGTGCCAGTTATCTATGCCTTTTTGTCCTTTGCTGTTTGCAGTCTGCGGTTGTGCAATATCTGCAAGCGGTGGCTTCAAATTAATATTCCATGTCGCACTTCTTGGTTTTCCAGGCCCCTTGGGGTGGGGGGGCCTTCCCGGAAGGGTCGTGCCAGAGCTCAGAGTTCATCCCATTGTGGTAGGCCAGTGGTGCTGGTTTCGCAGTCGCTCAGCCTTTGGAACCGACGACAACTGGTCGGTGCAGTGGTAAGTTGACTTCGCGTAAGGAGCATTGGCCCTTTCACAGTTTTTCCCATTGAATGGGCAATGGGGGGAAGGCTCACACTGTTTGCCACATCTGGTCTCACGATTTGTGGGCGTTTCAGGATGTTTCTTGCGGCCTGCGGTGGCGTTGGGTGGCCCATTCCCCTTTGGGGGGTTCGAGCATGCTGGACAGGCCTCTTCTCCTGCGCTGTCAGGTCATCTTGGAGTGGGTTCGCTTGGGCATGGTCGAAACATCCTCATCCCTCAAGTGGGTTTCCCACTTGTTCCCTGTTCTGAAACAGGAATGCGCGGACAAGTAGTTCATTCCGGGCTTTTCCCGTCTGAACCGCTGGGTCTATTGCCCCTTCTTTCAGATGACTACTCTGTCCCAGGTCCGTCTTCTCTTGGAGTTGGACACTTGAATGGTGTCCATGAATCTCTGGGAAGCTTATTGGCATGTCCCAATTCATCCGGGGTTCAGAAACTGGCTCAGTTTTGTTGTGGGGCATCAGGCTGACCGGTTTCGTTGCCTTCCTTTCAGCTTGAATCTGGCACCTCGCGTGTTCACATGCCTTACCTGGGTAGTGGTGGCCCGTCTGCTTCTCTTAGGGGTTTGGGTTCTAGCCTACCTACACAACTGGCTGGTGTGGGCGCCCGGCTATTCCGCATATCTGTTCGCCAGAGATTTGGTTCTTTCTCAGCTCGCCGTGTTTGGGTTCCTGGTGAATTGGAGGAAGTCCCATCTGGGTTTCTCTCATGTTCGGCCTTGTGTGGGACTCTTCGACCGCTTCCTCGTCTCTCCCTTCGGAGGCTCTATTGTGGCCGCAGTCCTGCTTTCGCTTGTTTTGGGGGGGCTCCTGTATCACGAGGCGGTTGCTTGAGGGTTTGTGCGGGAGTCTGAACTTTGCTCTATTGATCTACCCGCCAAGTCAGGTTTTGCTTCATTGGCTGTTCTGGTTCCTTTGGGAACACCAATTCCACCTCTCTCGGAATCGCTTAGTTCGGCCTTCGGGTGCCTTACGTTGGCTGCTGCTTATTCGGCTTCCTCTACTGTTTTTTTTGGGTTCAATGCCCTGGTGCCTACCCGAGCCCTCGCTCGATGTGTTCACAGGTGCGTCGTCTCCTTCCTGGGGCTTTGTGGTCAGTACTTACCAGGCCAACCAATGTCCTACTGGACGGCCTGTTTCAGTTCATACCCCCGTCCATGGAATGGACGCTCGACATCGACTCATTCTGTTGGCTCTATTGGACGTATGGGCTCCTAAAGATGGACGTCTCCCGGTATATGTGGCGCCCTTCCCCAACTGCGAGGCCGTCGGGGTTGATACCTTCAGGCAGGACTGGTCGAGGTGGGGTTACCTGTGCCTCTTTTCCCTGGGTCTGCTGTTGCTCCAAGTCATAGCTCACTTGGAGACAACTTACCAAGGAAGAGTAGTCCTCTTGGCCCTTTGGTGGCTGGCCTGGCCTTTGTTTCAGGTGCTACATGTTCGGTGTCCGAACCCTGGGGTCTTTCCGCGGCTCTGCCTCTTTCAGCGGATCGGCCAGTCAGTTACATAGCTGGTTCGATTTTCTCTTCCAGTTTTTGCGTCTGATCTTTCTGACGTGGTCTATCACCACTTGTATGGTGATCAGGTTGCTTCATTGATGGTGTCCCACCTGCGTGCTTCGTCTTGGTGGAAGTATGAAGTTTCCTGGTGGTCCTTTCGTTATTTCTTGTCCCTCCATAGGTTTTCTTCTGTTTTGATTCAGGTTGTCTTGTTTTTTCTTTCGTGGTTGTTTCAGGATTGTCATCATATGCTGAATACTATTGCCTCATATTGTGCAGGGCTCGCGGAGCCACTTCAGCTTGCGGTCGGGGTGGATGTTACTTCTGCTCCATTCCACAAGCTGTCTCGTGCATTGTTTCACCTCCGGCCTGCTCACGCGCCGCCTGAACTGTCCTGGTCGTTGAACTGGGTGCTCTCTCTTTCTTCCTTCTCCTCGAATTGTTGTGGCCCCTTTGGTTCAGGATTGTTTTGCGGAGGCTCTGTTTCTGTTCGCATTGGCCTCTGGGGGTCAGGTTGGGGAGCTTCATGCTCTCCTCCGACACAGGGGGTTTCTGCTCTTTAGGTCCTGGTGGTAGGTTTGTTCGTTTGCAACCGTATTCTTCTTTTCTGGTGAAGAATGAGACTGCTGCTTTCCGGAGAGGTCTTTGGGTTGTTGATGCTTGGTTGGTTTAGCCGGGTTGCATCATGTTTTGTGTCTGGTTGTGGCTCTTTCCCTTTTACCTGCTCGCTACGGCCTCGATGGCCGAAGGCGCGCTTTGGGTTGATTTGGTTTCCCTTCTTCCTTTTTCCAGGGTACAGGTCTCTGCAGGGTTATTCGGTCCAGCCAGCTTGTGGTCTATTCTTGTGCCCATGATGTTGTTGCTGTTTTGGCTGCCATCTTAAGTAACATGTCATGGGCTGACATTTGGTCATGGGGTTTTTGGAGGTCGAACAGTGTCCTGACCCCCTCGCTACCTAGTCAATGTTTCTGGCTGCTCGCTACCTAGTCAGTGTTCCCGGCCCTAGTCAGACGTGTGTCCCATTGAGTCAGCGGTTGCAACCAGTTGCCTCGACTTTGAGTTGAGGTGCGAGTGACGACTGCCTCCCGGGTAATTCCCTCTCATTTTATCTTTGGTTACATATCTCCGGGAAGCTGAAGGGGCTTTCCCTAGAAAACCAGCATTGAATGTAATGAAATGCCATTTTCTTGGTAAGACCCAGAAAAATCAATCTTCGGCAACCACTCTTCCCTCTGGTCGGCAGTTTTCACGGTTTTGACATCCAGCCTCAGAACTGAGGGTAGGTAGCCGGCAGGTGATGTCTAGTGCTCTCCCGGAGCTGCACTGACAGTGGCACAGTGACGGTTGTGTAGTCATACTCATTTGCTTGTTTTCATTTGAGGGAGTTCTGTCCATTAGTTCGTCTTTAAGCAGCAATATTTTAACCAGATAGGTTTGTTTTGGGGCGCTTACCTTTCTGGGTGCCTGACCTAGTCGATGGCAGACATAGAATGCTTCCAACCACATGGGGGTTTCTATAGGTCATTGCTCCTCGTGCCTCTCTGAGTGGGCTGGTTCTGGCTCGTGGTCCTTGGTAGGCCTAGAACTCCATTCGCTTTGACTGATGGCAGGGTGTAATACATTCATATCAGCCCATATAGCTCCGGGAAACCTCAGAGTCTCGCCCAGAAAATGACTTTTTATTGCATTCAATGCTGGGTTTTTATAGATGTATCAGATCTGAGTTGGAATTTTGTGACCAGCGCTCACCAAGTTGCTCAGGGTCATTGGACATGTCCATTCAGTTCAGTGCACTATACAGTGCTGGAGTTTGCTGCCATATGGCATGGCCTGAGGATGATTCAGGTTCCTCTGGGCTCTTTGTTTCTGGTTCATTTAAACTGTTCCCTATTGGTTCATTGCCTGAACTATGGGGCTTTTTCTGTGGGGAGACCCTCCAGCTCCCTAGAGTTATTGGACTGATATTCGCTGTATTAGTCTGGGGCATCAGTCAATGGAGTTCTGCCTACCAGGGACCATGAGCCAGAACCTGGGCCCCCCTTCGGTGAGGCACAGGGAGAAATGGCCTCTGGAAGCCCCCCATGTGTTTGGGAGCATTCCATGTCTGCCATCAACCAGGGTTAGGCACCCAGAAAGGAAGGCATAACAAAACAAACCCCACCTGGTAAGAAATTGTAACCAAAGACCAAACAGAGAGACAGAACTCCCCCAAAAACATAAGGAAACAAGTAAACATCATTCACCGCCGACGTGCCTCTTGTCTGCGCAGCCCTTCCCTTTCCAAGAGGGTAAAAGTGGAGCCCTGGACCCCTCCATGCTGGCTACTCACACCTCAGTTCGTAGGCTGATGCGCTTTGGGGCGGTTGTCAACTCTGGCCTCGATTTCTTGGCGGAATTTATGCCTTTGCGGTGTTTTCTGCTCTTTGTGGTGTGGTGGCCAGGAGTAACATCAGTGCACTAGGGCTCCATGCACTTTGGACTGCCTTCCCTAAGCACCCTGTAAGTTCTACCCTTAGGTTTTAGGGTTGCCTTCCCTAGAGCCTTCGGGATTCCTCTTCCATCTTGAGGTTATCTTGAGATGATTTTGGGGCTTAGTGTCCCCGCGGCCCGGTCCTCGACCAGACCTTCTTTTGTTACACACCCGCAGGAAGCAGTCTGTAGCAGCTGACTAACTCCCAGATTCCTATTTACTGCTAGGTAACAGGGGCATCAGGGTGAAAGAAACATTTTGCCCATTTGTCTCCGCCTCCACCTGGGATCGAACCTGGAACCTCAGGACTACTAATCCGAAGAGCTGTCCACCCAGCTGTCAGGCGCCCCATAACCCATAGCATCAAGAACCCATTGCATCAAGGATGCTCAACATTTGTCCCACCTTTGGGGCCAGCTTGCCAGGGTTTCGTGGCATTTGTTTGACCTTGGGTAGGAAGTAGTGGTGTTGCTGGTTGGGGCGCAGGGTGCTGCATTGCACGGTGACCTATGCGATGGCTGTGTTCCTGTTCTTTCTGGTGGTGTTGTACTTTTGGGAGTTTTTCTTTTATTTTTGTTTTCCTTGCCTGGAGGGGGGGTCTGCCTTGTTTGACTATTAGTTCACCTAGGGTATTTTGGTGGTCCTCCTCTAGGCCCCTGTGCTTGTACACATCACAGGGATCTAGTTTATAGCCCATCTCCCTCTTTGTTGACATTGGGGGTCCACCGGCTTAGCACTTTGCCTGGGATTCCCCACAGGCAAAACCCCCTATGCACCCTGGAAAACCCAGTCGGGTTTGGTTGACCGATTGATGTGTCTTCTGAGTCCTACTTCGCCTTGTGCAAGTTTGAAGGTTGTACTGTGCCCTTGTCTCAGGGGTGACAATCACCTATTTTGCCTCTTGAAAACGCCATTTTCTGGGTGAGACCAGGAGGTTCCCCAGCAACCCTCCCTCCCTCTGGTCGGCAGTTTCATGGTTTTTGACATCCAGCCTCTGAAGTGGGGGTGGATAGCCAGCACTGGGTGGGTGGGGGGTCTGGGACTCCCCTTTCCCCTCCAGAGAGGGGAGAACTATAAAGATAGCAGCACAATGACAGGTGTGACGTCATGCTAGTTTGCTCAATTTTGTTTGGAGAGTTCTTTTCAACTGTTCGGCTTTCAGTAGCAATATTTTAACAGGATAGGGATTGTTTTGGGATGCCTACCTTTCTGGGTGCCTGACCCAGTTAATGGCAGACATAGAATGCTTCCAACCATACGGGGGTTTCTAAAGGCAATTACTCCTCGTGCCTCTCTGAGGGGGCCAGGTTCTGGCTCGTGGTCACCGGTAGGCAGAACTCCATTTGCTTCGACATGCCAGGGTCTAATGCATTCATATCAGCCCAGATAGCTCCAGGGAGCCTCCAGGTCTCACCCAGAAAATGGCATTTCATTACATTCTTCACTATTTTTTTGTTTTTTTAAAGATACTCCTTTTCTGTGGGGAGCCCCTTCGATTCCCTGGAGCTTATCGGGCTAAAGTATGTTATGTTAAACCGGGACATTAGCTATGGAGTTCAGACCTACCAGGGACCAGCACCAGAACCTAGCCCTTTCAAAGAGGTTTCAGGGAGCAATAGCCCTGGAAAACCCCATTGTGGTTGGGGGTTTTCCTTATCTGCCATCGACTGGGGTTAGGCACCCAGAAAGGTAGGCATAACAAAATAAACCCCACATGGTAAGAAACTAAAACAAAAAACCGAATAGAGAGGTAGAAACTCCCTACAATCCCAAGGAAACAATCAAACAATCAACTATCACAATTTACTGCCGCGCCGGTCGTCTGCGCAGCCCTCCCCTCCCCAAAAGGGGGAAGGGGGGCCCCGGACCTCACCGCGCCGGCTGCCTTCAGTTCATAAGCTAGTGTCAACCGGGATAGACGCTTCTCTGGCCTCAAATTCCTGGGCGGTGTTTACCTTGTGTGGCGTTCTCTGCTGTCTTTGTGTGGTGTGTGGTGGCCAGGAGTACCTCATCAGTGCCGGGACTGCATGCGCTTAGTTGCTTCTTTCCCTACATGCGCTTCCTTCCTTCCCTTCCTTTCCTTTATCATCTACCCCTTGTTTTTGTTTGGGTTTCTTAACCAATTAGCAACACCTTGCCCGGGCTTCCTGTTGTTGTTACCCTACGGGCCCTGGAAACTCCTGTCGGGGCTCGGTGGACCCATGGATGTGACTCCCGAGTTCCAGCCTGCCTTGTGCGGGTTTGAAGGTTGCAGTGTGTCCTTGTCTCAGGGTGACACTCACCTGTTTTGCCTCCATCATGCTGCCTGTTGGGTCAATGACACCTTTGACCCGGAGCCTTGCGAGTCATGTTCTCTGCTTGTGCTCCTGTTTTACTCTGACGATGTTCCTGTTAGGGTACAGGCAGCATCAGCGTTGCATGTTAGGTTTAGGTTACTGCAATGCACTAGGTTGGTTTCCCACCCAGATGCCCTAAAGGCTGCCCCGTTTTGGTTTTAGGGACCCTGACCTGGGAGCGTTAGTCAATTCGGCTTTGGCTCCTTCCGTGCCCCCTGGTCCTTCCCCAGTGGTTCTTCCTGCACCTTTTTCCCTGTGTCCGGCTCCAAAACGTCTGAGGTTTCGGCCTCGGCACAGGGTTTAGTTGGTAATGAGACTCGGGCTGCCTTGGGGGCTGCCCCATTCAGGTCGGAGACGGAGGCATTTGAGCCGGTTTCTCCTGCCGAGGCTTCTGGGGTCCCACCAGCAGGCCCCCCTTCTTGTCTGCCTTTCCCCTGGACTCGGCCTTTTCTTCAGGGGTAGAGGGTTTGAAGGACAGCTCTGTCCCAGGTCGTGACGTGGGGGATCCTGGGGCTGGGGAGGAGTCAACCTGGGGGCCTTGGGCCCCCTGTGACCCCGCTTGGGTGCTTTTGCCTTCCTCTCGGGGTTTATTGTTGCAGGGGGAGGGTTTTTCTTACCCCCCTTCCCTGTATGAGTATGATTTGGGTTCTGATCCTCCCCGGGTTCGCTTCTGGGCTCCTTTGGGTACCTCGGCTCCGTCTTTCCAGAGATTTTTTACTCCCCATATTTCCGCGAAGGTGGATCGGGAAGCTCTTGCTGCATACCTCTTGCAAGACCAGGGTTATGCCTCTGCGATGGATCCGTCCTCGTTTGAGTTCGGTTCTTTTTCCCGTTTTTGGGTGTGTTTGGAAGTTCTAGAGTCTTCCTGGCTGGTAGACTGCTTTTTTTTTTCGTTGGGGGCGTGGCATGAGTTCTGTTGGACCTGCACGCTTGATTGGCGGGAAACTTTTACTTTTATGTAGGTTTACCTGGGGGGCGAGTTTGAGCACCTTAATGCGTGCTTGTTCGCTCCCGTGCTTTCTCGGGATGTTGACCTTTTCCAGCTTCATGTGCAGGTTCCTTTTCTTTCGACTTCATTGGTTGCGAAGGAGTTGCGCGCACGTGGGTATTTGGCTTCGGTCTTACGATTCTTTTCCCTTCTCGAGCTGTCTTCTGGCTGGCTTGAGGGGGATGTGGGAGCGTTGAGTAAAGGGCCTTCGTCTGGGGCACTGACTTTGGCAGCTAGGGGCATCGGGTGCACTGTTGAAGCTTTTTGCGCCCATCCTGAAGGAAGCGGTGTCTCTGTTTTTTGTTTCTCGCCTCGCGTGCTGTCAGGCTGTGCTCGCCTTCTCTTTGGAATCTGCTTGGGCCCTGGCTCTTAGGTTCTCGTCTCTGTTTTGTCCATTGCTGTTTGCAGAGACTGCGGTCTCTCAGTTTCTGCAAGCGGCTTCTTGTAGTTGTCGTCCTATGGCGGACTTGTTGATTCTCCGAGGAGGTCGTTCTCGGCACTTTTGGAGGGGTCTTGCCAGGGTTCCGGGTTCTGCTGGTCGAGGTGGACCATTGGTGCCAATTTCTAAACTGTTGTTCCCGTCGAGGCCAGTGTTGTCTGGTTGGCATGGTGATCGCCCTGTTCGATGTTTGGGTTCTCGTAAGGGGCGTCAGCCCTTTCATGGTTCGCCCCGTTGACTGGGCGATGGGGGGAAAGCTCGCTCTGTTTGCCCACGCTTGGTCCCATGATTTGTGGGCCTTTTTAGTCGTGTCATCCGGCCTGCGGTGGCAACTCGTCCTCCTTTGGGGGGTTCGGGGCTAACAGGGCAGGTTTCTTCTCCTGCGCTTCGTCAAGTCGTCTTGGAGTGGGTGCGCTTGGGCGTGGTCAAAACGACTCCGTCCCTCAGGTGGGTTTCCCGTTTATTTCCAGTGCTGAAATGGGACTGTGCGGATCTGAGGTTTATTCTGAACTTGTCCCGTCTGAACCCCTGGATTCCTTGCCCCTCCTTTCGGAAGACTACTCTGTCTCATGTCTGGCTTCTGTTGGAGCCGGGTGCCTGGATGGTGTCCCTGTCCTATTCATCTGGGGTTCAGGGACTGGTTAGGTTTCGTGGTGGGTCGTCACGCTTACCGCTTTTGATGCCTACCTTTTGGCTTGACTCTGTAACCTCGCGTTTTCACGCTTCTGACCCGGGTTGTGGTGACCCGTCTGCGTCTTCTAGGGATTCGGGTTTTGGCCTACCTCGACGACTGGCTGGTGTGGGCTCCCAGTCAGTCAGCTTGTCTGCTCGCCAGGGATATGGTCCTTTTCCAGCTCACCAGGTTCGCGTTCCTGGTGAACTGGAGGAAGTCCCATCTGGTTCCGTCCCAGGTTCGGACCTGGCTGGGTCTTGTTTGGAATTCTCAGACCACTTCCTTGTCTCTCCCTCCAGAGGCGTTGCTGCGGCTGCAGGACCGCTGTCGGCTGTTCTTGAGGGGGTCCCAGGTCATTCGGCAGTTGCTCGAGCAGTTGTGCGGGAGTTTGAACTTCACCGTATTAGTCTATCCGCCTGGTCGGGTTTGGCTTTGGCGTCTGTTTTGGTTCCTTTGGGGACGTCCCTTCCGCCTCTCTTGCGATCGTTGGGTTCGTCCTCCGGGGGCCTTGTGTCGGTTGCTGCGTCGCCGGCTTCCTCTAATCGGTTTTTGGGGTTCAGTGCCTAGGCGCCTTCCTGAGTCCTCGCTCGACGTGTTCACGGACGCATCATTTCTCGGTTGGGGCTTTGTGACCAGTGCTCACCAGGCCAACCAGGGACGGTAGGACTCGTCCTTCCGTCGAGTTCACAGCACGGTTCGGGAGTTCGCAGCAGTCTGGTTCGCGCTTCGGAGGGTTTGGGTCGCTCGGGGATCGACCATTCACCTCCATTCGGACTGCTCTCCAATGGTTCATTGCCTGAACCGTCAGGGGTTCTCTTCGGTCCTTGGCTCTTTGGGGTTGGTCCCTTCGAGTGATTCGTCTGCTGCATTCTCAGGGTTTGGTTCTCCGTGCGGTTCATGTCCAAGGAGTGTCCAATGTTCTGGCAGATGGTCTGTCTCAATCGCTTCAATCCCCTGTCCTCGGAATGGACGGTCGACGACGACTCGTTTCGTTGGATCTGCCAGACATACTGTCTCCCAGACATGGACCTCTTCGCGTCGGAGTGGTCTCGGCGTCTCCCAATCTATGTGATGCCCTTCCCCGACTGCGAGGCGTTCGTGGTGGATGCCTTTTCAGCAGGACAGGTCGAGGTGGGGTTACCTGTACCTCTTCCCCCGGTCCAGCTGTTGCTTCGGGTTCTGGTTTGGTTGGAGACATTCCCAGGAAGAGTAGTCTTTGCTGCACCTTGGTGGCTGGCCCAGCCTTGATTTCCGGTGCTATTGGCTCGGTGTCCGAACCCGGGATGTTTCTCGCCGCTCCGCCTCTTTCAGCAGGTCCGCCCGATCCGTTACGGGGCTGGTTCGACCTTCTCCTCTGCTCTTCGCGTCTGGTCTTTTTGACGCGGGTGTATCACCATTTCTATGGTGATCAGGTGGCTTCGTTGATGGTGTCCCACCTGAGAGCTTCGTCTTGGCGACAGTATTAAGTTTCCTGGTGTTCTTTTCGCCATTTTCTGGCACTTCGGAGGTTGTCTTTTCTTTCGGATAGGGTTGTCTTGTCCTTTCTTTCTTGGCTTTTTCAGGACCGTCATTTGATGCCTAATACTGTCGCCTTGTATCGTGCGGCGCTGGCGGAGCCACTCAAGCTAGTGTTCGGGGTGGACGTCACATCCGCCCCGTTCAGTAAGCTTTCTCGTGCTATGTTTCACCTCCGGCCTGCTCATACACCTCCTGAGCCGTGCTGATCCTTGGACAGGGTGCTCTCATATCTTTCCTCTCCTCGGTTTGTGGTGGCCCCTTCGGTTTCAGATTGTTATTCCAAGGCTTTGTTTTTGTTGGCATTGGCCTCTGGGGGCCGGGTAGGGGAGCTTCATGGTCTCCTCCGGTGCAGGGGTTTCGGCTCATTTGGTCCTGGGGGGTAGGTTTGTCCGTTTGCAGCCTTCTCCATCTTTTCTGGCGAAGAACGAGACGGCTGCTTTCCGGAAGGGTCCGTGGGTCATTGATGCTTGGTTGGTTCGTCTGGGGGTGCATCATGTGTTGTGTCCGGTTGCAGCTCTTTGCTGTTACCTGCGCGCTTCAGCTGGGGTGGCTGGGGATGCACTTTGGGTTGATCTGGTTTCCCTCGTTCCCTGTTCCTTGGGCTCAGGTCTCCCAGGTTGTCCGCAAGGTTATTAAGTCTAGCACACCAGCGGTCTATCCTCGCGCCCATGACGTTCGTAAGTTTGCAGCTTTGGCTGCCGTGTTTGGTAACATGTCTTGGGCTCGTATTTGGGCGCGTGGATTTTCGAAGTCAAACAGGGTCCTGGCCGCCCGTTATTTGGTGAACGTCTCTGTTCCTCGGCGTTCTTGTGTTGCTTTGGGTCGCAGGTTGCAGCCAGTTGTCTCGACTTCGCGTTGAGGAGTTGTAGCCGCCGCTTCCTGGGTAAGTCCCTTTTTTCCTTCTCTTTGGGTATGTAGCTCCAGGGAGTCATAGGGGCTCCCCACAGAAAACCAGCGTTGAATGTAATGAAACGCCATTTTCTGGGTGAGCCCCGGAGGCTCCCTGGCTACCCTCCCTCCCATCCGGTCGGCGTTTTTTTTTTCACATTGGTTGAAGCCTAGTTTCCGAACTGAAGGCAGCCAGCGCGGTGAGGTCCGGGGGCCCCCCCCCCTTTCCCCCTCCCAGGGAGGGGAGGGCTGCGCGGACAACCAGCGCGGCAATAAATTGTGATAATTGATTGTGTGATTGTTTCCTTGAGATTGTAGGGAGTTTCTACCTCTCTGTTTGGTTTTCCGGAGCTATCCCAGGCTGATATGCTAATGTCACACTTTGGCATCAGTCATGTGTATGGAGTTCTTAGGCCTACCGGGGACCACGGCCAGAACCGGGCCCCCTCAGAGAGGCAAGGGGAGCAATGGCCTATAGAAGCCCCCGTGTAGTTGGAAGCATTCTATGTCTGCCATCGACCGGAACAGGCACCCAGAAAGGTAAGCGCCCCAAAACAAACCCCTATTCTGGTTAAAATTGCTACCTAAAACCGAACTAGTGGATAGAACTCCCCAACCGAAAACAAGCAAACTAGTGTGACGTCACACACTGCCGCGCCGCTGTCTGCGCAGCTCCCCCCTCCCCGGGAGGGGGAAGGGGGAGCCCCAGACCCCCCGCGCCGGCTACCCACACCTCAGTTCTTGAGGCTGATGCTATAGGCGATGGTCGTGTGCTCTGGCTCCGGTGTCGCTACTGCACTGTGCTTTGCGTGTGGTGTTAGTTTTGTGGGTGCGAGAGCCAGGAGTTATCTTCAGTACTCGGGCTGCATGCGCCTAGGGCTGCCTTCCCTAGGTGCCCTGTAAGTACTGCCCTTGGGGCTTGGGGCCACCTTCCACAGGCTCCTCGGGGTCTGCCTCTGCTGGTCCGTTTTACCTTTCGGTTTTTTGGCCGCCTGTTGGGCTCTTGGGTGTTCTGTTCTCCCTTGTTACCGGCAGGTAAGAGGCAGTTTGCACTGGTAGGGGCGCAGGGTGCTGCTCAGCTTGTATTTCCCGACATCGTGGCCGGCTCTGTTCCTTGGGGTTCGCTGTCCTCTTGCGGGGTTTTGTTTTTCTTTTTGTTTTTGCCTGGTGGGGGGTTCTGTCATTTTATTCAGTTTGTTTTTGCCCTTCCACTGTTCTCCTCGGTGGCGCCCCCTGCTAGGTCCCCGTGAGTGTACACGTCCCTGGGGTTCAGCTTTAGAAGTTTGCTTGGTAGTTTTGGGCGCCGGTTTGCAGCACCCTGCCTGGGACTACCTGAGCGCGAGTCCTCTTAAAGTAAACGCTCAGGACCCTGGGAATCCCCTAGGGGGCGCGTGGGTCCGATGGATGTGACCCCGGAGTCCCCACTCGCTGTGTGCGAGTTTGAGGGTTGCTCGGTCCCCTTGTCTCAGGGTGACCCTCATTGTTTTTGCCTCTGCCACGCTGCCTGTTGGGTCGGTGATACTTTCGACCCTGAGTCCTGTGAGTGTTGCTGCTTGCTTGTGACTCAATTTACCCAATCCTCTGATGATTCATCCGCTTCAGCTTGCTTTCGGTATCGATGTTACGTCTGCGCCGTTTCGCAAGCTGTCTCGTGCATTGTTTCACCTCCGGCCTGCTCATGCGTCGCCTGAGCCGTCCTGGTCTTTGGACAGAGTGCTCGCTTTCCTTTCATCTCCTCGTTTCGTTGTGGCCCCTTCGGTCCAGGATTGTTTTTCCAAGGCACTTTTCTTGTTGGCTTTGGCCTCTGGGGGTCGGGTAGGGGAGCTTCATGCTCTCCTCCGGCGCAGGGGTTTCTGCTCTTTTGGTCGTGGTGATAGTTTTGTTCGTTTGCAGCCGTCTCCTTCTTTTCTGGCGAAGAATGAGACTGCTGCGTTCCGGAGGGGTCCATGGGTGGTTGATGCTTGGTTGGTCAGGACGGGGGTGCATCATGTTTTGTGTCCGGTTGCGGCGCTTCGCCGTTATTTGCGCGCCACAGCTTCTGTGTCCGGGGACGCGCTGTGGGTTGATCCGGTTTCCCTTCTTCCCTTTTCGCGGGTTCGGGTCTCTCAGGTCGTCCGCAGGGTTATTAGGTCCAGCCAGCCTGCGGTCTATCCCCGTGCCCATGACGTTCGTAAGTTCGCGGCTCTTGCTGCCGTCTTTGGGAATATGTCTTGGTCTGATATTCGGGCGATTTTAACAATTTTATTGGTCTGATATTAGCAATTTTAACCAGAATAGGGGTTTGTTTTGGGGCGCTTACTTTTCTGGGTGCCTGTTCCGGTCGATGGCAGACATAGAATGCTTCCAACTACAAGGGGGCTTCTATAGGCCATTGCTCCCCTTGCCTCTCTGAGGGGGCCCGGTTCTGGCCGTGGTCCCCGGTAGGCCTAAGAACTCCATACACATGACTGATGCCAAAGTCTGACATTAGCATATCAGCCTGGGATAGCTCCGGGGAGCCTCCGGGACTCACCCAGAAAATGGCGTTTCATTACATTCAACGCTGGTTTTTTGTTTTAGTTTCCTACCATGTTGGGTTTGTTTTGTTATGCCTACCTTTCTGGGTGCCTAACCCCGGTCGATGGCAGATAAGGAAACCCCCAACCACAATAGGGTTTTCCAGGTCCATTGCTCCCTGAAACCTCTCTGAAGGGGCGAGGCTCTGGCGCTGGTCCCTTGTAGGTCTGAACTCCATAGCTAATGTCCTGGTCTAACATACATACATTAGCCCGATAAGCTCCAGAGAGCCTCCGGGGCTTACCCAGAAAATGGCGTTTCATTACATTCAAAGCTGGTTTTATTTTATCATTATTAAACTGCACTAACATTATGTGAGGTACAAGCATAAATTGTGACACTAGTTAATGTTATTCTCAATGTATCATCAACAGTTAGTTCATGTACAAATTAATAATGTAATTTTTATTCAGACTTGATTAAGAATTTTATGGAATTTTAGATAGGAAATAGTTTGTCATCACCATTGGAATGATCATACTTTCTGGGGTATTCTCAGCAAGATAACTACTCCCTGTAAGTATCATGCTGAGAATACTCTATACTACAGGTCACATCAGATGCAGGAGTTCTATTTGGCCTACTGGGAACCAGAGCCAGAGCCTGTTTTCCTCAGAGAGACGCAGAGAGTAAATGACACTCCACTATTTTCCTGGGAAAGCATTTAGACAATCAGCAAAGCTTTATGGACAACTCCTAGGTTCACAAAACTCAAAGCCTCAAAACTGCCAAACAACTCTCCTAATGATTAAATCTTAACAAAAGAAATCAAAAGAAACTGGCTAGAATTCATTAGTACTGAATGTTGCAACCAGCTGGCCCAGAGCTCACTTCAGTGCCAGCTCACAATTTATTTCTGTTGCTGATGTGTTTGGTGATCCCATGGATATTCCTCCCGATCCTGCTTTCGCTTTGCAGGAGTTTGAGGGCTGCTCATTGTCTGTGCCATGTGGCGACATTCATTCCTTCTGCCTCTGCTATGCTGCCTGTTGGGTCGATAACACCTTTGACCCTAACCTCATCAGAAGTTGATTCCTAATGAGGTTAGGGCTTACCAGGCAGCAACTACTTTACATATATATTTTTCTAGGTTGCAGTGGATTAGATTGTGTTCCCAGTTGCATGCCTCGGAGCTGCCCCGGTTATTGTTTAGGGACCTGAAATGGGAGGTGTTGGTAAACTCCACTTTGGCTCTATCCTCATCTTCTCTTCCTATTCCTTCAGGAAGAAAGAGGAGTTGCAGTAGTCTGCTGTGTTGTGCTGACTTTCTGGGTGTATTCCTGGTGGTGGCAGACGTAATTAACGTTAAATGTAAATGTTTTTTTTCCACCACTCCCTGCGCCTCTCTGAGGGGGACCAAATTCCAGCTCGTGATTCCCAGTTGGCAAATGACAATTCCACAACTGATGGCATCTAGTAGTATGACATTAAGTAACTGACATATCTTCAAGGAACCTGCATGGTTCACCCAGAAATTGACATATCATTACATTCAGTGCTGTTTTTAAGGCAGTGTTTGCTGGCTCTTACCTCTGGTTGTTGGATTTGGTTAGCTTCATGCTCTTTTCTGGAGGCAGGGATTCTTTTTTTTTGGCTCTGGTGGGAGTTTCTTCATTAGCATACCTCTCCTCCTTTTCTGGTGGAGAATGTATTGGTGGTCTTCCACAGGGGTCCTTTGGTTATTGATGCTTGGCTGAATTAGCCAAGGATACTTCATTTGTTGTGTCTAGTGATGGAGGTTCGTTGCTACATGAATGCCACTGGCTCAGCTTTGGTGGACACTTTATGGGTTGATTCAGTTTCCTGGGTCCCCTGTTCCAAGGCTCATATATCTTAGGTTGTCTGCAGTGTTATCACAGCCAACCAGCCTCTGGCCTACCCCTGGGCCCATGATGTTTGCAAGTATGCTCCACTTGCAAAAGAAGTCGTTTTTCTTATGTGTCTTTTGCAGATATTCGGGCTTGGGGGACTAGCATGGTCATGGCAGCCAGGTTCCAAGCTCACCCAGAAATCCAGCATTGAATATATTGAAATGCCTCTTTTGGTAGAGCCCTGGTGGCTTCCTACCATGTTCATCAGTTCATTGCAGTGTTTTATATGCTCCAGAACCGAAGTGTGAGCTGGCATTGAACTGAGCTTCTGGCCGTCTGGTGGCGGCATTCAATACTAATGGGTTATAGCTAGTTTCGTATAATTTATTTTGCTTAGATTGAATTGTTTGGAGAGTTCTTTGGCAGTGTTGAGGCTTTGAGTTTGGTGAACCCAGCAGTTGTCTGTAAAGCTTTACTGACTTTCTGGATGCTTTTGCAGTGAAATGACAGTGTCATTTGCTCTCTGTGCCTCTGTGAAGGGGCCAGGTTCTGGCTCTGGTCTCCAGTAGGTCATATCAAACTCCTGCATCTGATGTAACTTATTGTATGGAGCATTCTTAGGAACAGAATGCTTCTTTCTCTATTAGAAAAAAAGTATTCTTTCTGGCAGAACCGCTTGGGCTCTACCAGAAAAAGGTGTTTCATTACATGCCATGCTGGATTTTTATTGTTTTATTTTCATCAATAGCATGATATTGCACACTAATTTTATATAACATAAATTTAATACTTCTCTTAAACTGACACATATAACATTTTTCCTATATGGACGATGGCTTCTGCCTGATAAGCGTTCGTAGCTAACTATATTATACCCAAAACACAGGGCCAACCCCAGACGCTTCAACTTTGACAACATTGGAAATGCTATGCTGGCCTTGTTTGAAGTCCTTTCATTCAAGGGCTGGCTAGATATTCGTGATATATTAAAAATTCGGCTTGGTATCGTAAGTTGCCTCCCATTCCATTTTTAGTGTGGATAGTGATCCATTAGTGCTATGTGATGTTAAATAAAGTGTAAAATTGTCCTTGTCCATGCATCAATGTTTACTGTCAGCATGATGATTGTGTATCTACAGTAGAATTGAATTGTAGTGCCATCTTTATCTCTATATGTGTTGACAGAGGAAAAAATAATAAAGTACATTAGACCCCAGGTTCTATGTGAGGGGATTTAACAAAGATGTCTTCTACTTGAGGTCAATTTGAGGATCAGTGAGTGAAGCATTAAGGAGGTAATCTATCGTGAGTGTGAAGATGTCACTCATCACTACCAACTCTCATGTTGCTCACACATTTTTAACAGTAATAGTCAAACATTATGATTTTATTTGCATTTACTGTATATTAAATTTCATAAATGTCTTAATCCAAGAAATACATTTTTAATATGGTAAACTCAATGAAAATATTTTCAAAATTTTTTTATGGCTGAATTTAATTTTGACATTAATGGAAATTATAGATTTCACACAGTTTTACCGTAGGTTCTTAATTACATGTACAGTGCCATCTAGCAAGTATGGAAATTTAACTGGGTGCATAATACAATCAATAAGAAAGTTGCCTTGAAGCTGCAAGCCTCTAAAACAAAGATAATGTTAATTGATACTACTACAGACAAATATGAATTAAAGCTGAATTATCATAGACTGAAGTCTTGGGAGGGAGGTAGGGACTGAGGAGGGCCTGGTCAACTGCACCTACTTCAATATGTGCAAGCACAGATTTGTTATATGCATCAGTAATGAGAAATTGCTTTGAAATGTTTGTTTCCTTTGTAGATCCAGGAGTCAAATGTACATATTTATCAAGTTTTGCATGTCAGACAAACATGGTGCCCTTTGCTGAGCTTTAGTGTAATGGGACTTTATTGAGGAATGCCCCTCAGTAGCTAGGTGAGCTAAGTGCTAGTTCACTCAACCCTTAGGAAGATGCACCAGGCCCCTGAGACCCATCCTATTCTACAAGGAACTAGGACTAGAATGTGGTTCTCTCTCAGGTTTTTGAAAGATAGAAGATTTTGTGAGATCTCCCCAAAACCAAAAAAATCTCACCAAAAAGCATAACTTCAACTATAGCAACTGCTTGAAGACACCTAGATTCCCAGAGGTAATGAAGCAAATAATTCTTGCTGCAGGATAAACATACTAACTAATGCACCTTAAAAACTCACCTAACTTGTTCTCACCTGGAACAAGTTAGGGAAGAAGGTGGTGGAAGCCAAAACCGTTAATAATTTCAAAGCGTTATATGATAGAATGCTGGGAAGACGAGATACCATGAGCGTAGCTCTCATCCTGTAACTACTCTTCGGTAAATGCACTTAGGTAATTACCTTATTGCCAGTAGATGGCTGTCCAGGTCACTTGAGGCTCCAGTCAGCCTGCTCTTCACTCACTTGCTTAATCAGCATAGGCAGCACATAGATGAACAGTGTGTTAGCGGCTTCCATAGTGGTGTTACTGTGGTGGTGGTGGTGGTGGTGGTGGCAATACATTGTAACGTACGATTATGTTATGTTGTTGGGTAGATTAGATACACAGTGTTTAGTAAATTTCAGATTTATTTAGCAATCCTGGATACAGCAGTGTCGTAGACGTTGAGACGGAGCTTGGAGCAGAGCAGAGAGCTGAGTGTGGCTGGAGTCGTGGAGCTCTATGTGGGAGAGCGTTGTAGCTTGATGCGGTCCTAGTCTGCTGTCTGTTCTGTGTCGAAGCTGTAGTGTCTTGGAGACGATTAGAACTGCCTTCGCCGAGTGCTACATTCTTGACTGGAAATTGTACTGTCGTCTATTTGCAATTCGCTTGGTTATGTTCGGTGACTACACCTCAGCTTCCTCCACTAGGAGAGATGGATGGAAGAACTGTTGCCTGTAAATAGGGATAGGATTGTAGCTTGTGTAGTTAGTGCTAATTAGTTATGCTGTTAAGATAATGAGATAATGGAGCGAGTCTAAGCTACAACATGGAACACGGGTGAATTTGCATGGGAGGACTGTGATAATTTTGTAACACAAACCACAATTTGATGACTGATGTTGGTGTTGCACCCACTTTCCCATATACAAGTGAAGACATTTGTCATGCCAGGACATATATGAGATACCAAGACAGAATTTTGTCATTGATCTTTTCCCAGATCTTTTGAAGACTACCTTACATATTGATCTTTAACCACCAGAATGTCACATTAAAAGTTGCATAGTACAAAGGTTAAAAGTCATACTGTATTTTGCCATCTACTGGGGAAGGCACCCAAAAAGTTAGGTGACTCAAAACAGACCATTGTCTGGTTGAAAATTGCGAGCTTTAGCCTCAAAATAGCAAAAGAACTTCCACAGAAAGAAAAAAACTAGTAACATGTCTTCCAGCTAGCTAACCACTCATTAACGCCACCCCCTGGGGGGGAGGGGTGAGCTGTCCCGGTTGAGCCAGCAACCCACCTATTCCATTATTGACTGATTTGCTTCGGGGGACGGATGTCGACTCAGGCTGCGATTTCTCCAACAGATTTTTGCCTTGACAACTGTTCCTACCTTTATGTGTGCTGGCTTGGAGTTCTACGGGGTACCGGGGCTGCATGCATCTAGGGTCACCTTCCCTAGGTGCTCCATGAGTTCTGCCTTTGCGTGGTCAGAGTTCTCTTCCCTGGGGCGTTCAGGAATCATTCCTCTTTAGAGGGGTTCTTCGCTTGTGGGGTTTCACGATAGCTACTTGCGATCAATTTGCAACAGACAGCGGTTTACCGGCTTAGATGGCCCCAGTGTCTGGGCTACCCGTAGGGCTTATTCACTCTACAGGCCCTGGAAAACCTCTGTGGGCTCGGTTCTACCATAATAAAGTATCTACTCGATTTAACGGTTTCTTATTTACCGATCTGGCGGTTCTAACGACCCGTTTTGGAGACCGGTATCTGGAGCCTCACATACTAGTCTGGCAGTATATATAACTGAAGGTCGGTACTCGGTTTGTTTTGGCCTTGGCGGCCCCTCACATGGCAACCAGGCCACCGACCTTGATCATTTAGAGTTGTAAATTAAATCTTAAACTTCTTTTAAAATGATTCAGTTTAACCACTGGACTGTGCCAGCCAAGAAAACTCGGTCGGTGGGAAACTGCGCCAACCGAGAAAATAATTTTTTATTTTTTAGTATCCAATCAAAAAGCAAGCGCGGTAGGTTGTGTACGAAATGGACTCTTAGGACCTCCAGTGAGAGGCAGCCATCTTGGAAAAAATTCCCAGAATGCCCAAGAGCTGTCGGCTGGGTTAGTACTGAATGAGCAACCATGTGTGGCATACGCGCCTCTGGCTCCCAAACAACTGTCCGATGTGGTGTTGAAAGATCGCGCTCTGGTGGTGAAATTCAGACATTATTGTTTGAAGAACATAAGGGATATGATATTGGTGAAGCTAGGTGCAGTAAGGACCTAACACAAAGGTCGGATGCAAGTGATACAGCACCTATGAGAACAATACAACGAGTGTATTCAGTTGTACCTCTGAGCTACAGTGATGATGCATCTGATACAAGTAGCATAGATGAACAGTGTTAGCGGCTTCCATGGTGGTGTTTTCCATAGATATTTTCAAGAATAGCTTAATCTCTTCAAGAATGCCTGAATCTCTTCCAGATTGACTGACACTCTTCGAGGTTGGCTGAATCTCTTCCAGTGTGGGACCTTACAAAGTGATCTTTTCAAGACTACCTTACAAATTGATCTTTTGCTATAATCATTTCAATGCTACCTTATGATTTACAAGCTTGGCTACATACCACCTACACATACTAAAGCCAAGGGTGTACATGAGTGCATTATTTGCAAGCACACAGAACAAAGAAACGGGAAGCGAAAATCTATCTGTACATGGTGCAACGAGAGCGAAGTCGCACTGTGTACTATGGACTATTTTGTTGATTATTACTCACTTCTGAAGTACTGAGTGTGTAATACAGTGTGTTACTGTGTAAATAGTGTGTGAAACTGTACATATTGTAATTTTTAGTGAATTTTTAACAAGTAATATTGTGACAATCAACATATATTGGGGACACATTACTGACACTTGTATCACAGTGCCATGGAACATTATGAATGCTCTACTGTATACATATTGTAAAGGACACATATATGCATCATATACGATAAAAAAAAATAAAACCGCATTGGAAATACCTAGAACAAATAATTAAATTTATATTTGTGACAACACGCGGTGCTTGAATGGCCAGTGCGACCATGTCTGGGAGCTTCACACACGGGTGAGCCCGTGATGACGTCGCAGCGCACCTTGTTCACGTCCTCACAGCCAAAGTTAGTGGAATTTGGTATTTATTATTACATAGACATGTTCAGGGAAAGGAATTTATCATTTTACAAAAAAAAAAAGAATTTTTGGGGAACACTTTATTTCATGCACACAGGGGGAATGTCACAATAAACTCGGCCCATCACAGTGGTTAACCTTTAAACTGCACAAAACTGCATATGCAGTTTTGAGTAACTGACACAAAAATGCGCAACACTCCATAGGCAGTTTTGGAGTACTACGCAAGATTAAAAAGGCCTGCGGATACACGTGGTTCACATCACCTTCCTCAGGTCTCTTGTAAACAGACGCATTTAAAAAAAAATCATGGGCGACATTCCAGGGTGTGAGAGCCTCAGTACTGAGTGAGTCACCAAGGCTGGCGCATGCAGCATGAGCTCACAGCATTGCTGTTTAGCTTGTGACCACAGCATCACCTAAAAAATGCCATAATATATATGTTCATGTTATTATTTAGCAATGATAGTATTACAGAAGACCCCTGACTGTGAAAAAAATGACCAGAATTCTGATAATAGCAGGATTGTTGTGATAATTTGCACTGTAGTGGGAGGAGTAATCTTGGTGGTGAGGGAGGTAGCATTGTCTGCTGACTCTTTGTGACCACCTTATACTGTCTGGACTTACTATACCAGCTTAATGTTTCGCTATGGTGAACAAAACATGCAGATACTTATATCTGCCCGAAACGCTTTGCGTAATAGTGGCTTTAGGCATTGTATGTACTAGCTCTATCTATAAAGCCAACAAACTTTGTAAAATCTCCTTATGTATGTACCTTTACCTAAATAAAAATTATTATTATTATTATTATTATATAATGTTTGTATATAGTGAATAAAAGCAAAAACAGTATGGTGGGAGGAGGATGTGGGCGAGTCAGGTAAGGTGAGGGAGGGAGCAGCGTCCAGTAGCTGGCTGCCTGGTGTGTGAAGGCCACTCTTTGCTGCCTTTTGACTCAGCATACCAACTTAGTGGATCGTTATGGTGAACACAAATGTAGATACTTATATATAATGTGTCTATATAGTGTAATAATATCAAAAGTATTGGGAGGAGCTATTTTGGTGAGGGAGGTGGCGACATCTGCACGACTTGTCATGCTGTGTATGGGTGGCCATTATACTCTTTGTGCACTATGCCAGCTTAGATGAACAGATATGGTGAACAAAACAAGTAGATAATTATATATAACATCTGTATGTAGTGAATAAAGCAAAAACAGTATGGTGGGAGGAGGAGTTTTTGAGGGCAGGAGTGGTAGCGAGAGACTGGCTGGCCACTCCTCGTTGCTTTTTGACTCACCATATCAACTTAGTGGTTCGTTATGGTGAACAAAACATGCAGATACTTATATATAACCTGTGTATATAGTGTAATAACTGCAAAACTATTTGTTTATTGTTTTATGAACATAATAATTGAATCACTAATGTGCACACCATAATTTTGAGTACAGCAAGAATCACACATTTTATTATATAAATATATCACACTACACACTATTGAATAATATTACTGCAAAAAACTTGGATGTTTTGTCTCACTAGTTTACCTTAGGGTAAGAGGCAGTTTTTGCACTGGTAAGGGGCGCAGGGTGCTGCGCAGCTAGTTGTCATCTATCACAGCGGCCGGCTCTGTTCCTTGGGGTATGTTGTCCTCTAGCAGGGTTTTGTTTTTCTTTTTGTTTCTGCCTTGATGGGGGGGGGTTCTGCCCTATTTGCCACTGGTGTTTGGCCTCCCCTTGATATTTGGTGGTGCCACTGGTGTTTGGCCTCCCCTTGATATTTGGTGGTGCCACTGGTGTTTGGCCTCCCCTTGATATTTGGTGGTGCCACTGGTGTTTGGCCTCCCCTTGATATTTGGTGGTGCCACTGGTGTTTGGCCTCCCCTTGATATTTGGTGGTGCCACCTGCTTCCCCCCATGAGTGTACACGTCACTGGGGTTCAACTTTAGACAGTTTGTTTGGTAGTTTTGGGCGCCGGTTAGCAGTACCTTGCCTGGGTTTACCTGAGCACGAGTCCTCTTCAAGTAAACGCTCAGGACCCTGGGAATCCCCTAGGGGAAGCATGGGTCCAATGGATGTGACCCTGGGGTCCCCCCCCTCGCTTCATGCGAGTTTGAGGGTTGTCCGTCCTCTTGTCTCAGGGAGACCCTTACTGTTTTTGCCTCCGTCACGCAGCCTGTTGGGTCGGTGACACTTTCAACCCTGAGTCCTGTTAGTATTGTTGCTTGCTGGTGATTCAATTTACCCAATATATGGATGATCATCTGCGGGTACAGGCTGCGCAGGCGTTGCATTCTAGGTTTCGTTTGTTGCAACGCGCTCGGTTGGTTGCTCACCCGGATGCCCGGCGGCTACCCCCGTTTTGCTTATAGGGACCCAGACTTGGGGGTGGGAGTCGCTTCGACCCTGGTTCAGTCCGCACCTCCTGGTCCTACCCCTGTTGTTCATTCTGGTCCCCCACCCCTGCTTCTGGCCCCCGAAACGTCTGAGGGTTTCGGAGTCGGGGCAGGGGTTAGTTGGTCTTGAGACTCGGGCAGCCTCGGGGGATGCCCCTTCCGGTGTGGCGACAGAGGCATTCGAGTCTCCTCCCCCAGCCAAAGCCTCAGGGTCTGACGAGTGGGCCTCATTCTATCCGGCATCTACGGCTACGCCGACCTTGTCTACTGGGGTCAGTGCTTGGGGGGGGGGGGGACTCGGCCCCGGGTCTTGCGGAGAAGAACCCTGGGGCTGGGGAGGGGCTGACTTGGGGGCCTTGGGCCCTGCTGGACCCCGCCTGGGTTTTTCTACCCTCTGAGCGGGGCTTACAAGGGACATGGAGTGGGGTTTTCTTTTCCCCCCTCTGCGTACGAGTTGGACTTGGTGTCTGCCCCTCCCCTGATTCGGTTCCGTGTTCCGCGGAACACGGAACAGTGTCTGAGATGCAGTGTCTGAGATGCTCCCGGACGCAGGTTCGAATCCTCGTCACGGCCCTTGTGGATTTGTTCATTTGATGCATCACGTTAGTGTGATCTCTGTGTGTGATGAAGTAAGGGCAAAGAGGGAGAACGGCCTATTGACATAGCTCGGGTGCAGGGGGGGTTGTGTAAAAGCCTGGTTTGTGCCTCGGAGAGGCTACGGGATCTAGTAAGTTCAGTAGAACTTCGGTTTCAACCCTTTTACCCTGTCGTAGCTCAGTCGATTAAGGCAGTGTCTGAGATGCTCCCGGACGCAGGTTCGAATCCTCGTCACGGCCCTTGTGGATTTGTTCATGTCTTCCCCTTCTTGCCCTGTCTTGTTTGAGGCTTCCGCTGTTGTGCAGTATATTCAGGCTGCTTCGGCTTCTTGCCGTCCTATGTCGGACTTGCTGGTTCTCTGGGGGTCCCATGGTGGACCTTCCAGGAAGGGTCGTGCCAAGGCTTGGGGTTCCTTTCATTGTGGTAGGCCACTGGTGTCAGGTTCAGGTTTGGCTTCTCCTCTGGACCCGCCTTTGTCTGGTCGACGCAGTGTTCGCTCTGTGCGAGGTTCTGGGTCCCGTAAGGGGCGCAGGTCCTTTCGCGGTTTGCCCCATTGATGGGGCGAGGAGGGGGGGAAGGCTTGCGCTGTTTGCTCACGCCTGGTCCCAGGATTTGTGGGCGTTTCAGGTCGTTTCGCACAGCCTCTGGTGGCGTTGGGTGGTCCCTCCCTTTGCAGGGTGTTTGGGGCTGGCGGGGCAGGCTTCTTTCCCCTGTGCTCTGTCAGGTCATCTTGGAGTGGGTTCGCTTAGGCGTGGTCAAAACGACGATGTCCCTCAGATGGGTTTCCTATTTGTTTCCAGTCCCAAAATGGGACTGCACGGACCTGAGGTTCATTCTAGACTTGTTGCGTCTGAACCCCTGGGTTCATTGCCCCTCCTTTTGGATGACCATTCTGGCCCAGGTTCGGCTCCTGTTGGAGCTGGGCGCTTGGATGGTGTCCCTGGACCTCCGGGACGCTTATTGGCACGTCCCGATTTATCCAGGGTTCATGGACTGGCTCGATTTAGTTGTGGGGCTTCGTGCTTACCGCTTTCATTGTTTCTCGTTTGGTTTGAACCTGGCACCTTGCGTTTTCACGCGCCTCACGCGGGTCGTGGTGACCCGTCTGCGTCTGTTAGGTGTTTGGGTTTTGGCCTACCTCGATGACTGGCTGGTCTGGGCTCCCAGCCAATCTGCTTGTCTGCTGGCCAGGGATCTGGTTCTTTCTCAGCTCACCGAGTTTGGGTTCTTGGTGAACTGGAGGAAGTCCCATCTGGTTCCCTCCCAGGTTCGGACCTGGTTGGGCCTTGTGTGTGACTCGGACCGCTTCCTTGTCTCTTCCTCCGGAGTCTCTTTTGCGGCTGCAGTCCTGCATGTGCCTGTTTCTGGGGGGCTCCCGGGTCACCCGGCGGTTGATCGAGGGTCTGTGCGGGAGCCTGAACTTTGTAATGCTGGTCTACCCGCCAGGTCGGGTTTGGCTTCGTCGGCTGTTCTGGTTCCTTCGGGGACATCCCTTCTGCCTCTCTCGCAATCGCTGGGTTCGGACCCCGGGGGCTTTGCGTTGGTAGCTGTGTTGCCGGCTTCCTCTAAAAGTTTTTCGGGGTTCAGTGCCTTGGCGCCTAGCTGAGCCCTCGCTCGATGTGTTCACAGATGCGTCCTCTCTTGGCTGGGACTTTGTGACCAGTGTTCACCAGGCCAGCCAGGGACAGTGGGGTCCGTCCTTCCGTTGAGCCCACAGCACTGTGCGGGAGTTCGCGGCAGTGTGGTTTGATCTTCGGAGGATTCGAGTCACCCGCGGGTCGACGATCCGGCTCCATTTGGACTGCTCCTTGGTGGTTCATTGTCTGAACAGGGGGGGTTCGATGCGGTCCTTGGCTGTTTGGCACTGGTCGCTTCAGGTGACTCGTCTGCTGAGTTCTCGGGTTTGGCTCTTCAGGCAGTTCACGTGCGGGGAGTGTCCAACGTCTTGGTCGACACCCTATCTCGTTTCGTTCCCCTCTCCACAGAATGGACAGTCGAGTAAAGACAGTTTAAATGTAAAGTGCTTATTGGCCATTGCTCGCTGCACCTCTCTGAGGGGACCAGGTTCTGGCTCGTGGTCCCTGGTAGGCATAAAGACTTCAGTGACTAACGACCACAAACTAATATAGCACATATTAGTTCGGATAGCTTCAGGAAGTCTCCGGGTCTTGCCCAGAAAATGGCATTTTATTACTTTCAACACTGGTTTTTTACTGTTAAGATAAGTGATTTTTGCTATTCATGGAACATTGTTCGTTGCCTGCCCAGTGCTAAGTATTGTTCCATGTATGGCTTCACGTGTAAGTTCTATACCACCCATCTTATGTGTGCCCTCAATTGATAATTCAGTCTGGCTGTTGTGTTCAGGATTATCTTCCCTGATTACCAGTTTGCATTTCCCATGCTCCTTCAAGGTTATCTTCCCTTCAGGGCTCGGTCTATCTCCTATATGAACTGTCTCCACTAAAGGTATCTCACTTTCTGGTGGTGCATGAGCTTTTGCTCCTCTGATAAACCTATGCATGGGTAGTTCTTGTCATAAGCATTGTGGTAGTGCCTTTTGAATCTTTTATTTTTTAGCTATTTTATGTGACAATTTAACAGAGGGTGTACTTGGGTCACATTGACCCCTGTCAGTGTCCTTGGCAGCTGTCACCTTCCCTCACCAAGAGGCTATAAGGACCATACACAATTAAGCTTACAAAGTCAGTATTTTGTCGGTCCCATAGTTCACATGAATATAAACTTAGACATTAACCCTTTAACTGTGCAACGCGCCTGCAGGCCCAGGCTTCAGGTGCGCAACGTACCTCCGGGTGTTTTTATTTTTCACATTCCATTCAAAACTCCCGCGGCTACATGGGGTTCACATCAACTTCCTCAGGGCTCTTGTAAACAAACACCATCTTAAAAAAAATCATGGTCCACATTGCCGGGTGTCAGAACCTCAGTAGTGAGTGAGCAACCAAGGCTGGCGCTCGCAGCATGAGCGCACAGCTCTGCTGTTCAGCATGTGACCACAGCATTGCCTAATATTGTCAAAATATATATATAATCTGTTTTATTTAGCCATGATAGTATTATAGAAGAGCCTGAGTGTGATAATGACTGGGTACAATGTTCAAATATCAGTGATTCAATGCTGTTCACGGTGTTCACAGCGCTAGCCACAGCACCACAGCATTATTTCGTCCATCTAGGAATCTTCAAACGACTTTTTAGGTTCCTTTTCAAAATAAACTTGTGGTCAATTATTCATTTACAGGAATTAGTGATCAGGATTGTGATTATAATGAGCGTTGTGCGTAGGAAGGAGAAATTTTGGTGAGGGAGGGAGGAAGGGAGAGAATTGAGGTAGCCTCACTGTGTGACAGTAACTCTTGTTTTGCTCACCGTACTAGCTTCGTGGTTCGCTATGGGGAACACACATGTACATGGGTATATACAGTGTGTGTGAATAGTGTAATAACAGCACCAGGAGTATGTTGTGAGGAGCTATTTTGGTGAGGGAGGTGACGTCGTAATCGTGGCGTCGTCTGCTGTCTGCTGTGTGATTTGTCATGCAGTGTATGGTGGCCACTATACTGTTTGGACACAATACCGGCTTACTTGCATAGTTCTGGTAAATAAAACATGTAGATATGTATATATAACATGTGTAAATCGTGTAATAAATACAATAACAGTATGATGGGAGGAGCAATGTTGGAGAGTAAGATGTTGGAGTGAGGGAGGGCTGGCTGGGTGTGGCTGCTCACACTCGCGGTGTTCTGAGTGTGTTGATGGTGAATGTATATAGTGTGTAACAGTGTATAGTGTGTACATATGTTGTAAATATATATAAATGAACATGAAACATTGGTGTGAATAACTGTATGATTTGGAGGAGCAAAGTTGGCGAGTAAGATGTTGGAGGAGTGAGGGAGGGCTGGCTGAGTGTGGCTGCTCACACTCGAGTGTTCTGAATGTGTTGATGGTGAATGTATATAGTGTGTGACAGTGTATAGTCGGTAAATAGATTGTATATATACATAAATTAGCATGATACATGGTAAATATGTGCAACATGTGTGTACACAAGTGTCATGCACGTAACAGTGTCCTCAGACAGTACGAATGTTTTACTGCCATTATATAGTGTACGTGTTCATTATACATAGGATTAGCACGTAAAAACAAATAAAATGTATTTGGAACTGTGCGCAAAAAATGAACAAAAATATATTCGCGGCAACTCGCGCATTCTGCCCCATGCGCCCTACCGGCCCCGGAAGCATACGTCACGGGCGAACGGGGAATGAGGACGTCACGCGCCACGCCAACTTACGGACCCCATAGCAGCCAAAGTAAGTGCAAGTTCGAAATTTTTTTGACATACCCATACTGGGGGAAGGGTTTTTGACACTATATGAAAACAAAAGAATTTTCTGGGGGGAGCCCCGTCGGCTCCCCGGAGCTTTACCGGCTGATATGCTAATGTCAGACTTTGGCATCAGTCATGTGTATGGAGTTCTAGGGCCTACCGGGGACCACGGCCAGAACCTGGCCCCCTCAGAGAGGCAAGGGGAGCAATGGCCTATAGAAACCCCCGTGTGGTTGGAAGCATTCTATGTCTGCCATCGACTGGGTCAAGCATCCAGAAAGGTAAGCTTTCCAAAGCAAACCCCTATTCTGGTGAAAATTGCTACCTAAGCCGAACTAGTGGATAGAACTCTTCAACAGAAAACAAGGAAACTAGTATGACGTCATACGTCACCGCGCCGCTGTCTGTGCAGCTCCCCCCTCCCCGGGAGGGGGAAGGGGGAGCCCCAGACCTCCCACGCTGGCTATCCACCCATCAGTTCTTCGGCTGATGCTATAGGCAACGGTTATGTGCTCCGGCTCCAGTGGTTGTTTCAGCACTGTACCTAGAGTGTGGTGTCTGTTTTCTAGGTGGTGCGTGAGCCGGGAGTGTTTCTCCAGTACTCGGGCTGCATGCGCCTAGGGTTCCCTTCCCTAGGTGCCCTGTAAATACTGCCCTTGGGGCTTGGGGCCACCTTCCACAAGTTCCTTGGGTCCTGCCCCTGCTTGGCCGTTTACTGCTTGGTTTTCGGCCGCTCTTTGTGTGCTCGGGTGTTCTGTCTCCCTTGTTCGATTTAGAGTAAGGGGCAGTTTTTGCACTGGTGGGGCTCAGGGTACTGTGCAGCTTGTCTTTACCAATCATAGCAGCCGGCTCTGTTCCGCTTGGGTACGCTGTCCTCTTGCGGGGTTTTCTTTTTCTTTTTGTTTATCTACCTGGTGGGGGGTCTGCCTTCGTTCTTGCCCCTTGTGTCCCTTGTGTTCTGAGTATTTTCTGGTGGTACCCCCTGCTAGGTCCCCGTGAGTGTACACGTCCCGGGGGTTCAGCTCTTAGAAAGTTGTTTGGTAGCTTTGGGTGCCGGTTAGCAGTACCCTGCCTGGGATAACCTGACCGCAAGTCCTCTTATAGTAAACGCTCGGGACCCTGGGAAACCCCTGGGGGCGTGCGGGTTCGATGGATGTGACCCCAGAGTCCCCCCCCCCCTCACTTCCAGCGAGTTTGAGGATTGCTCTCACCCTTTGTCTCTGGGTGACTCTCTGTTTTGCCTCCGTCTGCTGCCTGTGGGGTCGGTGACATCTTCGACCCAGAGTCCTGCGAGTTTGGTTGCTCGTTGTGGCTCGGTTACCCAGTTGTGCTAACAAAGCGGGTGCGGGCAGCAGGGGCGTTGCACTTGAGCCTTGGTGGTGGCAACATTCTCGTGGTTTCCTCCCCGGGAGCCCCGGGGCTGCCCCATTGTAGTTCGTTTTGGGACTTGGGGGTGTTGGTTGCTTCGGTTCCATCCACGCCTCCTTGTCTTTCCCCTGGATCACCCTTCCTGCCTGCATCCGGTTCCTTACCGTCTGTAGGTTCGGGGCGGGGTTTTTGATGGTGTTGAGACTCGAGCAGTCTCGGGGAATTCCCCTTCCGGGGTAGGGACGGGGGCATTTGAGCCTGTTCCTCCAGCCGTGTTGTATGAGTCTGCCAGTGGGCTCCCTTCCTTAGTGTTTTCACGGCTGCCCCGGTTTTCTGGTACGGCCGGGGCTTTGGGGAAACGGCTCAGCCCCGGGGCCTGTCGTGTAGGTTCCCGGGGCTGGGGAGGTGCTGACTTGGGGGGCCTTGGCCCCGTTAGACCCCGTGGGGGTTTTTATCCCCCTCTAGGCGGGGCTTGTGGTTACGCGGAGTGGGGTCTTTCCTCCCCACTCGCCGTATATGCTGTTGGGCGTCGGCCCCTCCACGGGCTCGGTTCCTTGGCCTTTGAGTCGGTTGGTTCCGTCCTGTGGGTGGATGTTCTCCCACCCTTTTTTGGGACGGTGTTTTCGTCATGTTTCCCCGTTCGATGGGTTCTACGTGACTTCTGATCTCGGGTGCGCCTGCGCCTTCGTGTGCCTTCGGGACTAGTGCTGGCTTCTGTGTTCTCGAGGGTACAGGAAGGTTTTTCGCTACTTCCCGCATTATTGGAACGTCTGTCGGCTCCTCGTCCTTGTTGCCGTTTTGGGCTCCTTGTGGTCCAGGTGGGGCTACTTGTGCCGGTTGGGCTACTTGTCGCCCTGTTGGGCTACTTGTCGCCCTGTTGGGCTACTTGTCGCCCTGTTGGGCTACTTGTCGCCCTGTTGGGCTACTTGTCGCCCTGTTGGGGCTAATTGTCGCCCGGTTGGGTTCCTTTTTGGGCTCTTTGCTTCTTTGGCCGGTTTTATTGTTCCTGCTTCCTCTTTTGGCTACTTTTCTCGTGCAGTAGTCCTGGCTGGCGCCTTCCCGCAGAGAGGGTGTGTGGTTCGGCCAGCGTGTTATGCGCATGCGCCGTGGAGTTTGTTTTGGTCTAGGCGGTGTTTCAGTGCTGGTGTTTTGCGCCTTTTTTGCTACAGTGCTTCACCTCTCGTTCTTCTCCCTGGCTGCGGTATGTGACCCTTCGCGCCGGGGGTGTCCTGGTTCCCAGTTGTGGGGCGGACACAGCGGTTTTCCCTGTGTCATGGGTGTGGACCACCTCCTTCGCCTCTCCCTGCTCTCCTGTGGGTCCGGCAGGGTCCGGCTCTAGCGTCTTCACCTGGCGGTGCTCCCAGGTTCTTCTGGGCACGGTTGAGTCGTGTCAAGTTCGTGCCACCGTTCGCCAGGTGAGTTTCTGCGGTCTGGCGTCTTTTGGCCGGGCGCTGGATGCGGAGTTGTTTATATGCCTGTCTTTATTTAGGTATATTTTTAATCGACTGAGACCGTTCGCACATCAGTGACTGTCCCTTTTTCAACCCTTCCTGTCCCCCTCATGTGCATGTCCAACCCATGCTGGAGTCATTGAGGGGACCCACCTTTTTTAATGTTCAGGTGTGGGGGTTGTAGGGTTGGTTCTGTACTCACCTGGTAAGGCTCCTGGCTGTGCTTGCAGGATTTGAGCTCTGGCTCTTGGGTCCCGCCTATCTGGTAGAACTTGCGGGATAGTACCAGTGGAGTGCAGTGGTGCTATTGGCACATTTGGGGAACACTGTATTACCATCAGAGGTCTGTGCTTGTTACACGACCTACTTGCGAGCATAAGCCTTCTTGCTGGTTCGTCCGTGGACTTCCAGGGCACACTAGCCTGTTTTCGTATGGCAGTTCCGGCCCGTCCTGGTTGTGGGGGTATGTGGGCCGGTGGACTGCTCCTAGCAGCTGCCTGGTGGGCCACCCTCTGGCTGGTCTAGCCTGGCCTTGGGCCAGGCTTGAGGTGTTAAAGAGCTCCCAGTGCCTTATCCAGCAGGTATCAAGCGGGGTTTCTCCGCTGTCGGTCGCCTGGTGCAGGTTTCTGGGCCTGCGGGGTTTTGTCGTGTCTCCGTTGGCCCTGTCTGGGGACTGCCTGCTCCGTTCTCTGCCTTTGCAGAAGGGAGTTGCTATTTACATGTTGCATGTTGCAGTGGTGCCTGTTGCTGCTGCTGCACTTGTGCATTGGTACCGTGTTTCACGGTGGCGTGTCCTTGTTCCTGTGTCCGGTTGTGGAGTGGCACTTTGCTGCCGTTTTGTGCCTGGGGATTGCGTGGGGTTTTTTCTGTCCCTGCCTGATTGTCCACCCCTGGTTGTTATCCTGGGGTTTTTGTGCTTCTGCTCTTTCTTCCTGCCTCCTCTGCAGCTGGGATGTTCTGGGTGTGTTCTTAGGCGTTTTTCAGCCTGTGTCCTGTGGTGTGCTTCTTTGTCTCTGTCTATTGCAGTTGTTCGTACCCCTTGGTTCGGGTACTGTTCTGGTGGCGACCCTTCCACCTTCTTTGGTTTCCTAGCTTGCCCTGCCAGTTTTTTTTTTTTTTTTTGGGGGGGGGGGGGGGTCTTGCGATGTCTCGCGTCGGACCCGCCGTTTCTGAACTCCTGGCGGGCTTGCATGCTTTGGGGAGTTTTTCTGTTCGGCAGACGTTCCATCTCCTTGTGCCGCCTGGGTTTCGGTGGTCGCGCCCGAGATCTTCCCGCGTCTCCGCCTTTTCCTGGGCTCGGAGGGGCCTTGTCGGGGCTGCTTATGTTCTGCTTCGCGGTCTTGCCTCTGGTTGGTGGTCGGTTGGCTTCGTGGTAGGTGTCCCACCTGCGTGCTTCTCTTGGCGGCAGTATGGCTTCTCTTTGCCTCTGGGGGTCGAGTCGCTGAGTTTTCTTGCCCCTTCGGTTTTAGCGTTTTGGTTGTCGGTGGCAGCAGTCTCCATCTTTTCTGGCGCGGGGTGGGGCTGCTGCGTTCTGGAGGGGTCCAGGGTTTGTTGGTGCTTCGTTGGTCAGGCCGGGGGTGTGTCGTTTTTTGTGTTCAGTGGCGGCCCTCCGCTGTTGTTTGCGTGCCACGGCGTTTGGGTCCGGAGCGCGTTTTGCGTTGATCCGGTTCTGTTCTTCCCAGTTCGCGGATGATAGTGTCCCGGCTGGTCAGCCGTGTTCTTGCGGCTAAGCTGCCTGTGTTCTTCCCTCATGCCTGTGGCGTTCGTGGCTTCGCTGCTCTCACTGCCATTTGGGCGACGTGGCCTTGCGGTCTTTCGGGCATGGATTTTTTGGTGTTCGTGCAGGGGCCTTGCTGGTCGTTGTTCTCGTGTTGTTCCCGGGACTTTTCGGGGCTGTGGCGCCTTGGGTTGGCGTTTGCTGCCGGTTGTCTCGCCTCCGTGGGGGGTGCGTGGTGTCCGCCTCCCGGTTCTGTCCCTTTGACCTTCCTCTGTGGGTAGTTAGCTCCGGGGAGCCGACGGGGCTCCCCCCCAGAAAACCAGCGTCGAATGTAATGAAACTCCATTTTCTGGGTGAGACCCGGAGGCTCCCCGGCAACCCTCCCTCCGGTCGGCGGTTTTTCACGTGTTTTGACATCCAGCCTCAGAACTGATGGGTGGATAGCCGGCGTGGGAGGTCTGGGGCTCCCCCTTCCCCCTCCCGGGGAGGGGGGAGCTGCGCAGACAGCGGCGCGGTGACGTATGACGTCATACTAGTTTCCTTGTTTTTTGTTGAAGAGTTCTATCCACTAGTTCGGCTTTAGGTAACAATTTTCACCAGAATAGGGGTTTGTTTTGGAATGTTTACCTTTCTGGATGCTTGACCCGGTCGATGGCAGACATAGAATGCTTCCAACCACACGGGGGTTTCTATAGGCCATTGCTCCTCTTGCCTCTCTGAGGGGGCCAGGTTCTGGCCGTGGTCCCCGGTAGACCCTAGAACTCCATACACATGACTGATGCCAAAGTCTGACATTAGCATATCAGCCGGTAAAGCTCCTGGGAGCCTCCGGGTCTCACCCAGAAAATGGCGTTTCATTACATTCAACGCTGGTTTTTTCAAGATAAATTATTTCCTGTGCACTGGAGGGGTGTCATATTTATAGGCCGCGCAGTTAAAGGGTTAAGTGTTAAATAACTATAGCTTTGACCAGGTATCAAGATGATTAAATTCACTCATGATGACATTTGTTCTGACCTACGTGGTTCGTGTTGCCTCTTGGTAAAGTCCCTGTTGTTTACTTATTTGTGGGTAGTTAGCTTCAGGGACCCAACTGGCCTCCCCACAGAAAACCAGTGTTGAATGTAATGATACTCCAGTTTTTGGATGAGCCCCAGAGGCTCCCTAACACCCTCCCTCTGAGAGGGAGCGATGTTAGTCGCTTCGACTTTGGTTCCGTCCGCGCTCCCTGGGCCTTCCCCTGTTGTTCGTTCTCTTTCCCCCCCCCCCTTTCCCCCCCCCTTTCCCCCCTCCCCTTTCCCCCCCCTTTCCCCCCCCCCTTTCCCCCCCCTTTCCCCCCCCTTTCCCCCCCCCTTCTCCCCCCCCTTCTCCCCCCCCTTCTCCCCCCCCCCTTTCCCCCCCCTTTCCCCCCCCCTTTCCCCCCCCCCCTTTCCCCCCCCCCTTTCCCCCCCCCCCTTTCCCCCCCCCTTTCCCCCCCCTTCTCCCCCCTTTCCCCCCCTTCTCCCCCCCCCCTTCCCCCCCCTTCTCCCCCTCTTCTCCCCCCCCCCCCCCCGTTTCCCGTCTTTTAGCTCCCAAACGTCTGAGGGTTTCGGAGTCGGAGCTGGGTTTAGTTTGTAATGCGACTCGGGCCGCTTCCAGGGCTACCCTATTCGGGTCAAGGGGGGGGTTGAGACATTTGAGCTGGTTCCTAATGCTGAGGCTTCTTGGTCCCACCAGCAGGACCCCTTCTTTTCTGCCTTTCACCTGGACTCTGCCTTTTCTTCAGGGGGTAGAGGGTATGGAGGACTGCTCTGCTCCGGGTCCCGATTTTGGGGATCCCGGGGCTAGGGAGCTGGGTGGCTTGGGCCCACTTAGACGCCGCTTGGGTGTTGGGGCTCTCTTTGCGGGGGCTTGTTGTTGCAGGGGGGAGGGGTTTTCTTACCCTCATTCCTTATACTGTATGAGTATGATTTGGGGTCGGCTCTTCCCCGGATTTGGTCCCGGGTGTCCATGGGTTCCTCAGCTAATGCCTTCCGGAGGTTTTCTGCCTCTCGTATCTCACCTAACGAGGTTCGGGAGGTGCTTGCTGCTTACCTCCTGCAAGACCTGGATTCTGCCTGTTATAGATCCGTCCTCCTTTGAGTTTGGTTCTTCTTCCTCATATTGTGTGTGTTTGGAGGTTCCAGAGTTTTCCTGGCTGGCAGAGTGCCCATTCTTTTCGTTAGGGGTGTGGCATAGGTTATGTCGGACCCCACACGCTTAAATGGTGAGAAACTCCTACTGTTCTGCAAGTTTACCTGGGGTGCGAATTTGAGCGCCTAAATACATGCTATGTTCGCCTTCCTCGGGATGTTTGCCTTGTACAGCTGCACGTGCAGATTCCCTCCCTTTCGATGTCTTTGGTTGCTGAGGACTAGCATACACATAGGCACTTGGCTTCGGTCTTGTGCTTCTTTTCCCCTCTCGAGCTGTCCTTGGACTGACTTGAGGAGGATGTGGGGTCGTTGGGTGCCGTGCATTTGGGGTCCTGGCTTCGGCAGCTAGAGCGTCGGCCGCACTGCTGAAGCTGTTTGCACCGATTCTCAAGGAGGCAGTGTTTCTGTTCTTTGCTTCTCGCTTCGCATGCTGACAAGCTGCGCTCGCTCTCTCTTTGGAATCTGTTTGGCCATATTTTCCGTTGCTGTTTGCAGAGACTGCAAAACGCAGTTTCTGCAGGCTTCTTCATCTAGTTGTCGTCCTATGTTGGACTTGTTGGTTCTCTGGGGTGGCCGTTCTCAGCCTTCTTGGAAGGTTCATGCCAGGGCTTGGGGTTCTATAGGTCGGGGTGGGACATTGGTGCTAACTTCTGAGCTGGCATTTCCTTTGGAGCCAGCGTCATCTGGTCAGTGCAGTAATTGCTCTGCTCGTCCGCCGGCTTCTCATAAGGTTTGCCCCCGTTGACAGGGCGATGGGGGGGAAGGGGAGGCTCGCTCTCTTTGCTCATGCCTGGTCCCACGATTTGTGTAATTACCTAAGTGTAGTTACAGGGTGAGAGCTACGCTCATGGTGTCCCGTCTACCTAGCACGCTTTGTCATATAACGCTCAGAAACTACTGACAGTTTTGGCCTCCACCACCTTCTCACTTAACTTGTTCCAACCGTCTACCACTCTGTTTGCAAAAGTGAATTTTCTTATGTTTCTTCGGCATCTTTGTTTAGTTAGTTTAAATCTATGACCTCTTAGTCTTGAAGTTCCAGGTCTCAGGAAATCTTCTCTATCAATTTCGTCAATTCCTGTTACTATTTTGTACGTAGTAATCATATCCCCTCTTTTTCTCCTGTCTTCTAGTTTTGGCATATTTAATGCTTCTAACCTCTCCTCGTAGCTCTTGCCTTTCAGTTCTGAGAGCCACTTAGTAGCATGTCTTTGCACCTTTTCCAGTTTGTTGATGTGCTTCTTAAGATATGGGCACCACACAACTACTGTATATTCAAGCCTTGGCCTAACAAAATTCGTGAACAATTTCTTTAGTATTTTGCCATCCATGTATTTAAAAGCAATTCTGAAGTTAGAAAGTGTAGCATAGGCTCTTCGCACAACATTCTTTGTGTGGTCCTCTGGAGATAGTTTTCAATCTAGAACCACCCCAAGATTTCTTTCTTTATCAGAATTCTGTAAAGATTTCTCACATAATTTATAGGTTGTGTGGGGTTTATGTTCTCCTATTCCACATTCCATAACATGGCATTTATTCACATTGAATTCCATTTGCCAAGTGGTGCTCATATACTTATTTTATCCAGGTCTTCTTGAACGGCATGGCAATCATCTAAGTTTCTTATTCTTCCTATTATCTTATCATCATCAGCAAACATGTTCATATAATTCTGTATTCCATCTGGTAGATCATTTATGTAGACAATAAACATCACCGGTGCAAGAACTGAACCCTGTGGTACTCCACTTGTAACATTTCTCCTGTCCCATACATTGCCTGTTCTCCGGTGGTTCATTGCCTAAACCATAGGGGGTTCTCTTCGGTTCTTGCCTGTTTGGTGTCGGTTCCTTTGAGTGGTTTGTCTACTGGTTTTTCAGTGTTTGGCTATCCGTGTGGTTCATATCCAGACAGTGTCCAACGTCCTGGTAGATAGTCTGTCTTGGTTCATTTTCCTTTCCACAGAATGGATGGTTGATGCCGACTCCTTCAGTTGGCTCTGCCGAACATACGGACTCCTGGAAGTGGACCTCTTTGCTTCAGCGTGGTCGAGGCATTTCCCAATATATGTGGCGCCCTTTCCCGACTGCGAGGCTTTCACGGTGGGCACCTTTCGGCATGACTGGTTGAGGTGGGGGGTTGCCTGAACCTCTTTTCCCCAGTCCAGCTGTTGCTTCAGGTTCTGGCTCAGTTGCGGTCTTGCCACAGGAGGGTAGTCCTCGTAGCCCATTGGTGGCTGGCCAAGCCCTGATTTCAGGCACTGCTCTCTCGGTGTCCGAACCCGGGGCATTTTCCGTGGCTCTGCCTTTTCAGCAGGTAAAATCAATCCATTACACAGCTGGTTCAGTCTCCTCCTCTGCTCTTCGTGTCTGGTGTTTTTGATGTTGGTTTATCAATATTTGTATTGTTATCTTCATTAGCTTCGTCGATGGTATACCTCCTGAGAACTTCGTCTCGGCAACAGTATGACGTTTCCTGGCGTTCTTCCCGCCATTTTCTCTCTCTTCATAGATCACCTTCTATTTCTAATCAGTTTGTCTTTTTCTTTCTGACTTGGCTGTTTCAGGACTGTCAATTAATGCCTAATACCGTTACCTTGTATAATGCAGCATTGGTGGAGCCGCTCCAGCTTACATTCGGTATGGATGTTACTTCTGCCCCATTACGTAAGCTTTCTCGTGCTTCGTTTCACCTCCAGCCTTCTCGTGCACTGCCTGAGCCATCCTGGTCCTTGGACAAGGTGCTCTCCTATCTTTCTTCTCCTTGATTCGTGGTGAATCAAGGAGAAGAAAGAAAGAAAGAAACAGTCTTCCTTTTTGGTTCAAGATTGTTTTTCTATGGCTCTGTTTTTGTTGGCTTTGGCCTCTGGGGGTCGGGTCAGTGAGCTTCGTGCTCTCCTCTAGCGCTTGGGTTACCTCTAGCTCCTTTGGTCCTGGTAGTTTGTTTGGTCGGTTGCAGCCTTCTTCCTCTTTTCTGGTGAAGAATGACTCGGCTGTTTTCCAGAGGGGTCGTTGGATTACTGATGCTTTGTTGGTCATGCCCGGGGTACATCATTTCTTGTGTCTGATTGCGGCTCTTTCCGCGTTTTGGCTTCTGTGGCCAGGGATGCGATTTGGGATTATCCAGTGTCCCTCGTTCCCTGTTCCAGGGCTTGGGTCTCCCCAGATTGTTTGTTGGGTTATTAAGTCTAGCCAGCCTGCAGTCTATCCTCATGCTCATGATGTTAGAAGGTTTGCTGCATTGGCTGCTGTGTTTGGTATCATGTCTTGGCCTGATATTCGTGTGTGGGGATTTTGGAGGTCGAACAGGGACCTGGCCGCCCAATGTTTGGTTAACATTCCTGGGCCTGGGTGTTCTTATGTTGCTTTGGGTCGCAGGTTGCAACCTGTTGTCTGAACCTCGAGTTGAAGAGTCTGTGGCGGCCGCCTCCTGGGTAAGTTCCTCTTTTCCTTATCTATGGTTATATGTCTCCAGGGAGCCGAAGGGGCTTCTCACAGAAAACCAGCGTTGAATGTAATGAAATGACATTTTCTGGGTGAACCCTGGAGGCTTCCTGGCAACCCTCCCTCCAGTCGGTGGTTTTTACGTGGTTGATACTTAGCCTCCAAACTGGAGTGGCTGAGTCTCCGGCGCGAGGGATTGGGGAAGTGGGGGGAGCTGCTGCAGACGAGTAATTACCTAAGTGTAGTTACAGGATTGACGCGGTTATGGAGTTTGACATTTGTTTGTTTGCATATTTCCGAGGTATTGGAGGGAGTTCTGCCTCTCCGGTTTTTGGTTGCAATTTTCTTACCATATGGGGTCTGTTTTATTATGCCTACATTTCTGGGTTCCCAACCCCTGTCGATGGCAGGTAAGGAAAACCCCCAACCACATGGGGGGGGGGGGGTGTTCTAGGGCCATTGCTCCTTGTGCCTCTCTGAGGGGGGGCCAGGTTCTGGCTTGTGGTCCCTGGTCAACCCATCCTCCTAATTGACAGTACGGTTTAATACTAAGTGTAATATGTACATTTCCTTACTGTATACATAGTACAAAATTGCATTTATGGGGCTGTTACATTTACCTCTCCAATTATTCTCCTCGTTTTCTGTTAAGACACTCAGAATTTTAGGATGAAGTTTTCAAGTTCTATTTGTTATACATAAGTTTTAAATATCAGGAAATTCTTTTTCAGTTTTATTGAACAATAGAGATTTTATACAAAATTTGAAAATATCCTGTGTTACGATACAATTTATTGATATATTGTAGTTTTGTTTTATTAGTTTTTTAAAACTGTAATATCACTATGGCTATAGATCAAGTACTAATTGTAATTAAAAAGCAATAAAATGCTTATCTTCAAGCACTAGAAGGTTAGGTTAGGTTGTGGTTTTCTGTTCAGCTTTTCAGGTAAACTCAAATATTCACAATATATTTGATAGTATGGTTTAATACTAAGTGAAAATAAGTACAATTCCTGACTGCTATGAATAGTACATAATTGCACTTACTTGTGCTGTTACATTTACCTCCTCATTTTTGGAGAACGGGCTGCCCTGGTGGGCTGAACCATATAGACTAATGCCCCGTTGTAATGATTCCCATATTAGCCCAATTGATCCAGGGAGCCTCCAGGGCTCACCCAGAGAATGGTGTTTCATTACATTCAGCGCTGGTTTTTTGTTTCATATTGGGGCTGTATGTTTCCTTGATGAAGAGTTTGTAAATTTATATAATATTTTTAGTAAGGTAATTAAAATAAGCAGTCCCCGTGGTAAAGCACTCGCCCGGCACTTAACGAGCATTTTGACTTGGGTTTGTATCCTGCTCAGGGAGGATTGACTGTGTGTCAATTTTTAAATGTAGCCTCTGTTCACCTAGTAGTGAATGGGCACCTGGTTGTTAAACAATTTGGCAGATCGTATTCTGGGGAAAATTTGGATTATAAGAACCTGCTCAAAACGCTGTGCATGCTAGTGGCTTTACAAGAATGTCAGAACTCTTGTGTGTGTATGTATGTGTATGTATATGTATGTGTGTGTGTGTGTGTGTATGTATATATATATATATATATATATATATATATATATATATATATATATAAATATATATATATATATATATATATATATATATATAAATATATATATATATATATATATATATATATGTCGTACCTAGTAGCCAGAACTCACTTTTTGGCCTACTATTCAAGGCCCGATTTGCCTAATAAGCCAAGTTTTCCTTAATTAATATATTTTTTCTAATTTTTTTCTTATGAAATGATAAAGCTACTTATTTCATTATGTATGAGGTCAATTTTATTTTATTGGAGTTAAAATTAACGTAGATATATGACCGAACCTAACCAACCCTACCTAACCTATCTTTATAGGTTAGGTTTGGTTAGGTAGCCGAAAAAGTTAGGTTAGGTCAGGTTAGGTAGGTTAGGTAGTCGAAAAACAATTAATTCATGAAAACTTGGCTTATTAGGCAAATCGGGCCTTGCATAGTAGGCTGAGAAGTGCGTTCTGGCTACTAGGTACGACATATATATATATATATATATATATATATATATATATATATGTCGTACCTAATAGCCAGAACGCACTTCACAGCCTACTATTTAAGGCCCGATTTGCCTAATAAGCCAAGTTTTCATGAATTAATATTTTTTCGTCTACCTAACCTAACCTAACCTAGCTTTTTTTGGCTACCTAACCTAACCTTACCTATAAATATAGGTTAGGTTAGGTTAGGTAGGGTTGGTTAGGTTCGGTCATATATCTACGTTAATTTTAACTCCAATAAAAAAAAATTGACCTCATACATAGAGAAAAGGGTTGCTTTATCATTTCATAAGAAAAAAATTATAGTAAATATATTAATTCAGGAAAACTTGGCTTATTAGGCAAATCGGTCCTTGAATAGTAGGCTGAGAAGTGAGTTCTGGCTACTAGGTACGACATATATATATATATATATATATATATATATATATATATATAATATATAATATATAATATATATATATCATATTATATTATATATATATGTATATATATATATATATATATATATATATATATATATATATATATATATATAATATATATATATATATATATATAATATATATATATATATATATATATATATATATATATATATAATATATATATATATATATATATAATATATATATATATATATATATATAATATATATATATATATATATATATATATATATATATATATATATATATATATATATATATATATATATATATATATATATATATCCATCCTATCCATCCTATATATCCTATATATATATATATATATATATATATATATATATATATATATATATATATATATATATATCCATCCATAAATAAAAACCAATAAATATAAATACACAGTAATTGGCAATTGCAGTTATATAATAATGTTGTTCTCCACAGGCATCCACAGTCTACATTCACATATTTGTGTTCCTTGGTTGTATGATCGGCCTCACCTTGTTTGTTGGTGTTGTCATTGCTAATTACTCCGAGAACAAGGGCACTGCACTTCTCACCGTTGACCAGAGACGATGGTGAGTCATGCATTTCATAATTGTTATGCATCCTAATTAAGGACATTGTATTCTGTATTCAATTATTTAGTTTATAGTTCTACAATGACTTCACATCTAACCAGATTTGATCAAGACTGGAACCCTTATCATTATAGTGAGGTCTTCCACTTAATTGCCTCCTAAGGTAAGATCTGCTGTGTTCTCACTGAACATAGATCATAACAGTTGGGCATGGGATATTTTTATTGTGAAGGAGGGAATTTCCATCTGCAGTTTGCATATATAATGAGTATGTAGTTCACACGAAGAGTTGTGATTCAGGCCAGCATCCTCTCGTTGTTGGGTATAAGGCTAATGTCCCTATGACCATCACCATGAAAAATGAAACTTGTCATGTGAAATTAATTAACACTTTCGCGCTCTCCGCAAAGGTCACTCAGCCAACCGAATGTGCGCGCTGCGTTTTTATCGCTTAAGCGTAAAAACAAAAATGTGTATACTCTTTTTACTCTTCTGACCTTAGTTCTCATGCTACGTATTTCATTTTGGTACCAACGTGTTCGCAATAAAATTCTCTAGAAGAACATTAGTAAAATAAGTCACGAAACATATAGGGATACCAGCACCAAATAAATAACTACGTAGATGACTCGCCGTGAGCGCCCATCAGCAACAAAATGTTTTTACTCTTGGGATTGTAATCACCTCCACACTTGTTCTACAGCGTTAATTTTGGTATCAATGGACTCGCAATGAAATTCCCAACACGGTGATATGAATATAAGCGTAGAATAATGATGCAGCCCGCCCGCAAGAGTGTGGGAAGTGGTGAAATTGTTACCCGGTATCGGTGACGGGACGACGCACGGCGCTTTGAAAGTTTATACTTATTTCACTCTCATGACATTAATTTTCTATGTACGTCATTCATTTTTATGTCAATGTGTTCGCAATAGAATGTTCTATGTGCCCATAGGTAAAAAATATCAACAAACCGTAAGTTAGAATAGCGACAAATATAAAACAACGCTGGAACATATCAGTGAGCGTCAAACACACACGAAATATTTTTACTTTTGTTATGTTTGTCAAGATTATACTTGTTGCACACAGTTATTTTTGGTTGTATATTGATCGGAATAAAATTCCCTAAACAGACATATGCATATAATACATGATATGGGGGAAGAATTACCAGTATAAACGGCTAAAGTCACCCACCTGCAACCCGTTTGGGACAAAATACCATTTGATCGAAGTTATCCACACCTTTCATGAACTTATTGTACCATGCAGCCTAGTAATTACCTAAGTGTAATTACCTAAGTGTAGTTACAGGATGAGAGCTACGCTCGTGGTGTCCCGTCTTCCCAGCACTCTTTGTCATATAACGCTTTGAAACTACTGACGGTCTTGGCCTCCACCACCTTCTCACTTAACTTGTTCCAACCGTCTACCACTCTATTTGCGAAGGTGAATTTTCTTATATTTCTTCGGCATCTGTGTTTAGCTAGTTTAAATCTATGACCTCTTGTTCTTGAAGTTCCAGGTCTCAGGAAGTCTTCCCTGTCGATTTTGTCAATTCCTGTTACTATTTTGTATGTAGTGATCATATCACCTCTTTTTCTTCTGTCTTCTAGTTTTGGCATATTTAATGCTTCTAACCTCTCCTCGTAGCTCTTGCCCTTCAGTTCTGGGAGCCACTTAGTAGCATGTCTTTGCACCTTTTCCAGTTTGTTGATGTGCTTCTTAAGATATGGGCACCACACAACAGCTGCATATTCTAGCTTTGGCCTAACAAAAGTCATGAACAATTTCTTTAGTATATCGCCATCCATGTATTTAAATGCAATTCTGAAGTTAGAAAGCATAGCATAGGCTCCTTGCACAATATTCTTTATGTGGTCCTCAGGTGATAGTTTTCTATCTAGAACCACTCCTAGATCTCTTTCTTTATCAGAATTCTTTAAAGATTTCTCACATAATATATAGGTTGTGTGGGGTCTATGTTCTCCTATTCCACATTCCATAACATGACATTTATTAACATTAAATTCCATTTGCCAAGTGGTGCTCCATATACTTATTTTGTCCAGGTCTTTTTGAAGGGCATGACAGTCATCTAAATTTCTTATCCTTCCTATTATCTTAGCATCATCAGCAAACATGTTCATATAATTCTGTATACCAACTGGTAGATCATTTATGTACACAATAAACATCACTGGTGCAAGAACTGAACCCTGTGGTACTCCACTTGTGACATTTCTCCATTCTGATACATTGCCTCTGATTACTGCCCTCATTTTCTATCAGTCAGAAAATTTTTCATCAATGATAGAAGCTTACCTGTCACCCCTCCAATATTTTCCAGTTTCCAGAACAACCTCTTATGTGGAACTCTGTCGAAAGCCTTTTTTAGGTCCAGATAGATGCAGTCAACCCAACCATCTCTTTCCTGTAATATCTCTGTGGCTCGATCATAGAAACTGAGTAAATTCGATACACAGGATCTTCCAGATCGAAAACCATACTGTCTGTCTGATATTATATCATTTCTCTCTAGGTGTTCTACCCATTTAGTTTTGATTAGTTTTTCCAATACTTTCACTATTACACTTGTCAATGATACAGGTCTATAATTGAGGGGGTCTTCCCTGCTGCCACTTTTGTAGATTGGAACTATGTTAGCCTGTTTCCACCCGTCTGCTACGATTCCTGTACACAGGGATGCCTGAAAGATCAGGTGAAGTGGAATGCTGAGCTCAGATGCACATTCTCTCAGAACCCATGGTGAAACGCCATCTGGGCCAGCTGCTTTGTTCTTACCGAGCTCCTTGAGCATTTTTTCCACTTCGTCTCTAGACACCTCTATGTGTTCTATGTTGTTCTCTGGAATTCTTATTGTATCTGGTTCCCTAAAGATTTCATTTTGTACAAACACACTTTGGAACTTTTCGTTTAGTGTTTCACACATTTCCTTTTCAACTTCCGTGAATCTATTTCCCATTTTCAACCTCTGAATATTATCCTTTACCTGCAATTTGTTGTTTATGAATTTATAGAATAGACCTGGTTCTGTTTTACATTTGTCCGCAATCCCTTTTTCAAAATTTCTTTCTGCCTCTCTCCTCACTGCCGTGTAGTTGTTTCTCGCATCTTTGTATCGCTGGTATGTTTGGGGGTTCGGCCTCTTCCTGTATTGATTCCATTTTTGTGTCTTTCGGTCTCTAGCCCTCTCGCAATTTCTATTGAACCAATCCTGTTTCCTAGTTCTGCATCTCTGTTTTGGTATAAATTTTTTTGTGCCTTTATCATATATTTCACAAAACTTGCCATACATCTCATTCACTTCCTTGCCTAGCATCAAGTCTGTCCAATTATACTCACTAAAAAAATTTCTAAGGTCACCATAATGTCCTCTCCTGAAGTCTGGTTTTTCAACTGCTTCAACCTCCTTATTTTCTTCCAGCTTATAACGCATTGCATACTTTATTCCCAAAAAGACATGGTCACTTTTACCCAAGGGAGGAAGGTACTGAATGTCAAATATCTCTTCCTCCTTCCTGGTAAATATCAAATCTAGCATGGAGGGAACGTCCCCTTCCCTCATCCTCGTAGCTTGTTTAACATGTTGATACAAGAATGTTTCCAGGATGAGGTCTACAAATTTACAGGTCCAAAAATCTTCTGTTTTAGCTTCATATGCTTCCCAGTCTATGGATTTCAAGTTGAAGTCACCGACTATCAACAGTCGTGATCTATCGTTATCCGCTCTCGCTATAATCTCTCTCATTATTGTTATAAGACCTTCACGTTTACTATCTAGCTCCTCCTTTGACCATGTGCTGCTTGGCGGTGGACTATATGCATTTATCATCATTAGTTTATCATCCTCATAGCAGATCTCTAGTGCTATTATGTCAACTTCTTGTGGATTGGCAGTCATTATTTCCTTCACCTTTAGGTGTTCTTTTACCAGCACAGCAACGCCACCGCCTTTCCTAATTTTTCTGTCCCGTCTCCAAATTGAGTAGCCCCTTGGGAATATGACCTCATTTAAAATTACATCTTCAAGTTTTGTCTCCGTGAGTGCAACAATGTCTGGTGTCTGCAGCTGTATTACATCACTTAACTCCAGTATCTTCGATCTCACTCCATCTATGTTGGTGTATGCAATCTTCAGGAACTTGTTCCCCCTCTCCTTATTCTTCACTCCCCCTCTCTCTATTGATTTTGTTGGTTTGCCTTTATGTACCACTTTACTGGTTTGCCTACCCCTATCACTTTGTAGAAAAAAGAATTTATTTCTTCTTCATTCCTGCTCTCATTTAAATGTTTTGCCTCGGCGAGGTTCAGTTTCAGCTTCTCTCTATCTTCTTTTGAAAGATCTCGTCTTAATGACCACCCTTTCCCATCCTCATCCCTTTGCAATTTTCTAGCATTCCTTAGTACTTCTTCCATCTGTTTGGCACCGTTTAGGGTGATCCTCAAAGGTCGATCTTTCCCTTTTACGTACCTGCCTATTCTCCTGTAGTCGCACACATTCTCTCTGTTTGTAAGACCTTCCACGAGGCCAACAATTTTATCTACTACTTTAGCTTCTTCTACAGCTCTTTCTGACCTAGATGTTATCGCCTTTTTTTTGCAGCCAAAAATGATCAGGGACTTACTCCGATCAACTGTGTTTTGCACCAACTTCGGGTTAGATGCCAATTCTTTCCTCACTTCTAGCCTAATGTTTGTTTTATCTTGGTTGCTGCAGTGTTTGACTTCCTTTACTGCTTCTTCTATTTTTTCCTTCTCCTTGGCCACTTGTGCATAAGTGAGTTGCATATCTTTCTTGCACTGTTCTATTCCCTGTGTAACTTCCTCCATCTGTGCTGACAAAAGCTGTTTCTCCTGTTGAATTTCCTTGCCTAACCTATTGTAGTCATTTATGTTTAAATTTACTTTAACTTCTTCCAAAGCTATTTTTAAGAGTTTATTTTCTTCTTCCATGGCTTTGCAATTTGTTTCCAATTGATTCTTATCCTTGCGCAAGTCTTTCACTAAACCCTCAAGACATAAAACTTTGCTATTCAAATGGTCATTACTTTCTTTCAATTTACTAATTATTTCTACATTATACTACATATTTCTACATAGTGGTGAGAAAGAGAGCCTCATAGCGCGCAGTTTGAAACAAACCCAAAGTAAATCGGATAAAAATTGAATTTTATACAAATATTTTAAAAGTAGACATAACTTTATGTCCACTATGCGTTTACGTTAGACGAAACCGAACGCGCCGGCGCGTCCAGATAGCGCGAAAGTGTTAAGAAACTAGAAGCCATACTATCTGCAGAGGTTAATCCCACAGTGTTAAGGAATTACCAGAGCATCCCTGGTTGTAGCAATGGATCATCATGGCACAATCTGAATTTAGATAAAGAATAGAGCTCTGCAAAAGACTTTTAAGTCAAAGCACTATCCAGAGCTTTGCAAATTCCTGGATTGTGATGCAGTCACCTGTCTGATATGGTAACTGCTATAAGTAACCCGCTTCCCCCCAGCTGAGGTCCAACCCATCTCTTTACAGCTCAGAAGACAACACTGGAAAGTCTGCAGAGGTAAATGTTAAATCAAAACTCTCTACATGAGAGGTTCGGCATGCATGAATGAATATCCACCAGTATAGCACCTTCACCATGACACACAAGGAGATAACATCTAGGTCAGAAAGAGCTGTAGAAGAAGCAAAAGTAGTAGATAAAGTTGTTGGCTAAAAATTGTTGGGTTGTTGGAAGGTCTTACAACCATAGAGAATGTGTGCGACTACAGGAGAATAGGCAGATATGTAAAAGGAAAAGATCGACCTTTGAGGATCACCCTAAATCGTGCCAAACAGATGGAAGAAGTACTAAGTAATGCTAGAAAATTGAAAAGTGATGAGGATGGAAAAGTGTGGTCGTTAAGACGAGATCTTTCAAAAGAAGATAGAAGTTGAAACTGAACCTCGCCGAGACAAAACGTTTAAATGAGAGCAGGAATGAAGAAGAAATCAATTCTTTTCTGGGGGGAGCCCCGTCGGCTCCCCGGAGCTATCCCAGGCTGATATGCTAATGTCAGACTTTGGCATCAGTCATGTGTATGGAGTTCTTAGGCCTACCGGGGACCACGGCCAGAACCGGGCCCCCTCAGAGAGGCAAGGGGAGCAATGGCCTATAGAAGCCCCCGTGTTAGTGGAAGCATTCTATGTCTGCCATCGACCGGAACAGGCACCCAGAAAGGTAAGCGCCCCAAAACAAACCCCTATTCTGGTTAAAATTGCTACCTAAAACCGAACTAGTGGATAGAACTCCCCAACCGAAAACAAGCAAACTAGTGTGACGTCACACACTGCCGCGCCGCTGTCTGCGCAGCTCCCCCCTCCCCGGGAGGGGGAAGGGGGAGCCCCAGACCCCCCGCGCCGGCTACCCACACCTCAGTTCTTGAGGCTGATGCTATAGGCGATGGTCGTGTGCTCTGGCTCCGGTGTCGCTACTGCACTGTGCTTTGCGTGTGGTGTTAGTTTTGTGGGTGCGAGAGCCAGGAGTTATCTTCAGTACTCGGGCTGCATGCGCCTAGGGCTGCCTTCCCTAGGTGCCCTGTAAGTACTGCCCTTGGGGCTTGGGGCCACCTTCCACAGGCTCCTCGGGGTCTGCCTCTGCTGGTCCGTTTTACCTTTCGGTTTTTCGGCCGCCTGTTGGGCTCTTGGGTGTTCTGTTCTCCCTTGTTACCGGCAGGTAAGAGGCAGTTTGCACTGGTAGGGGCGCAGGGTGCTGCTCAGCTTGTATTTCCCGACATCGCGGCCGGCTCTGTTCCTTGGGGTTCGCTGTCCTCTTGCGGGGTTTTGTTTTTCTTTTTGTTTTTGCCTGGTGGGGGGTTCTGTCATTTTATTCAGTTTGTTTTTGCCCTTCCACTGTTCTCATCGGTGGCGCCCCCTACTAGGTCCCCGTGAGTGTACACGTCCCTGGGGTTCAGCTTTAGAAGTTTGCTTGGTAGTTTTGGGCGCCGGTTTGCAGCACCCTGCCTCGGACTACCTGAGCGCGAGTCCTCTTAAAGTAAACGCTCAGGACCCTGGGAATCCCCTAGGGGGCGCGTGGGTCCGATGGATGTGACCCCGGAGTCCCCACTCGCTGTGTGCGAGTTTGAGGGTTGCTCGGTCCCCTTGTCTCAGGGTGACCCTCATTGTTTTTGCCTCTGCCACGCTGCCTGTTGGGTCGGTGATACTTTCGACCCTGAGTCCTGTGAGTGTTGCTGCTTGCTTGTGACTCAATTTACCCAATCCTCTGATTCTATTCGGGTACAGGCGGCACGTGCGTTGCAGTCTAGGTTTCGTCTGTTGCAACGCGCTCGGTTGGTTGCTTCCCCGGATGCCCCGGGGCTGCCCCGCTTTGCTTTTCGAGACCCGGACTTGGGGGTGGGGGTCGCTTCGATCCTGGTTCAGTCCGCACCTCCTCGTCCTTCCCCTTCTGTTCGTTCTGATCCCCCGCCCCTGCTTCCGGCCCCGAAGCGTCTGAGGGTTTCGGGGTCGGAGCAGGGGTTACTTGATCTCGAGACTCGGGCAGCTTCGGGGGTTGCCCCTTCCGGGGGGGCGGCAGAGGCATTCGAGTCTTGTCTCCCGGCCGAAGCTTCAGGGTCTGACCAGTGGGCCCCCCTTCCTCCAGCTTTTCCGGCTGCTCCGTCCTTGTCTTGTGGGGTCGGGGCTTGGGGAGAGGACTCGGCCTCGGGTCCTGTGGTGACGGACCTCGAGGCTGGGGAGGGGCTGACTTGGGGGCCTTGGGCCCCGCTGGACCCCGCCTGGGTTTTTCTTCCCACTGAGCGGGGCTTATTGTTACAAGGAGTGGGGTTTTCTTTCCCCCCCTCTGCGTACGAGTTGGATTTGGTGTAGGCCCCTCCCCGGGTACGGTTCCGTGTTCCCCCGGGTACGTCGGTTCCGTCCTTCCGGAGGTTTTCGGCTTATCGCATCCAACCTGGTGTGGTGCGAGCGGCCTTTGCAGCTTACCTCCTGCGTGACCCGGATTATGCCTCGGAAATGGATCCGTCCACGTTCAGGTTTGGGACTTCGTTCCCTTTCTGGCTCCGTTACGAGGTTCCGGAGTCGTCCTGGCTAGCAGACTGCACCTTGTTTGGTCTGGATTCCTGGCATTCCTTCTGTCGTTCCCGCACGCTGGAGTGGCGGGAAGCTTCCACGGTGCTTCAGGTTTTCCTGGGGGGTGAACTTGAGTACCTGAATGAGTGCTTGTTTGCCCCTGCCCTTCCCAGCGATGTGGGCGTTATTCAGCTCCATGTGCAGGTTCCCTCCCTTTCGGCGGCGCTCGTGGCGGAGGACTTGCGCGCTTGGGGCCTTTTGTGTTCGGCCTTGCGGTTCTTTTCCCTCCTGGAGCTGTCTTCGGATTGGCTCGTGGAGGATGTGGGGACGCTTGGGTCCGTCCCGGGGTCCGGCACCTTGTCCTCGGCTGCGCGTTCGTCGGCTGTCTTGTTGAAGCTGTTCACCCCGATTTTGCGGGATGCGGTTTCCGTTTTCTATGCTTCCCGTCTCGCGTGTCGGCAGGCGGTGCTGGGTTCCTCCATGGGATCTGCTTGGGCTCTGGCTCTTAGGCGTTCTTCACCTTTTTGTCCTCTCCTGTTTGGGGAGTCGGCCGTGGCGCAGTTTATTCAGGCTGCGTCGGCGGCTTGTCGTCCGATGTCGGATTTGTTGGTTTTCCGGGGGTCCCGGGGTGGGTCTTCCTGGAAAGGTCGTGCCAGGGCTCGGGGTTCCTCTCGTCGTGGTAGGCCTCTGGTGTCAGGTTTGGGGTTGGCTCCTCCTGCGGACCCTCCCTCGTCTGGTCGGCGCGGTGTTCGCGCTGTGCGGGGTTCTGGGTCTCGTAGGGGTCGCCGGCCCTTTCGCGGTTTGCCCCTTTGACGGGGCGATGGGGGGGCGGCTTGCGCTGTTCGCCCGCGCCTGGTCCCACGATTCGTGGGCCTTTCGGGTCGTGTCTCGCGGCCTGCGGTGGCGTTGGGTGGCCCCTCCCCTCTTTGGGGGGTCGGGGCTGGCAGGGCAGGCTTCTTCCCCTGCGCTCTGTCGAGTCGTCTTGGAGTGGGTACGCTTGGGCGTCGTCGAAATGACGTCGTCCCTCAGATGGGTTTCCCGTCTGTTTCCGGTTCCGAAACGGGACTGCGCGGACATGCGGTTCATTCTGGACTTGTCCCGTCTGAACCCCTGGGTTCATTGCCCCTCCTTTCGGATGACTACGCTGTCTCAGGTTCGGCTCCTCTTGGAGCCGGGAGCTTGGATGGTGTCCCTGGACCTCCGGGACGCTTATTGGCATGTCCCGATTCATCCGCGGTTCAGGGACTGGCTCGGTTTTGTAGTGGGGCGTCTGAGTTACCGCTTTCGTTGTCTCCCGTTCGGGTTGAACCTGGCACCTCGCGTGTTCACATGCCTTACACGGGTTGTGGTGGCTCGTTTGCGTCTCCTAGGTGTTCGAGTGTTGGCCTACCTCGACGACTGGCTGGTTGGGGCTCCCAGCCAGTCAGCTTGCTTGCTAGCCAGGGATTTGGTTCTTTCCCAGCTCGCCGGGTTCGGGTTCTTGGTGAACTGGAGGAAGTCCCATCTGGTTCCCTCTCAGGTTCGGACATGGCTGGGTCTCGTGTGGGACTCTCGAACCGCCTCCTTGTCTCTCCCTCCGGAGTCTCTCCTGCGGCTGCGGTCCCGCCTTCGTCTGTTTCTGGAGGGCCCTCGGGTCACCCGGCGGTTGCTCGAGGGGCTGTGCGGGAGCCTGAACTTCGCGATGGTGGTCTACCCGCCGGGTCGGGTTTGGCTTCGACGGCTGTTCTGGTTCCTTCGGGGTTCCCCCTTCCGCCTCTCTCGCGATCGCAGAGTTCGACCCCCGGGGGACTTGCGTCGGTTGCTGCGTCACCGGTTTCCTCTTTGGGTTTTTCGGGGTTCAGTGTCTTGGCGCCTACCCGAGCCCTCGCTCGATGTGTACACGGATGCGTCGTCTCGGCTGGGGTTTTGTGACCAGTGCTCACCAGGCCGGCCAGGGGCGTTGGGATCCGTCCTTCCGTCGATCTCACAGTACGGTGCGGGAGTTCGCGGCAGTGTGGTTTGCTCTGGGGAGGATTCGGGTGGCCCGCGGATCGACGATTCGGCTCCATTCGGACTGCTCTCCGGTGGTTCATTGCCTGAACCGCGGGGGTTCGATGCGGTCCTTGTCTCTTTGGGGTTGGTCGCTTTGGGTGACTCGTCTGCTGAGTTCTCGGGGTTTGGCTCTCCTGGCGGTTCACGTACGGGGCGTGTCCAACGTCTTGGCCGACGCCCTGTCTCGCTTCGTTCCTCTCTCCACGGAGTGGACGGTCGACGACGAGTCCTTCCTTTGGCTTTGCCAGACGTTCGGGCGCCCCGAGGTGGACCTCTTCGCGTCGGCGTGGTCGCGGCGTCTTCCCGTTTATGCGGCGCCCTTCCCCGATTGCGAGGCCGTCGGGGTCGATGCCTTTCGGCTCGACTGGACGAGGTGGGGGTTCCTGAATCTCTTTTCCCCGGTTCGGCTGTTGCTCCAGGTCCTGACTCGCTTAGAGACTTACCGGGGGAGAGTTGTCCTTCTGGCCCCTTGGTGGCCGGCCCAGCCTTGGTTTCAGGCGCTGGTTGCTCGGTGTCCGAACCCGAGGGTTTTTCCCGCGGCTCCGCCTCTTTCAGCAGATCGGGCCGGTACGTCACGTAGCTGGTTCGATCTTCTCCTCGAGTCTTCGCGTATGGTTTTTTTGACTCGAGTCTATCATCATCTCTATGGTGATCAGGTGGCCTCCTTGTTGGTGTCCCACCTGAGGGCTTCTTCTCGGCGGCAGTATGCAGTTTTCCTGGCGGTCCTTCCGTTTCTTTTTGCGTCTTCGTCGTGTTAGCTCCTTGTCTGTTCGGGTGGTCTTGTCCTTCCTCTCGTGGTTGTTTCAGGACCGTCATCTTATGCCTAACACTGTCACTTCGTATCGTGCGGCGCTGGCGGAGCCGCTTCAGCTTGCTTTCGGTATCGATGTTACGTCTGCGCCGTTTCGCAAGCTGTCTCGTGCATTGTTTCACCTCCGGCCTGCTCATGTGTCGCCTGAGCCGTCCTGGTCTTTGGACAGAGTGCTCGCTTTCCTTTCATCTCCTCGTTTCGTTGTGGCCCCTTCGGTCCAGGATTGTTTTTCCAAGGCACTTTTCTTGTTGGCTTTGGCCTCTGGGGGTCGGGTAGGGGAGCTTCATGCTCTCCTCCGGCGCAGGGGTTTCTGCTCTTTTGGTCGTGGTGATAGTTTTGTTCGTTTGCAGCCGTCTCCTTCTTTTCTGGCAAAGAATGAGACTGCTGCGTTCCGGAGGGGTCCATGGGTGGTTGATGCTTGGTTGGTCTGGCCGGGGGTGCATCATGTTTTGTGATCGGCTGTTGCAGCCAGTTGTCTCGGCTTCGAGTTGAGGGGTGAGCGACGACCGCCTCCCGGGTAAGTCCCTCTTTTTCTGTCTGTGGGTAGTTAGCTCCGGGGAGCCGACGGGGCTCCCCCCAGAAAACCAGCGTTGAATGTAATGAAACGCCATTTTCTGGGTGAGTCCCGGAGGCTCCCCGGCATCCCTCCCTCCCTCCGGTCGGCGGTTTTTCGCGTTTTTGACATCCAGCCTCAAGAACTGAGGTGTGGGTAGCTGGCGCGGGGGGTCTGGGGCTCCCCCTTCCCCCTCCCGGGGAGGGGGGAGCTGCGCAGACAGCGGCGCGGCAGTGTGTGACGTCACACTAGTTTGCTTGTTTTCGGTTGGGGAGTTCTATCCACTAGTTCGGTTTTAGGTAGCAATTTTAACCAGAATAGGGGTTTGTTTTGGGGCGCTTACCTTTCTGGGTGCCTGTTCCGGTCGATGGCAGACATAGAATGCTTCCACTAACACGGGGGCTTCTATAGGCCATTGCTCCCCTTGCCTCTCTGAGGGGGCCCGGTTCTGGCCATGGTCCCCGGTAGGCCTAAGAACTCCATACACATGACTGATGCCAAAGTCTGACATTAGCATATCAGCCTGGAATAGCTCCGGGGAGCCTCCGGGACTCACCCAGAAAATGGCGTTTCATTACATTCAACGCTGGTTTTTTCTACAAAGTGATAGGGGTAGGCAGACCAGTAAAGTGGTACATAAAGGCAAACCAACAAAATCATTAGAGAGAGGGGGAGTGAAAAATAAGAAGAAGGGGAACAAGTTCCTGAAGGTTGCATACACCAACATAGATGGAGTAAGATCGAAGATACTGTAGTTAAGTGATGTAATACAGCTGTAGACACCAGACATTGTTGCACTCACGGAGACAAAACTTGAAGATGTTATTTTAAATGAGGTCATATTCCCAAGGGGCTACTCAATTTGGAGACGGGACAGAAAAATTAGGAAAGGCAGTGGCGTTGCTGTGCTGGTGAAAGAACACCTAAAAGTGAACGAAATAATGATTGCCAATCCACAAGAAGTTGACATAATAGCACTAGAGATCTGCCATGAGGATGGTAAACTAATGATCATAAATGCATATAGTCCACCGCTAAGCAGCACATGGTCAAAGGAGGAGCTAGATAGTAAACGAGAAGGTCTTATAACAATAATGAGAGAGATCATAGCGAGAGCGGATAACGATAGTTCACTACTATTGATAGTCGGCGACTTCAACTTGAAATCCATAGACTGGGAAGCATGTGAAGCTAAAACAGAAGATTTCTGGACCTGTAAATTTGTAGACCTCATCCTGGAAACATTCTTGTATCAACATGTTAAACAAGCTACGAGGATGAGGGAAGGGGACGTCCCCTCCATGCTAGATTTCATATTTACCAGGAAGGAGGAAGAAATATTTGACATTCAGTACCTTCCTCCCTTGGGTAAAAGTGACCATGTCTTTTTGGGAATAAAGTATGCAATGCGTTATAATCTGGAAGAAAATATGACGGTCGATGCAAATGAAAAACCTGACTTTAGGAGAGGACATTGTGGCAACCTTAGAAAATTTTTTAGTGAGTATAATTGGACAGACTTGTTGCTAGGCAAGGAAGTGAATGAAATGTATGTCAGGTTTTGTGAAATATATGATAAAGGCACAAAAAAATTTATACCAAAACAGAGAAGCAGAACTAGGAAACAGGATTGGTTCAACAGAAAGTGCGAGAGGGCTAGAGACCAAAAGACACAAAAATGGAATCAATACAGGAAGAGGCCGAACCCCCAAACATACCAGCGATACAAAGATGCGAGAAACAACTACACTGCAGTGAGGAGAGAGGCAGAAAGAAATTTTGAAAAAGGGATTGCAGACAAATGTAAAACAGAACCAGGTCTATTCTGTAAATTCATAAACAACAAATTGCAGGTAAAGGATAATATTCAGAGGTTGAAAATGGGAAATAGATTCACGGAAAATGAAAAGGAAATGTGTGAAACATTAAACAAAAAGTTCCAAAGTGTGTTTGTACAAAATGAAATCTTCAGGGAACCAGATACAATAAGAATTCCAGAGAACAACATAGAGCACATAGAGGTGTCTAGAGACGAAGTGAAAAAAATGCTCAAGGAGCTAAATAAGAACAAAGCAGTTGGTCCAGATGGAGTTTCACCATGGGTTCTGAGAGAATGTGCACCTGAGCTCAGCATTCCTCTTCAACTGATTTTTCAGGCATCCCTGTATACAGGAGTTGTAGCTGATGTGTGGAAAAAGGCTAACATAGTTCCAATCTACAAAAGTGGAAGCAAGGAAGACCCCCTTAATTATAGACTGGTATCATTGACAAGTGTAATAGTCAAAATATTGGAGAAAATAATTAAAACTACAGTGGTACCTCGGAATACGAGTTTCCCTGTATACGAGTTTTTCGGAATACGAGCAGGATTTTCTCGGAAAATGTGTCTCGGAAGGCGAGGGTTACCACGGAAGGCGAGTTTGTTGATACACGTACAGGCCAACCTAGCGCGTGGTGGTACGGCGATCATCGCCTCTCACCCCTCAGTTTACCAGTGCCTCGCACCCAGTGACTATCCCACATAAATTCTTCACCCGGATTTTCAGTGTTGGATTTTTGGTCATTTGACCATAAAAGATATATAATATCTCGCCATAGGTCCCAAGAAAGCCAGTGGTAAGGTTTAACCTAAGAAAATAGTGCTGCGTTTCGGGCGATCGAGTGGCAACACTGAAAAGTGTATACTCTTTTTCACTGTCCTGACATTAATTTTCAATTTACATATTTCATTTTTGTACCAGTGTGTTCTCAATAGAATGTTCTATAAGAACATTAGTATAAAATGTCACACAAGGATGCGTTAGACCGGCACCAAATAAAAAACTACGTCGATTACACTTGTCGTGTCAACAATTCAATGGTCTTACCTCGATGGTGCAATGCTACGCCGTTCTCCCAAATAGGCTATGCGGCTATTAGAGAAAATGGAAATTTCATGGCGGACATTTTCAAACTATCCCAAAGTCGATCTCATAACAAATAGAGTTTATAGAAATATTTTCTGGGGGGAGCCCCGTCGGCTCCCCGAAGCTATCCCAGGCTGATATGCTAATGTCAGACTTTGGCATCAGTCATGTGTATGGAGTTCTTAGGCCTACCGGGGACCACGGCCAGAACCGGGCCCCCTCAGAGAGGCAAGGGGAGCAATGGCCTATAGAAGCCCCGGCGTAGTTGGAAGCATTCTATGTCTGCCATCGACCGGAACAGGCACCCAGAAAGGTAAGCGCCCCAAAACAAACCCCTATTCTGGTTAAAATTGCTACCTAAAACCGAACTAGTGGATAGAACTCCCCAACCGAAAACAAGCAAACTAGTGTGACGTCACACACTGCCGCGCCGCTGTCTGCGCAGCTCCCCCCTCCCCGGGAGGGGGAAGGGGGAGCCCCAGACCCCCCGCGCCGGCTACCCACACCTCAGTTCTTGAGGCTGATGCTATAGGCGATGGTCGTGTGCTCTGGCTCCGGTGTCGCTACTGCACTGTGCTTTGCGTGTGGTGTTAGTTTTGTGGGTGCGAGAGCCAGGAGTTATCTTCAGTACTCGGGCTGCATGCGCCTAGGGCTGCCTTCCCTAGGTGCCCTGTAAGTACTGCCCTTGGGGCTTGGGGCCACCTTCCACAGGCTCCTCGGGGTCTGCCTCTGCTGGTCCGTTTTACCTTTCGGTTTTTCGGCCGCCTGTTGGGCTCTTGGGTGTTCTGTTCTCCCTTGTTACCGGCAGGTAAGAGGCAGTTTGCACTGGTAGGGGCGCAGGGTGCTGCTCAGCTTGTATTTCCCGACATCGTGGCCGGCTCTGTTCCTTGGGGTTCGCTGTCCTCTTGCGGGGTTTTCTTTTTCTTTTTCTTTTTGCCTGGTGGGGGGTTCTGTCATTTTATTCAGTTTGTTTCTGCCCTTCCACTGTTCTCCTCGGTGGTGCCCCCTGCTAGGTCCCCGTGAGTGTACACGTCCCTGGGGTTCAGCTTTAGAAGTTTGCTTGGTAGTTTTGGGCGCCGGTTTGCAGCACCCTTCCTGGGACTACCTGAGCGCGAGTCCTCTTAAAGTAAACGCTCAGGACCCTGGGAATCCCCTAGGGGGCGCGTGGGTCCGATGGATGTGACCCCGGAGTCCCCACTCGCTGTAATTACCTAAGAGTAATTACCTAAGTGTAGTTACAGGATGAGAGCTACGCTCGTGGTGTCCCGTCTTCCCAGCACTCTTTGTCATATAACGCTTTGAAACTACTGACGGTCTTGGCCTCCACCACCTTCTCACTTAACTTGTTCCAACCGTCTACCACTCTATTTGCGAAGGTGAATTTTCTTATATTTCTTCGGCATCTGTGTTTAGCTAGTTTAAATCTATGACCTCTTGTTCTTGAAATTCCAGGTCTCAGGAAGTCTTCCCTGTCGATTTTATCAATTCCTGTTATTATTTTGTATGTAGTGATCATATCACCTCTTTTTCTTCTGTCTTCTAGTTTTCGCATATTTAATGCTTCTAACCTCTCCTCGTAGCTCTTGCCCTTCAGTTCTGGGAGCCACTTAGTAGCATGTCTTTGCACCTTTTCCAGTTTGTTGATGTGCTTCTTAAGATATGGGCACCACACAACAGCTGCATATTCTAGCTTTGGCCTAACAAAAGTCATGAACAATTTCTTTAGAATATCGCCATCCATGTACAGTATTTAAATGCAATTCTGAAGTTAGAAAGCATAGCATAGGCTCCTTGCACAATATTCTTTATGTGGTCCTCAGGTGATAGTTTTCTATCTAGAACCACTCCTAGATCTCTTTCTTTATCAGAATTCTTTAAAGATTTCTCACATAATATATAGGTTGTGTGGGGTCTATGTTCTCCTATTCCACATTCCATAACATGACATTTATTAACATTAAATTCCATTTGCCAAGTGGTGCTCCATATACTTATTTTGTCCAGGTCTTCTTGAAGGGCATGACAGTCATCTAAATTCCTTATCCTTCCTATTATCTTAGCATCATCAGCAAACATGTTCATATAATTCTGTATACCAACTGGTAGATCATTTATGTACACAATAAACATCACTGGTGCAAGAACTGAACCCTGTGGTACTCCACTTGTGACATTTCTCCATTCCGATACATTGCCTCTGATTACTGCCCTCATTTTTTTATCAGTCAGAAAATTTTTCATCCATGATAGAAGCTTACCTGTCACCCCTCCAATATTTTCCAGTTTCCAGAACAACCTCTTATGTGGAACTCTGTCGAAAGCCTTTTTTAGGTCCAGATAGATGCAGTCAACCCAACCATCTCTTTCCTGTAATATCTGTGGCTCGATCATAGAAACTGAGTAAATTCGATACACAGGATCTTCCAGATCGAAAACCATACTGTCTGTCTGATATTATATCATTTCTCTCTAGGTGTTCTACCCATTTAGTTTTGATTAGTTTTTCCAATACTTTCACTATTACACTTGTCAATGATACAGGTCTATAATTGAGGGGGTCTTCCCTGCTGCCACTTTTGTAGATTGGAACTATGTTAGCCTGTTTCCACCCGTCTGCTACGATTCCTGTACACAGGGATGCCTGAAAGATCAGGTGAAGTGGAATGCTGAGCTCAGATGCACATTCTCTCAGAACCCATGGTGAAACGCCATCTGGGCCAGCTGCTTTGTTCTTACCGAGCTCCTTGAGCATTTTTTCCACTTCGTCTCTAGACACCTCTCTGTGTTCTATGTTGTTCTCTGGAATTCTTATTGTATCTGGTTCCCTAAAGATTTCATTTTGTACAAACACACTTTGGAACTTTTCGTTTAGTGTTTCACACATTTCCTTTTCAACTTCCGTGAATCTATTTCCCATTTTCAACCTCTGAATATTATCCTTTACCTGCAATTTGTTGTTTATGAATTTATAGAATAGACCTGGTTCTGTTTTACATTTGTCCGCAATCCCTTTTTCAAAATTTCTTTCTGCCTCTCTCCTCACTGCCGTGTAGTTGTTTCTCGCATCTTTGTATCGCTGGTATGTTTGGGGGTTCGGCCTCTTCCTGTATTGATTCCATTTTTGTGTCTTTCGGTCTCTAGCCCTCTCGCAATTTCTATTGAACCAATCCTGTTTCCTAGTTCTGCATCTCTGTTTTGGTATAATTTTTTTTGTGCCTTTATCATATATTTCACAAAACTTGCCATACATCTCATTCACTTCCTTGCCTAGCATCAAGTCTGTCCAATTATACTCACTAAAAAAAATTTCTAAGGTCACCATAATGTCCTCTCCTGAAGTCTGGTTTTTCAACTGCTTCAACCTCCTTATTTTCTTCCAGCTTATAACGCATTGCATACTTTATTCCCAAAAAGACATGGTCACTTTTACCCAAGGGAGGAAAGTACTGAATGTCAAATATCTCTTCCTCCTTCCTGGTAAATATCAAATCTAGCATGGAGGGAACGTCCCCTTCCCTCATCCTCGTAGCTTGTTTAACATGTTGATACAAGAATGTTTCCAGGATGAGGTCTACAAATTTACAGGTCCAAAAATCTTCTGTTTTAGCTTCATATGCTTCCCAGTCTATGGATTTCAAGTTGAAGTCACCGACTATCAACAGTCGTGATCTATCGTTATCCGCTCCCGCTATAATCTCTCTCATTATTGTTATAAGACCTTCACGTTTACTATCTAGCTCCTCCTTTGACCATGTGCTGCTTGGCGGTGGACTATATGCATTTATCATCATTAGTTTATCATCCTCATAGCAGATCTCTAGTGCTATTATGTCAACTTCTTGTGGATTGGCAATCATTATTTCCTTCACCTTTAGGTGTTCTTTTACCAGCACAGCAACGCCACCGCCTTTCCTAATTTTTCTGTCCCGTCTCCAAATTGAGTAGCCCCTTGGGAATATGACCTCATTTAAAATTACATCTTCAAGTTTTGTCTCCGTGAGTGCAACAATGTCTGGTGTCTGCAGCTGTATTACATCACTTAACTCCAGTATCTTCGATCTCACTCCATCTATGTTGGTGTATGCAATCTTCAGGAACTTGTTCCCCCTCTCCTTATTCTTCACTCCCCCTCTCTCTATTGATTTTGTTGGTTTGCCTTTATGTACCACTTTACTGGTTTGCCTACCCCTATCACTTTGTAGAAAAAAGAATTTATTTCTTCTTCATTCCTGCTCTCATTTAAATGTTTTGCCTCGGCGAGGTTCAGTTTCAGCTTCTCTCTGTCTTCTCTTGAAAGATCTCGTCTTAACGACCACCCTTTCCCATCCTCATCCCTTTGCAATTTTCTAGCATTCCTTAGTACTTCTTCCATCTGTTTGGCACCGTTTAGGGTGATCCTCAAAGGTCGATCTTTCCCTTTTACGTACCTGCCTATTCTCCTGTAGTCGCACACATTCTCTCTGCTTGTAAGACCTTCCACGAGGCCAACAATTTTATCTACTACTTTAGCTTCTTCTACAGCTCTTTCTGACCTAGATGTTATCGCCTTTTCTTTGCAGCCAAAAATGATCAGGGACTTACTCCGATCAACTGTGTTTTGCACCAACTTCGGGTTAGATGCCAATTTTTTCCTCACTTCTAGCCTAATGTTTGTTTTATCTTGGTTGCTGCAGTGTTTGACTTCCTTTACTGCTTCTTCTATTTTTTCCTTCTCCTTGGCCACTTGTGCATAAGTGAGTTGCATATCTTTCTTGCACTGTTCTATTCCCTGTGTAACTTCCTCCATCTGTGCTGACAAAAGCTGTTTCTCCTGTTGAATTTCCTTGCCTAACCTATTGTAGTCATTTATGTTTAAATTTACTTTAACTTCTTCCAAAGCTATTTTTAAGAGTTTATTTTCTTCTTCCATGGCTTTGCAATTTGTTTCCAATTGATTCTTATCCTTGCGCAAGTCTTTCACTAAACCCTCAAGACATAAAACTTTGCTATTCAAATGGTCATTACTTTCTTTCAATTTACTAATTATTTCTACATGAGAGTTCACTATAGTATCTAAATTTACCAACTTGTTATGTAGACTACTAATATCAATGCTTTCTTCATTGAATCCCTCAAAATCAAGCTCTGTTTTGTTTTTCCCCTTGCCAGTGGCCATCTTGAATGTTCTTCTCTGCACTGTAAACACTAGGGCAACTTTTTCTCATCCGATTTTTCACTTCCCCTAGCACTTTCCTGTTATCTCACCTATTTTTCAAGAGCACTATACCTTTATGTTCTCTGGGACACCACTCACTACCATCAACCTGTACTACAATACTTAGGATTGTTGAAATATGCTGGAGCTCCTCTGCTGCAAGTGTTGACCCTAGGGGTGTCACCTTTTGAACACCTAACTCGCTGTGTGCGAGTTTGAGGGTTGCTCGGTCCCCTTGTCTCAGGGTGACTCTCATTGTTTTTGCCTCTGCCACGCTGCCTGTTGGGTCGGTGATACTTTCGACCCTGAGTCCTGTGAGTGTTGCTGCTTGCTTGTGACTCAATATACCCAATCCTCTGATGATTCTATTCGGGTACGGGCGGCACGTGCGTTGCAGTCTAGGTTTCGTCTGTTGCAACGCGCTCGGTTGGTTGCTTCCCCAGATGCCCCGGGGCTGCCCCGCTTTGCTTTTCGAGACCCGGACTTGGGGGTGGGGGTCGCTTCGATCCTGGTTCAGTCCGCACCTCCTCGTCCTTCCCCTTCTGTTCGTTCTGGTCCCCCGCCCCTGCTTCCGGCCCCGAAGCGTCTGAGGGTTTCGGGGTCGGAGCAGGGGTTCCTTGATCTCGAGACTCGGGCAGCTTCGGGGGTTGCCCCTTCCGGGGGGGCGGCAGAGGCATTCGAGTCTTGTCTCCCGGCCGAAGCTTCAGGGTCTGACCAGTAGGCCCCCCTTCCTCCAGCTTTTCCGGCTGCTCCGTCCTTGTCTTGTGGGGTCGGGGCTTGGGGAGAGGACTCGGCCTCGGGTCCTGTGGTGACGGACCTCCAGGCTGGGGAGGGGCTGACTTGGGGGCCTTGGGCCCCGCTGGACCCCGCCTGGGTTTTTCTTCCCACTGAGCGGGGCTTATTGTTACAAGGAGTGGGGTTTTCTTTTCCCCCCTCTGCGTACGAGTTGGATTTGGTGTCGGCCCCTCCCCGGGTTCGGTTCCGTGTTCCCCCGGGTACGTCGGTTCCGTCCTTCCGGAGGTTTTCGGCTTATCGCATCCAACCTGGTGTGGTGCGAGCGGCCTTTGCAGCTTACCTCCTGCGTGACCCGGATTATGCCTCGGAAATGGATCCGTCCACGTTCAGGTTTGGGACTTCGTTCCCTTTCTGGCTCCGTTACGAGGTTCCGGAGTCGTCCTGGCTAGCAGACTGCCCCTTGTTTGGTCTGGATTCCTGGCATTCCTTCTGTCGTTCCTGCACGCTGGAGTGGCGGGAAGCTTCCACGGTGCTTCAGGTTTTCCTGGGGGGTGAACTTGAGTACCTGAATGAGTGCTTGTTTGCCCCTGCCCTTCCCCGCGATGTGGGCGTTATTCAGCTCCATGTGCAGGTTCCCTCCCTTTCGGCGGCGCTCGTGGCGGAGGACTTGCGCGCCCGGGGCCTTTTGTGTTCGGCCTTGCGGTTCTTTTCCCTCCTGGAGCTGTCTTCGGATTGGCTCGTGCAGGATGTGGGGACGCTTGGGTCCGTCCCGGGGTCCGGCACCTTGTCCTCGGCTGCGCGTTCGTCGGCTGCCTTGTTGAAGCTGTTCACGCCGATTTTGCGGGATGCGGTTTCCCTGTTCTATGCTTCCCATCTCGCGTGTTGGCAGGCGGTGCTGGGTTCCTCCGTGGAATCTGCTTGGGCTCTGGCTCTTAGGCGTTCTTCACCTTTTTGTCCTCTCCTGTTTGGGGAGTCGGCCGTGGCGCAGTTTATTCAGGCTGCGTCGGCGGCTTGTCGTCCGATGTCGGACTTGTTGGTTTTCCGGGGGTCCCGGGGTGGGTCTTCCCGGAAAGGTCGTGCCAGGGCTCGGGGTTCCTCTCGTCGTGGTAGGCCTCTGGTGTCAGGTTTGGGGTTGGCTCCTCCTGCGGACCCTCCCTCGTCTGGTCGGCGCGGTGTTCGCGCTGTGCGGGGTTCTGGGTCTCGTAAGGGTAGCCGGCCTTTTCGCGGTTTGCCCCCTTGACGGGGCGATGGGGGGGCGGCTTGCGCTGTTCGCCCGCGCCTGGTCCCACGATTCGTGGGCCTTTCGGGTCGTGTCTCGCGGCCTGGGTGGCCCCTCCCCCCTTTGGGGGGTCGGGGCTGGCAGGGCAGGCTTCTTCCCCTGCGCTCTGTCGAGTCGTCTTGGAGTGGGTACGCTTGGGTGTCGTCGAAACGACGTCGTCCATCAGATGGGTTTCCCGTCTGTTTCCGGTTCCGAAACGGGACTGCGCGGACATGCGGTTCATTCTGGACTTGTCCCGTCTGAACCCCTGGGTTCATTGCCCCTCCTTTCGGATGACTACGCTCTCTCAGGTTCGGCTCCTCTTGGAGCCGGGAGCTTGGATGGTGTCCCTGGACCTCCGGGACGCTTATTGGCATGTCCCGATTCATCCGCGGTTCAGGGACTGGCTCGGTTTTGTAGTGGGGCGTCTGAGTTACCGCTTTCGTTGTCTCCCGTTCGGGTTGAACCTGGCACCTCGCGTGTTCACACGCCTTACACGGGTTGTGGTGGCTCGTTTGCGTCTCCTAGGTGTTCGGGTGTTGGCCTACCTCGACGACTGGCTGGTTTGGGCTCCCAGCCAGTCAGCTTGCTTGCTAGCCAGGGATTTGGTTCTTTCCCAGCTCGCCGGGTTCGGGTTCTTGGTGAACTGGAGGAAGTCCCATCTGGTTCCCTCTCAGGTTCGGACTTGGCTGGGTCTCGTGTGGGACTCTCGAACCGCCTCCTTGTCTCTCGCTCCGGAGTCTCTCCTGCGGCTGCGGTCCCGCCTTCGTCTGTTTCTGGAGGGCCCTCGGGTCACCCAGCGGTTGCTCGAGGGGCTGTGCGGGAGCCTGAACTTCGCGATGGTGGTCTACCCGCCGGGTCGGGTTTGGCTTCGACGGCTGTTCTGGTTCCTTCGGGGTTCCCCCTTCCGCCTCTCTCGCGATCGCAGAGTTCGACCCCCGGGGGACTTGCGTCGGTTGCTGCGTCACCGGCTTCCTCTTCGGGTTTTTCGGGGTTCAGTGCCTTGGCGCCTACCCGAGCCCTCGCTCGATGTGTACACGGATGCGTCGTCTCTCGGCTGGGGTTTTGTGACCAGTGCTCACCAGGCCGGCCAGGGGCGTTGGGATCCGTCCTACCGTCGAGCTCACAGTACGGTGCGGGAGTTCGCGGCGGTGTGGTTTGCTCTGGGGAGGATTCGGGTGGCCCGCGGATCGACGATTCGGCTCCATTCGGACTGCTCTCCGGTGGTTCATTGCCTGAACTGCGGGGGTTCGATGCGGTCCTTGTCTCTTTGGGGTTGGTCGCTTCGGGTGACTCGTCTGCTGAGTTCTCGGGGTTTGGCTCTCCTGGCGGTTCACGTACGGGGCGTGTCCAACGTCTTGGCCGACGCCCTGTCTCGCTTCGTTCCCCTCTCCACGGAGTGGACGGTCGACGACGAGTCCTTCCGTTGCCTTTGCCAGACGTTCGGGCGCCCCGAAGTGGACCTCTTCGCGTCGGCGTGGTCGCGGCGTCTTCCCGTTTATGCGGCGCCCTTCCCCGATTGCGAGGCCGTCAGGGTCGATGCCTTTCGGCTAGACTGGTCGAGGTGGGGGTTCCTGTACCTTTTTCCCCCGGTTCGGCTGTTGCTCCAGGTCCTGACTCGCTTAGAGACTTACCGGGGGAGAGTTGTCCTTCTGGCCCCTTGGTGGCCGGCCCAGCCTTGGTTTCAGGCGCTGGTTGCTCGGTGTCCGAACCCGAGGGTTTTCCCACGGCTCCGCCTCTTTCAGCAGATCGGGCCGGTACGTCGCGTAGCTGGTTCGATCTTCTCCTCGAGTCTTCGCGTATGGTTTTTTTGACTCGAGACTATCATCATCTCTATGGTGATCAGGTGGCCTCCTTGTTGGTGTCCCACCTGAGGGCTTCTTCTCGGCGGCAGTATGAAGTTTCCTGGCGGTCCTTCCGTTTCTTTTTGCGTCTTCGTCGTGTTAGCTCCTTGTCTGTTCGGGTGGTCTTGTCCTTCCTCTCGTGGTTGTTTCAGGACCGTCATCTTATGCCTAACACTGTCGCTTCGTATCGTGCGGCGCTGGCGGAGCCGCTTCAGCTTGCTTTCGGTATCGATGTTACGTCTGCGCCGTTTCGCAAGCTGTCTCGTGCATTGTTTCACCTCCGGCCTGCTCATGCGTCGCCTGAGCCGTCCTGGTCTTTGGACAGAGTGCTCGCTTTCCTTTCATCTCCTCATTTCGTTGTGGCCCCTTCGGTCCAGGATTGTTTTTCCAAGGCACTTTTCTTGTTGGCTTTGGCCTCTGGGGGTCGGGTAGGGGAGCTTCATGCTCTCCTCCGGCGCAGGGGTTTCTGCTCTTTTGGTCGTGGTGATAGTTTTGTTCGTTTGCAGCTGTCTCCTTCTTTTCTGGCGAAGAATGAGACTGCTGCGTTCCGGAGGGGTCCATGGGTGGTTGATGCTTGGTTGGTCAGGCCGGGGGTGCATCATGTTTTGTGTCCGGTTGCGGCGCTTCGCCGTTATTTGCGCGCCACAGCTTCTGTGTCCGGGGACGCGCTGTGGGTTGATCCGGTTTCCCTTCCCTGTTCGCGGGTTCGGGTCTCTCAGGTCGTCCGCAGGGTTATTAGGTCCAGCCAGCCTGCGGTCTATCCCCGTGCCCATGACGTTCGTAAGTTTGCGGCTCTTGCTGCCGTCTTTGGGAATATGTCTTGGTCTGATATTCGGGCGCGGGGATTTTGGCAGTCGAACAGGGTCCTGGCTGCTCGTTACCTTGTGAATGTCCCTGGGCCTCGTCGGGCCTGTGTTTATTTGGGTCGGCGGTTGCAGCCAGTTGTCTCGGCTTCGAGTTGAGGGGTGAGCGACGACCGCCTCCCGGGTAAGTCCCTCTTTTTCTGTCTGTGGGTAGTTAGCTCCGGGGAGCCGACGGGGCTCCCCCCAGAAAACCAGCGTTGAATGTAATGAAACGCCATTTTCTGGGTGAGTCCCGGAGGCTCCCCGGCATCCCTCCCTCCCTCCGGTCGGCGGTTTTTCGCGTTTTTGACATCCAGCCTCAAGAACTGAGGTGTGGGTAGCCGGCGCGGGGGGTCTGGGGCTCCCCCTTCCCCCTCCCGGGGAGGGGGGAGCTGCGCAGACAGCGGCGCGTCAGTGTGTGACGTCACACTAGTTTGCTTGTTTTCGGTTGGGGAGTTCTATCCACTAGTTCGGTTTTAGGTAGCAATTTTAACCAGAATAGGGGTTTGTTTTGGGGTGCTTACCTTTCTGGGTGCCTGTTCCGGTCGATGGCAGACATAGAATGCTTCCAACTACACGAGAGCTTCTATAGGCCATTGCTCCCCTTGCCTCTCTGAGGGGGCCCGGTTCTGGCCGTGGTCCCCGGTAGGCCTAAGAACTCCATACACATGACTGATGCCAAAGTCTGACATTAGCATATCAGCCTGGGATAGCTCCGGGGAGCCTCCGGGACTCACCCAGAAAATGGCGTTTCATTACATTCAACGCTGGTTTTTTCTCGTGACTCGTGAGGGAGTCCGCTGTGCGACCTCAACACAAAAAGTGGTAATGCTCTTGAGCGCCGTGATAACGCTAAAGTGTTAAAAAAATGTGTGAAGTATGGGAAGAATTGCAAAGTTTTGTTGAAAAAACTCGCCCAGATAAAGCTGTAGCAGGCCGTTGCATTGACCTTTTAAATGACATTGTGATTTCGTACTATAGACAAGTGTTAAAATGTAGGGAAAAACAAAGTGTCTTTAGACAGATTCTTAGTAAGACAAGCAAGTCTTAGTGGTATGCAGGCAAAACGTGCCAGAGTGTGCACACCAGTGAAGACCTCACTGCCTGATGTTATTATGGAAGGGGGACTTCCCTTCCAAACAGTAACACCTTTTCTCCTCCCCACCATCTTCCAGCAAGGTAAGTAATAACTTGAACATAGTTTTGTAGGTTTATTTAGATGAATTAGGTATAAAAATTTAGTTTGATGTGGGGTTTTTGGGGTAGTCAGGAACGGATTAATTCATTTCCCATTATTTCTTATGGGGAAATTAGCTTCGGAATACGAGCTGTCTCCAGGAATGGATTAAACTCTTAAACCGAGGTACCCCTGTAAATGGGTAGAACACCTGGAGAAAAAGATATAATATCAGACAGACAGTATGGTTTTCGATCTGGAAGATCCTGTGTATCGAATTTACTCAGTTTCTATGATCGAGCAACAGAGATATTACAGGAAAGAAATGGTTGGGTTGACTGCATCTATCTGGACCTAAAAAAGGCTTTCGACAGAGTTCCACATAAGAGGTTGTTCTGGAAACTGGAAAATATTGGAGGGGTGACAGGTAAGCTTCTAACATAGATGAAAAATTTTCTGACTGATAGAAAAATGAGGGCAGTGATCAGAGGCAATGTATCGGACTGGAGAAATGTCACAAGTGGAGTACCACAGGGTTCAGTTCTTGCACCAGTGATGTTTATTGTCTACATAAATGATCTACCAGTTGGTATACAGAATTATACGAACATGTTTGCTGATGATGCTAAGATAATAGGAAGGATAAGAAACTTAGATGATTGTCATGCCCTTCAAGATGACCTGGACAAAATAAATATATGGAGCACAACTTGGCAAATGGAATTTAATGTTAATAAATGCCATGTTATGGAATGTGGAATAGGAGAACATAGACCTCACACAACCTATATATTATGTGAGAAATTTTTAAAGAATTCTGATAAAGAAAGAGATCTAGGGGTGGTTCTAGATAGAAAACTATCACCTGAGGACCATATAAAGAATATTGTGCGAGGAGCCTATGCCACGCTTTCTAACTTCAGAATTGCTTTTAAATACATGAATGGCAATATACTAAAGAAATTGTTCACGACTTTTGTTAGGCCAAAGCTAGAATATGCAGCAGTTGTGTGGTGCCCATATCTTAAGAAGCACGTCAACAAACTGGAAAAGGTGCAAAGACATGCTATATAAGTGGCTCCCAGAACTGAAGGGCAAGAGCTACGAGGAGAGGTTAGAGGCATTAAATATGCGAAAACTAGAAGACAGAAGAAAAAGAGGTGATATGATCACTACATACAAAATAGTAACAGGAATTGATAAAATCAATAGGGAACATTTCATGAGACCTGGAACTTTAAGAACAAGAGGTCATAGGTTTAAACTAGCTAAACACAGATGCCGAAGAAATATAAGAAAATTCACTTTCGCAAACAGAGTGGTAGACGGTTGGAACAAGTTAGGTGAGAAGGTGGTGGAGGCCAAGACCGTCAGTAGTTTCAAAGCGTTATATGACAAAGAGTGCTTGGAAGACGGGACACCACAAGCGTAGCTCGCATCCTGTAACTACACTTAGGTAATTACACTTAGGTAATTACACCCCACAGATTAAACTGTGCATACAAAGGTCAAGGTGACCAAAAGTGCTCAATGGTCCACCAAGCAACAGCCTGGTGGACCAAACTATCACAAGTCGAGCCTGGCCTCGGGCCGGGCTTGGGGAGTAGAAGAACTCCCAGAACCCCATCAACCAGGTATCAACCAGGTAATGTTTCAACAAGACAATCGAGACCTCTCCAGCACATGCTGATAGTGGAAGCATAGCTGCAACAGGGCCGATAGTGGCAAAGAAATGGAGGTTATCCTAGCATTACAGACCAGGCTAACCCAGGTCCAACTTGAGCAAGAACTAACTAGGATTTACTCCAGTTGACCAGAAACTCAGAAAGCCAAAGTGAACCAACTGGGAAATGACCAGATTCCTGACCAGTAGACAAAACATACATCAAGTTCGGCCGGAACACGGATCCTCAACAGATGAAGATGTTGAAGGACTATGGAAAGACCGTCTGTTAAAGATTCTGAAAGCTAAGTACAGATCAAAGTATTCTGCTTGAAATTGATACAAGAGGAGCCCAACTCTGAACAGTAACTAATACCTGAATTCTGGGGCAATAGGAATCTATTAATAGGCATCCCAATAGGCATAGGGAAATGAGATAGGAGCTGCTCAAAACCATTTAGCAAGCCTGAAACACTGTAGTCATCCTTTATGTTTTTCGTAGTCATCCTTTATGTTTTTCGTAGTCATCCTTTAGTTTGTAGGTTGTGTGTGGACTATTTTCTCTTATTACACATTTCATAACATGGCATTTATTCACACTGAGTTTCATTTGTCAAGTGTTGCTCCATTCACTTATTTTGTCCAGGTCATCTTGAAGAGAATGACAATTGTCATCCCTCGTAGGGGCATGACGGGGACAGGAAGCTGGCAGTTTGTCAGTGGTTTCCATTGTTCCTAAGGATTTTTTCCCAACTGGCTTTTGCATTGAAGTAATGTCTTGCCATTTATGGCTTTAACAATAGGAGGCTCCTAGGTTTATAACCTTATGGGTACAAAAATTCAATGGTTTATAACTCTTGTTTTCTGTCTTACAATGTGGCCTCATGAGCTTGAAGTTGTTGCTTCTTGTATGTGTTACATAGGACCTTTTAAAAAAGTGGTCCAGATTAATATCCTCCAACTTGTTGTGCATTTTAAAGGCCTCAATGAGATCAGCCCTGTCATGTCTGGTTTGTAGTGTTGTAAGTCACATGGCCTTACTTGGTATGAGAGGTGAGGAATGGTTGAGAGCCACAGGTAACAACACTGCAAACCAGACATGACAAACCATCTCATGACAAGACATCTGTCAAACCATGACAGAGCTGATCTAATTGAGACCGATAAAATACAAAACAAGTTGGAGGATATTAATCCTGTAGTAGAATATTAATCCTGTAGAACTTGGAAGTAAGGCTACCTGAACCAATGCTTTTGAAAAGCAAAATACAGTAATGGAAACCTACAAGGAGGAGGCATATTCAGGCCACTAACCAGGACCTAGAAACACATCTATGGGGAAGCAGAGAAGGAATCCAGCTTATATTGAGACAAGGGGTAAGGAAACACATCCATATGGAGCAACAAACGACACAGACTCTCCAACTACCACCAGAAACCTTTCTGGATCATCTGATTCCTTGCAGGGACAAGTGTCCAAGACAGAGCCAACGTTCCCTCCTGAGCCCCATGAGTACAAGTATAGAGACAGCATCAGCAAGGAGAACCTCTCAACCTCCAGGCACATCCCATAGGCATCCCAAAGAAATATGAGGGACAAGGAAGGAATAGAAGACCCCATCACCTTTCATGGCCTTGGGCAGGGCATACACTGAAGGCACCCCCAGGCTCAAGGCATTTCTGTTGGTTTTTCCTTCTGGCCGTCGGGTAGGGAAATTTTATGCTCTTCTCTGGGAATGGGTTTTTTGTATTTTAGACTTAGGATCTCGCATCCTTTGCCTTCAGTTTTCTCTTTTGTTTTTAGCTAAGAATGAAACCCCTGACTTCCAGCAGGGTCAGTTGGTGATTGATGCTTGGATTTCTGTTTTGCAGATAGTACATAGTTTTAGTAATGTAATAGTATCTTTATTAGAAGTAATTATAGTACACTTATTATTAATACTTATTCTTCCATTAGGTGTGATCTGAAGAAAAGGTTGAAAATAGCCCAGCCTCTACATCTGCCTCCCCGCCCAGATGGCCGAGCTTTCCGTGCTTTCATTTATGACATCACTCAAAATATATACTTCAAGCGTTTTGTTGCTGTTTCTGTCATCATTAACAGCAGTCTACTATGTGTAGCTGTAAGTGCAATGCATTTTACTTGCATAACTTAGAATTTACTTATCTTATTTAAGATTTAGGGTATTTAGATTACAGTACTCTACTGTTGGGACTTCATTTATGTTTCATTTATAATTGAATTGTTTTTAAGACATCTTTTTATTGTAGTAGCACATAAAATAAGGATATAATCAAGAACCTTCTTTATTCAAATAATCCTTGATATTTTTATGGGAAGGTTCCTTCTGTAGCTTCCTTGTATTTACTTGATGGTGCAACATTGATATCCCCACCCTGCCATGATCAGGGTATACCAGGAACCCTCACAACCGGCTTACATAGCTGAGTGCCAAAAATGGCTCAGCTGTGAAGGCGAAAAGGACGATGGCTGATCTGAGCACCTAGACAATACCAGACCCTTTCCAGAACCAGAAGGCTTACCAAAACCCGCACCTCAGCCAGGAGTGTTCCATAGCTTTGGAAGAAGTTAAAGTAAATTTAAACATAAATGACTACAATAGGTTAAGTAAGGAATTTCAACAGGAGAAACAGCTTTTGTCAGCACAGATGGAGGAAGTTACACAGGGAATAGAACAGTGCAAGAAAGATATGCAACTCACTTATGCACAAGTGGCCAAGGAGAAGGAAAAAATAGAAGAAGCAGTAAAGGAAGTCAAACACTGCAGCAACCAAGATAAAACAAACATTAGGCTAGAAGTGAGGAAAGAATTGGCATCTAGCCCGAAGTTGGTGCAAAACACAGTTGATCGGAGTAAGTCCCTGATCATTTTTGGCTGCAAGGAAAAGGAGATAACATCTAGGTCAGAAAGAGCTGTAGAAGAAGCAAAAGTAGTAGATAAAATTGTTGGCCTCGTGGAAGGTCTTACTACCATAGAGAATGTCTGCGACTACAGGAAAATAGGCAGATATGTAAAAGGGAAAGATCGACCTTTGAGGATCACCCTAAACGGTGCCAAACAGATGGAAGAAGTACTAAGGAATGCTAGAAAATTACAAAATGATGAGGATGGAAAAGTGTGGTCGTTAAGACGAGATCTTTCAAAAGAAGATAGAGAGAAGCTGAAACTGAACCTCGCCGAGGAAAAACATTTAAATGAGAGCAGGAATGAAGAAGAAATCAATTCTTTTTTCTACAAAGTGATAGGGGTAGGCAGGCCAGTAAAGTGGTACATGAAGGCAAACCAACAAAATCATTAGAGAAAGGGGGAGTGAAAAATAAGAAGAGGGGGAACAAGTTCCTGAAGATTGCATACACCAACATAGATGGAGTAAGATCGAAGATACTGGAGTTAAGTGATGTAATACAGCTGCAGACACCAGACATTGTTGCACTCAGTTTAGTTTAGTTCATTTATTATGCACCCCATACCCATCTTGTGGGCGGTAGTGGAAAGGGTTACAGAGGCACATAATGGGCTCAGGGACTGAACCCCACAATTCATTTAGCTAAGCAAGTTACAATCTTGATGAGCTAGTTACAAAATTCAATATAAGTCATCACATCAACAATGGGTTCGAGATCGACCTCAAGTACAGGTTCTAAATTAAGCAACTGACATATGTGGAGAGCTAGTGTCAAAATTTATATGTTTGTCCTGCACACCGCCCCCCATTCAGTGGGCAGCGGTGGATAGGTTACAATCACTTAGTTACTACCTACAGTTCAACCTGTCCTCTTAAAAAGAACGTCGCTTTTGGCCGTTTGCCCGTATGGCCGAATTTGGACGTAATTTGAAATTGAAAAAAATATGAAAATAAATTTGGGATTTTTTTTTTCAACAACAGTAAGTTAAGGGTCCTCTGATAGGTTAGGTGGGCAGGAAATTCTCATAAAGTTTCAAAACGTTATGAAAAACGTTAATTTAAAGTGTCCTGTTATAACCTCTGCGCGTACGCCGGACGACTCAAATAGAAAACGGAACAGAACGTCACTTTTGTGAGTGGATTTCATTTCAAATTACGTCCAAATTTGGCCATAGTGCGCATACCAGCCAAAAGTGACGTTCTTTTTAAGAGGACGGGTTGTACAGTTAGCAAACTGGGGATATTTGGCTAAAATTTCTGGTAGCAGATCATTTTGAATGAAATATTGACACATCGCTGGAACATTGGTTATAGAATTGTCTCTAAATTCACGTATCTTTTCGCACTCCATCACATAGTGACGGAGGGTGTGCGAATAATTTTGTTGACACAGTTTACATTTGGTCAGGTCTACATCAGCAGATAATGAGAATTCCCAGAGATACTTGTAACCGAGTCTAAGCCGAGCAGTAGTAACATCTAGAAGTCTGCTGATTTTATTGGATGATCCATAGATGTGTGGCTCCTCTTGCATGATAGTATGATGATAGATGGAATTACTGGTGTCAATTTCACTTTGCCTCAGATCTACAACTCACGGAGACAAAACTTGAAGATGCTATTTTAAATGAGGTCATATTCCCAAGGGGCTACTCAATTTGGAGACGGGACAGAAAAGTCAGGAAAGGCGGTGGCATTGCTGTGCTGGTGAAAGAACCCCTAAAGGTGAACGAAATGGTGACTGCCAATCCACAAGAAGTTGACATAATAGCACTAGAGATCTGCCATGAGGATGATAAACTAATGATCATAAATGCATATAGTCCACCGCTTAAGCAGCACATGGTCAAAGGAGGAGCTAGATAGTAAACGAGAAGGTCTTATAACAATAATGAGAGAGATTATAGCGAGAGCGGATAACGATAGATCACGACTGCTGATAGTCGGTGACTTCAACTTGAAATCCATAGACTGGGAAGCATATGAAGCTAAAACAGAAGATTTTTGGACCTGTAAATTTGTAGACCTCATCCTGGAAACATTCTTGTATCAACATGTTAAACAAGCTACGAGGATGAGGGAAGGGGACATCCCCTCCATGCTAGATTTGATATTTACCAGGAAGGAGGAAGAGATATTTGACATTCAGTACCTTCCTCCCTTGGGTAAAAGTGACCATGTCTTTTTGGGAATAAAGTATGCAATGCGTTATAATCTGGAAGAAAATATGACGGTCGATGCAAATGAAAAACCTGACTTTAGGAGAGGACATTATGGCAACCTTAGAAAATTTTTTAGTGAGTATAATTGGACAGACTTGTTGCTAGGCAAGGAAGTGAATGAAATGTATGTCAGGTTTTGTGAAATATATGATAAAGGCACAAAAAAATTTATACCAAAACAGAGATGCAGAACTAGGAAACAGGATTGGTTCAACAGAAAGTGCGAGAGGGCCAGAGACCAAAAGACACAAAAATGGAATCAATACAGGAAGAGGCCGAACCCCCAAACATACCAGTGATACAAAGATGCGAGAAACAACTACACGGCAGTGAGGAGAGAGGCAGAAAGAAATTTTGAAAAAGGGATTGCAGACAAATGTAAAACAGAACCAGGTCTATTCTATAAATTCATAAACAACAAATTGCAGGTAAAGGATAATATTCAGAGGTTGAAAATGGGAAATAGATTCACGGAAAATGAAAAGGAAATGTGTGAAACATTAAACGAAAAGTTCCAAAGTGTGTTTGTACAAAATGAAATCTTCAGGGAACCAGATACAATAAGAATTCCAGGGAACAACATAGAGCACATAGAGGTGTCTAGAGACGAAGTGAAAAAAATGCTCAAGGAGCTAAATAAGAACAAAGCAGTTGGTCCAGATGGAGTTTCACCATGGGTTCTGAGAGAATGTGCACCTGAGCTCAGCATTCCTCTTCAACTGATTTTTCAGGCATCCCTGTATACAGGAGTTGTAGCTGATGTGTGGAAAAAGGCTAACATAGTTCCAATCTACAAAAGTGGAAGCAAGGAAGACCCCCTTAATTATAGACTGGTATCATTGACAAGTGTAATAGTCAAAATATTGGAAAAAATAATTAAAACTAAATGGGTAGAACACCTGGAGAGAAATGATATAATATCAGACAGACAGTATGGTTTTCGATCTGGAAGATCCTGTGTATCGAATTTACTCAGTTTCTATGATCGAGCAACAGAGATATTACAGGAAAGAGATGGTTGGGTTGACTGCATCTATCTGGACCTAAAAAAGGCTTTCGACAGAGTTCCACATAAGAGGTTGTTCTGGAAACTGGAAAATATTGGAGGAGTGACAGGTAAGCTTCTATCATGGATGAAAAATTTTCTGACTGATAGAAAAATGAGGGCTGTGATCAGAGGCAATGTATCGGACTGGAGAAATGTCACAAGTGGAGTACCACAGGGTTCAGTTCTTGCACCAGTGATGTTTATTGTGTACATAAATGATCTACCAGTTGGTATACAGAATTATATGAACATGTTTGCTGATGATGCTAAGATAATAGGAAGGATAAGAAACTTAGATGATTGTCATGCCCTTCAAGAAGACCTGGACAAAATAAATACGTGGAGTGCCACTTGGCAAATGGGATTTAATGTTAATAAATGCCATGTTTTGGAATGTGGAATAGGAGAACATAGACCCCATACAACCTATATATTATGTGAGAAATCTTTAAAGAATTCTGATAAAGAAAGAGATCTAGGGGTGGTTCTAGATAGAAAACTATCACCTGAGGACCACATAAAGAATTTTGTGCGAGGAGCCTATGCCACACTTTCTAACTTCAGAATTGCTTTTAAATACATGGATGGCGATATACTAAAGAAATTGTTCATGACTTTTGTTAGGCCAAAGCTAGAATATGCAGCTGTTGTGTGGTGCCCATATCTTAAGAAGCACATCAACAAACTGGAAAAGGTGCAAAGACATGCTACTAAGTGGCTCCCAGAACTGAAGGGCAAGAGCTACGAGGAGAGGTTAGAGGCATTAAATATGCCAAAACTAGAAGACAGAAGAAAAAGAGGTGATATGATCACTATATACAAAATAGTAACAGGAATTGATAAAATCGATAGGGAAGATTTCCTGAGACCTGGAACTTTAAGAACAAGAGGTCATAGATATAAACTAGCTAAACACAGATGCCGAAGAAATATAAGAAAATTCACTTTCGCAAACAGAGTGGTAGACGGTTGGAACAAGTTAGGGGAGAAGGTGGTGGAGGCCAAGACCGTCAGTAGTTTCAAAACGGTATATGACAGAGTGCTGGGAAGACGAGACACCATGAGCGTAGCTCTCATCCTGTAACTACACTTAGGTAATTACACTTAGGTAATTTATTACAGGAGTGTGAAAAACATGGGCACTAGACTGCAAAGAATATGTAATAAAATGGCATTTGCCGCTAACACACCTTACCTTGAGATTACCTTGAGATGATTTCGGGGCTTAGCGTCTCTGCGGCCCGGTCGTCGACCAAGCCTCCTGGTTGAACTGACTGAACACCTGGCTGAACAACTGGAAAACTGCAAACAGATTGCAAAATCTCTCCGTTTGGTAAAAGGAGATGTGATGCTGGGATATCAAAGAAGAAAGAAAAGCAACAAAGTAAACTCCATTAGAGAATCTGAAACATCCAGCCACACAAAAGTCTGCCACCTCATCTTGCTAGAGCATAACAAACTATATGGGAACAGCATCTACAACTGCACCAGTAAACAAGATGATGGGGTGTCTGTTGTCAAAGAACCAAGATCAACTTGCAACTTTCCCGAGAAGACCTGCATCACAAAGAAACACAGAATCTCCAACAACCATGTGCATGCTTTCTGGTTTGCTGCCGTTAAAGCCAAAGGTTTTAATCGCAGCGGGTTAATTTACATCCATGTAAATTATTAATTTACATCCATACATTAGCTGCATGTAATGCAGCTAATTTCAACATCTTGAGAAAGGGCAACACCATTATTTGAAAGCATGAAGCTGAATGTAAGCTAAGCAGAAATGTGAAACTCAGGCTGCATCAGGTTAGGGAATAAGGTGGCTCTACCAGGAACCAGAATTTGGCACATGTAAAAGAGGCAAAGGGGAGTTTGTGGTTCAGAGATTACCATATAACTAACCAAAAAGCTTACCAGAAAGTTGATGCCCTCCAAGTCAAACAACTGCTTGGATTATTTGTAACCCCTGACAAAAGCACTGCAGTCAACGTAGTGAAGAAATTACCACCATATTATGCCTCCTTCCACCAGATGGCAGCCTAGTGACCCAGGAAAACACAGGAGGGATGGTGGTGATATAAAAGGTATATAAATAAAACAAAGTTAAATATTTAAGATATTATTGATGAATTTTCTGGGGGGAGCCCCGTCGGCTCCCCGGAGCTATCCCAGGCTGATATGCTAATGTCAGACTTTGGCATCAGTCATGTGTATGGAGTTCTTAGGCCTACCGGGGACCACGGCCAGAACCGGGCCCCCTCAGAGAGGCAAGGGGAGCAATGGCCTATAGAAGCCCCCGTGTAGTTGGAAGCATTCTATGTCTGCCATCGACCGGAACAGGCACCCAGAAAGGTAAGCGCCCCAAAACAAACCCCTATTCTGGTTAAAATTGCTACCTAAAACCGAACTAGTGGATAGAACTCCCCAACCGAAAACAAGCAAACTAGTGTGACGTCACATACTGCCGCGCCGCTGTATGCGCAGCTCCCCCCTCCCCGGGAGGGGGAAGGGGGAGCCCCAGACCCCCGCGCCGGCTACCCACACCTCAGTTCTTGAGGCTGATGCTATAGGCGATGGTCGTGTGCTCTGGCTCCGGTGTCGCTACTGCACTGTGCTTTGTGTGTGGTGTTAGTTTTGTGGGTGCGAGAGCCAGGAGTTATCTTCAGTACTCGGGCTGCATGCGCCTAGGGCTGCCTTCCCTAGGTGCCCTGTAAGTACTGCCCTTGGGGCTTGGGGCCACCTTCCACAGGCTCCTCGGGGTCTGCCTCTGCTGGTCCGTTTTACCTTTCAGTTTTTCGGCCGCCTGTTGGGCTCTTGGGTGTTCTGTTCTCCCTTGTTACCGACAGGTAAGAGGCAGTTTGCACTGGTAGGGACGCAGGGTGCTGCTCAGCTTGTATTTCCCGACATCGCGGCCGGCTCTGTTCCTTGGGGTTCGCTGTCCTCTTGCGGGGTTTTGTTTTTCTTTTTGTTTTTGCCTGGTGGGGGGTTTCTGTCATTTTATTCAGTTTGTTTTTGCCCTTCCACTGTTCTCCTCGGTGGCGCCCCCTGCTAGGTCCCCGTGAGTGTACACGTCCCTGGGGTTCAGCTTTAGAAGTTTGCTTGGCAGTTTTGGGCGCCGGTTTGCAGCACCCTGCCTGGGACTACCTGAGCGTGAGTCCTCTTAAAGTAAACGCTCAGGACCCTGGGAATCCCCTAGGGGGCGCGTGGGTCCGATGGATGTGACCCCGGAGTCCCCACTCGCTGTGTGCGAGTTTGAGGGTTGCTCGGTCCCCTTGTCTCAGGGTGACCCTCATTGTTTTTGCCTCTGCCACGCTGCCTGTTGGGTCGGTGATACTTTCGACCCTGAGTCCTGTGAGTGTTGCTGCTTGCTTGTGACTCAATTTACCCAATCTGATGATTCTATTCGGGTACAGGCGGCACGTGCGTTGCAGTCTAGGTTTCGTCTGTTGCAACGCGCTCGGTTGGTTGCTTCCCCGGATGCCCCGGGGCTGCCCCGCTTTGCTTTTCGAGACCCGGACTTGGGGGTGGGGGTCGCTTCGATCCTGGTTCAGTCCGCACCTCCTCGTCCTTCCCCTTCTGTTCGTTCTGGTCCCCCGCCCCTGCTTCCGGCCCCGAAGCGTCTGAGGGTTTCGGGGTCGGAGCAGGGGTTACTTGATCTCGAGACTCGGGCAGCTTCGGGGTTTACCCCTTCCGGGGGGGCGGCAGAGGCATTCGAGTCTTGTCTCCCAGCCGAAGCTTCAGGGTCTGACCAGTGGGCCCCCCTTCCTCCAGCTTTTTCGGCTGCTCCGTCCTTGTCTTGTGGGGTCGGGGCTTGGGGAGAGGACTCGGCCTCGGGTCCTGTGGTGACGGACCTCGAGGCTGGGGAGGGGCTGACTTGGGGGCCTTGGGCCCCGCTGGACCCCGCCTGGGTTTTTCTTCCCACTGAGCGGGGCTTATTGTTACAAGGAGTGGGGTTTTCTTTCCCCCCCTCTGCGTACGAGTTGGATTTGGTGTAGGCCCCTCCCCGGGTACGGTTCCGTGTTCCCCCGGGTACGTCGGTTCCGTCCTTCCGGAGGTTTTCGGCTTATCGCATCCAACCTGGTGTGGTGCAAGCGGCCTTTGCAGCTTACCTCCTGCGTGACCCGGATTATGCCTCGGAAATGGCTCCGTCCACGTTCAGGTTTGGGACTTCGTTCCCTTTCTGGCTCCGTTACGAGGTTCCGGAGTCGTCCTGGCTAGCAGACTGCCCCTTGTTTGGTCTGGATTCCTGGCATTCCTTCTGTCGTTCCCGCACGCTGGAGTGGCGGGAAGCTTCCACGGTGCTTCAGGTTTTCCTGGGGGGTGAACTTGAGTACCTGAATGAGTGCTTGTTTGCCCCTGCCCTTCCCCGCGATGTGGGCGTTATTCAGCTCCATGTGCAGGTTCCCTCCCTTTCGGCGGCGCTCGTGGCGGAGGACTTGCGCGCTCGGGGCCTTTTGTGTTCGGCCTTGCGGTTCTTTTCCCTCCTGGAGCTGTCTTCGGATTGGCTCGTGGAGGATGTGGGGACGCTTGGGTCCGTCCCGGGGTCCGGCACCTTGTCCTCGGCTGCGCGTTCGTCGGCTGCCTTGTTGAAGCTGTTCACGCCGATTTTGCGGGATGCGGTTTCCCTGTTCTATGCTTCCCGTCTCGCGTGTCGGCAGGCGGTGCTGGGTTCCTCCGTGGAATCTGCTTGGGCTCTGGCTCTTAGGCGTTCTTCACCTTTTTGTCCTCTCCTGTTTGGGGAGTCGGCCGTGGCGCAGTTTATTCAGGCTGCGTCGGCGGCTTGTCGTCCGATGTCGGACTTGTTGGTTTTCCGGGGGTCCCGGGGTGGGTCTTCCCGGAAAGGTCGTGCCAGGGCTCGGGGTTCCTCTCGTCGTGGTAGGCCTCTGGTGTCAGGTTTGGGGTTGGCTCCTCCTGCGGACCCTCCCTTGTCTGGTCGGCGCGGTGTTCGCGCTGTGCGGGGTTCTGGGTCTCGTAGGGGTCGCCGGCCCTTTTCGCGGTTTGCCCCCTTGATGGGGCGATGGGGGGGCGGCTTGCGCTGTTCGCCCGCGCCTGGTCCCACGATTCGTGGGCCTTTCGGGTCGTGTCTCGCGGCCTGCGGTGGCGTTGGGTGGCCCCTCCCCCCTTTGGGGGGTCAGGGCTGGCAGGGCAGGCTTCTTCCCCTGCGCTCTGTCGAGTCGTCTTGGAGTGGGTACACTTGGGCGTCGTCGAAACGACGTCGTCCCTCAGATGGGTTTCCCGTCTGTTTCCGGTTCCGAAACGGGACTGCGCGGACCTGCGGGTAATTCTGGACTTGTCCCGTCTGAACCCCTGGGTTCCTTGCCCCTCCTTTCGGATGACAACGCTGTCTCAGGTTCGGCTCCTCTTGGAGCCGGGAGCTTGGATGGTGTCCCTGGACCTCCGGGACGCTTATTGGCATGTCCCGATTCATCCGCGGTTCAGGGACTGGTTCGGTTTTGTAGTGGGGCGTCTGAGTTACCGCTTTCGTTGTCTCCCGTTCAGGTTGAACCTGGCACCTCGCGTGTTCACACGCCTTACACGGGTTGTGGTGGCTCATTTGCGTCCCCTAGGTGTTCGGGTGTTGGCCTACCTCGACGACTGGCTGGTTTGGGCTCCCAGCCAGTCAGCTTGCTTACTAGCCAGGGATTTGGTTCTTTCCCAGCTCGCCGGGTTCGGGTTCTTGGTGAACTGGAGGAAGTCCCATTTGGTTCCCTCTCAGGTTCGGACTTGGCTGGGTCTCGTGTGGGACTCTCGAACCGCCTCCTTGTCTCTCCCTCCGGAGTCTCTCCTGCGGCTGCGGTCCCGCCTTCGTCTGTTTCTGGAGGGCCCTTGGGTCACCCGGCGGTTGCTCGAGGGGCTGTGCGGGAGCCTGAACTTCGCGATGGTGGTCTACCCGCCGGGTCGGGTTTGGCTTCGACGGCTGTTCTGGTTCCTTCGGGGTTCCCCCTTCCGCCTCTCTCGCGATCGCAGAGTTCGACCCCCGGGGGACTTGCGTCGGTTGCTGCGTCACCGGCTTCCTCTTCGGGTTTTTCGGGGTTCAGTGCCTTGGCGCCTACCCGAGCCCTCGCTCGATGTGTACACGGATGCGTCGTCTCTCGGCTGGGGTTTTGTGACCAGTGCTCACCAGGCCGGCCAGGGGCGTTGGGATCCGTCCTTCCGTCGAGCTCACAGTACGGTGCGGGAGTTCGCGGCAGTGTGGTTTGCTCTGGGGAGGATTCGGGTGGCCCGCGGATCGACGATTCGGCTCCATTCGGACTGCTCTCTGGTGGTTCATTGCCTGAACCGCGGGGGTTCGATGCGGTCCTTGTCTCTTTGGGGTTGGTCGCTTTGGGTGACTCGTCTGCTGAGTTCTCGGGGTTTGGCTCTCCTGGCGGTTCACGTACGGGGCGTGTCCAACGTCTTGGCCGACGCCCTGTCTCGCTTCGTTCCCCTCTCCACGGAGTGGACGGTCGACGACGAGTCCTTCCGTTGGCTTTGCCAGACGTTCGGGCGCCCCGAAGTGGACCTCTTCGCGTCGGCGTGGTCGCGGCGTCTTCCCGTTTATGCGGCGCCCTTCCCCGATTGCGAGGCCGTCGGGGTCGATGCCTTTCGGCTCGACTGGTCGAGGTGGGGGTTCCTGTACCTTTTTCCCCCGGTTCGGCTGTTGCTCCAGGTCCTGACTCGCTTAGAGACTTACCGGGGGAGAGTTGTCCTTCTGGCCCCTTGGTGGCCGGCCCAGCCTTGGTTTCAGGCGCTGGTTGCTCGGTGTCCGAACCCGAGGGTTTTCCCGCGGCTCCGCCTCTTTCAGCAGATCGGGCCGGTACGTCACGTAGCTGGTTCGATCTTCTCCTCGAGTCTTCGCGTATGGTTTTTTTGACTCGAGTCTATCATCATCTCTATGGGGATCAGGTGGCCTCCTTGTTGGTGTCCCACCTGAGGGCTTCTTCTCGGCGGCAGTATGAAGTTTCCTGGCGGTCCTTCCGTTTCTTTTTGCGTCTTCGTCGTGTTAGCTCTTTGTCTGTTCGGGTGGTCTTGTCCTTCCTCTCGTGGTTGTTTCAGGACCGTCATCTTATGCCTAACACTGTCGCTTCGTATCGTGCGGCGCTGGCGGAGCCGCTTCAGCTTGCTTTCGGTATCGATGTTACGTCTGCGCCGTTTCGCAAGCTGTCTCGTGCATTGTTTCACCTCCGGCCTGCTCATGCGTCGCCTGAGCCGTCCTGGTCTTTGGACAGAGTGCTCGCTTTCCTTTCATCTCCTCGTTTCGTTGTGGCCCCTTCGGTCCAGGATTGTTTTTCCAAGGCATTTTTCTTGTTGGCTTTGGCCTCTGGGGGTCGGGTAGGGGAGCTTCATGCTCTCCTCCGGCGCAGGGGTTTCTGCTCTTTTGGTCGTGGTGATATTTTTGTTCGTTTGCAGCCGTCTCCTTCTTTTCTGGCAAAGAATGAGACTGCTGCGTTCCGGAGGGGTCCATGGGTGGTTGATGCTTGGTTGGTCAGGCCGGGGGTGCATCATGTTTTGTGTCCGGTTGCGGCGCTTCGCCGTTATTTGCGCGCCACAGCTTCTGTGTCTGGGGACGCGCTGTGGGTTGATCCGGTTTCCCTTCTTCCCTGTTCGCGGGTTCGGGTCTCTCAGGTCGTCCGCAGGGTTATTAGGTCCAGCCAGCCTGCGGTCTATCCCCGTGCCCATGACGTTCGCAAGTTCGCGGCTCTTGCTGCCGTCTTTGGGAATATGTCTTGGTCTGATATTCCGGCGCGGGGATTTTGGCGGTCGAACAGGGTCCTGGCTGCTCGTTACCTTGTGAATGTCCCTGGGCCTCGTCGGGCCTGTGTTGCTTTGGGTCGGCGGTTGCAGCCAGTTGTCTCGGCTTCGAGTTGAGGGGTGAGCGACGACCGCCTCCCGGGTAAGTCCCTCTTTTTCTGTCTGTGGGTAGTTAGCTCCGGGGAGCCGACGGGGCTCCCCCCAGAAAACCAGCGTTGAATGTAATGAAACGCCATTTTCTGGGTGAGTCCCGGAGGCTCCCCGGCATCCCTCCCTCCCTCCGGTCGGCGGTTTTTCGCGTTTTTGACATCCAGCCTCAAGAACTGAGGTGTGGGTAGCCGGCGCGGGGGTCTGGGGCTCCCCCTTTCCCCTCCCGGGGAGGGGGGAGCTGCGCAGACAGCGGCGCGGCAGTATGTGACGTCACACTAGTTTGCTTGTTTTCGGTTGGGGAGTTCTATCCACTAGTTCGGTTTTAGGTAGCAATTTTAACCAGAATAGGGGTTTGTTTTGGGGCGCTTACCTTTCTGGGTGCCTTGTTCCGGTCGATGGCAGACATAGAATGCTTCCAACTACACGGGGGCTTCTATAGGCCATTGCTCCCCTTGCCTCTCTGAGGGGGCCCGGTTCTGGCCGTGGTCCCCGGTAGGCCTAAGAACTCCATGCACATGACTGATGCCAAAGTCTGACATTAGCATATCAGCCTGGGATAGCTCCGGGGAGCCTCCGGGACTCACCCAGAAAATGGCGTTTCATTACATTCAACGCTGGTTTTTTAGAACTTTATCCTCTTATAATTATCATTGTTCTTATTTCAGTGGGACAAAGACTCGGAGCCAACAAAATCCCTAGCAATTGTATCATCTCTATTAAATTTGGTGTTTGTTGTGGAAGTGGTTATGAAATTAATTGCCTTCACCCCACGAGGATACTGGCAGAGTAGACGTAATCGCTACGATCTCTTTGTTACTGTGCTGGGTGTTATTTGGATCATTCTCAATTATACCATTCAGGTGAGATTGTTTTGAACTATAGTGATAAATATGTATAACTTCAACTTTTTGATCAAATAGAGTTTTAGGGTTTGCATTGTCACATATGATTGAGCTGCACAATTACTTTCAAGCAGAAAATGAAAAGATTATCAGTCTCTACTGAGGTTGTTCACATTAAAAACAGTTTTGGAACATTTTGACTTGCACTACATGTATATGTGACACAAGGCATGGGAGGCACTTGGCAAGACATCTGCATAGTGATGTGTACTTGATGCTGTGTCTGCAATCATATATTTGTATGGATAAATAAACCTGCATGCAAATGCTCACATGCACATGACTAATTGAGTTTTGTTATAACCTGCTCATGCACACCCAACTACTCACCTCCCTATAAACCAGCTGATCAAAATTATGGTGAATTTTAACAGGTAATATATAGCATGCTATGTTTTGATTGAGAAATTTCATGCAAAAGTAGGAAATGAATTAAGCTGAAGTTTGTTTTGCAGACTGATGAATCACACATGTTTGGCTTCATGGTGATCATCTTGCGGTTCTTCACAATTACTGGGAAACATGCCACTTTGAAGATGCTGATGTTAACTGTGGGTGTATCTGTGTATAAAAGCTTTTTCATCATCATGGGAATGTTTCTGCTCATACTTTCTTATGCCTTAGCAGGATGTATCCTCTTTGGCACAGTCAAGTATGGGGAAAGTATCGGAAGGTAAGTTGCAACCAAATTGTAAATTAACCATTATTTTGTGTTATGTTTATTTGTCAGCATATGAGATGTACATATTTTATAAGGATATTTTGTGGAAAAATAATTTTAATATGTTTCATCATACATTTATTGAAGGTGATTTTCAAGTAGTTGTGTAGGGAATACAGGATTTTGTGCATGTTAATACAATATATACTCAGTGATCGACCAAAAACATGTTGTGTTCACTGGCAAATACAGTAATTAACCCTTTAGTTGCACAAGACATCATATGTTGCGTTGAGTGACTTGCAGTAACTTGCGTTCGGCATCATGTGATGTTTTGGAGTACCGTACTGCGCAAGATTTAAACGACCCGCGGATACACGGGGTTCACCACACCTTCATCAGGGCTCTTGTAAACAGACGCCATTTTAACAAAAAATCGTGGGCCAAATTCCCGGGTGTGAGGGGCCTCAGTATCGAGTGAGCTACCAAGCCTGACGCACGCAGCATGAGCTCACAGCACTGCTGTTCAGCTTGTGACCACAGCATCACCTAAAAATGCCATAATATACATGTTTATTCTATTATTTAGTGATGACATTATTACAGAAGACCCCTGACTTTGATAAAACTGACGAGGGTTCTGATAATAGCAGGATTGTGGTGATATTTAGCGCTGTGCTCCATGGAGGGAGGAGTAATGCTGTGGGAGGAAGGGTGGTGGCATTGTCTTCTGACTGTGTGTGGCCACCTTTTATTGACTGCACTCACCATACCAGCTTAGTGGTTCGCTATGGTAAACACAAATGTAAATACTTATATATAACGTGTGTATAGAGTGAAATAACAACAATTGGAGTAGTTTGGGAGCCGCCATTTTGATGAGGGAGGTGCGTCGTCTGCATGACTTACCATGTTGTTTACTGGTGACCACTATGGTCTTTGGGCACCATACCAGCTTACTTGTACAAGTATGGTGGATAAAACAGGTAGACACTTATATATAATGTGTGTATATAGCGTAATAACACCACAAACAGTATTGTTGGAGGAGAAATATTAGTGCATCTGGCCTTGAGGGCGGCCTCCACCAGCTGACTGTGTGAGTAGCTACGTCTCTGTCCCTTTACTCACCATACAAGCTTAGATGTAGAGTTATGGTGAATAAAATATGTAAATACTTATATATAACGTTTGTATATAAAAGCAAAAACAGTATGGTGGGGGAGAATGGTGGCAAGTCAGGTGAGGTGAGGGAGGGAGGGAGTGGCAACCAGTGGCGAGCTGCCACTGGCTGCCACTGCCACTGCCACTCAGCATACCAACTTAATGGTTCGTTATGGTGAACACGAATGTAGATACTTATATATAATGTCTGTATATAGTGAATAAAAGCAAAAACAGTGTTGTGGGAGGAGAATGTGGGTGAGTGAGGTGTTGAGGGAGTGAGTGGCAGCGAGTGGCTGGCTGGTGTGTGGCGGTCACTCCTCGTTACTTTTTGACTCATAGTAGCAACTTAGTGGTTCGTTATGGTGAACAAAACATGCAGATACTTATATATAACCTGTGTATATAATGTAATAACCGACAAAGTATTTGTTCACTGTTTGATAAACATAATTGAATCAACAATATGCTCACCATATTTTTGAGTACAGCGATGATTCACTCATTTTAATTTATAAATATATCACACTACACACTATTGAATAATATTACTGCAATAAAACTACGAAAAATCAATCAGAGACATTGAAATAATAAGGTAATTATCTCTTTGTGGCAACTCTGGCCTGACAGCTGGCGAGCAACAGACCGTTTGGCACGCACGCTGAGTCAGCGCCTGTTTTTTGCCAGACTTCCCCACCCTATAGCAGGCAATATATGTCACTTACGATTTTTTTATTATTTTTCCCATGATCAGTGAACACAAATTAACATGTTTAGAAGAAAAAATAATTTTTTTTTTTTTTTTTTTTTTTTTTTTTTGGTATGCGCCTGTGGGTGACATGCTAAATAGCCAGGCGCCATACAAGGGTTAATACCTCCGTTGTTAGAGGTTTCCATCCCAGTATCTCCACCTCTCAAAAACAAGGTCTCTTCACCACTGTGCTGCTCGCCTTCCAAATATGGCACCCCCCCCCTCCCTGTGTGTAGGAAGTAAATTCTTTGGAAAAATTATTTTTGTTTTTGAAAATGTTAAATACCCTTCCCTGATCACAGTTATGTAAAAAAAAATTGAAATTGCAATAACTTTGGCCGCAATGGGTCCAGAAAATAGCGTGTGATGTCATGATTTGATAGTCGCCTGTGACGTAGACTCCCGAAGCCAGTCACCCGCCAGCTTCAACATGTGCGAGTTGCCACAAATATTTTTTTGTTAATTTTTTGCGTACATTTCCAAATACATTTGTTTTGTTTTTTCTTGCCAATCCTATGTATAATGAACACATACACAATATTATGGCAGTAGGACATCTGTACTTTCCCAAGACCCTGTGTTATATGTGTCTTAAATGTGTCCACATATATTGCTCATATATCCAATGTTTCATGTTCATTTATGTATATTTACAACATATTTATACACTATACACTATTACATTTTATATACATTCACCATCAACACACTTAGAACTCTGTGAGTGTGAGCTGCCACACCCAGCCAGCTCTCCCTCATTCCTTCAACACTTAGCTTACTCCTTGCACCTTACTCGCCAACATTGCTCCTTCCACCATACTGTTATTGCTTTTATTATGCTATTTACACACGTTATGTATACGTATCTACATGTTTTAATCACCATAACTATGCAAGTAAGCCGGTATTCTGTCCAAACAGCATAGTGGCCACCATACACTGCATGAGAAATCACACAGCAGCGAGCAGACGACGCTACAAGTACGACGCCACCTCCCTCACCGAAATGGCTCCTCCGAACGTACTCCTGTTGCTGTTATTACACTACACACATTGTATATGCCCATGTACATATGTGTTCACCATAGTGAACTACTAGGCTAGTATGGTGAGCAAAACAAAGAGTGGCTGCCACACACAGTGATGCTATCTGGATTTCCGTCCCTGCCTCCCACACCAAAATTCCTCCTCCCACAATATTATGCACAAATGTACATGGGTATATACACACATTGTATATACCCATGTACATATGTGTTCACCATAGCAAACTACTAAGCTAGTATGGTGAGCAAAACAAAAGTGGCTGCCGCACACAGTGATGCTACAAAGCACCACTTGGTTTCTGAACTTTAGTTATCCGAAACTTCCAGTATCCCAATTGGGTGTTGGGGAGTCATGCTACCCGAACTTTGTTCGGGTAGGAAGGGGTCCGCCAAGCGACACGCCGGCTTGTGGTGGTGGGTGGGAGATGGTCCAGTTTGCCCGCTGTGACTTCACAGATTCACGGCCTATTATTCCTATTATTTTTGATTGTCATAAGGGTGGAATGTTCATTCTGTGCTTTTGTTTTACATATCTGCACAATTAAGAAACATCTGTGCATCATGTCGGCTCCAAATGCACGCATTGCATCAGTGATAGCTGACCGGTGGGTGGATAGATGAGGGAGCTTAGGTGGGAGGCAGTATGAGAGAGGGGGAGAATTAGTCAGAAAGGGAGGGAGGGAGGGAGAGGTAGGGAGAGATGCTAGGAGGTAGGCAGGAAGGGAGGGAAGTAGTGAGAATTAGGGAGGGAGGGAAAGGTAGGCAGGCTGGCTGGCTGGCAGGCAGGCTGCCAGGTAGGCTGGCAGGCTGCCAGGTAGGCTGGCAGGCTGCCAGGTAGGCTGGCAGGCTGCCAGGTGGGCTGGCAGGCAGGCTGGCAGGCGGGCTGGCTGGCTGGCTGGCTGGCTGGCTGGCTGGCTGGCTGGCTGGCTGGCTGGCTGGCTGGCTGGCTGGCTGGCTGGCTGGCTGGCTGGCTGGCTGGCAGGCAGAAAGGGTGGCAGGCTAGATGCAGGCAGCGAGGGAGGCGGGCTGGCAAGCAGGGAGGGAGGGATGGTCACGCGGTTGAACTGTGTGACCTTTGAGAGAGAGTATGGGATGTGGGGGGGGGGGTTGTCGGCGGTGGGGGAGAGAACGGCTCACTCCCGAAGATAAGCCTAACACACTTGACCCGTTAGCATTATGGCAGGGAGGGAGGCAAGCTGGCTGGCAGGATGTGCCTGCAGGCTGGCTGGCAGGATGTGCCTGCAGGCTGGCTGGCAGGATGTGCCTGCAGGCTGGCTGGCAGGATGTGCCTGCAGGCTGGCTGGCAGGATGTGCCTGCAGGCTGGCTGGCAGGATGTGCCTGCAGGCTGGCTGGCAGGATGTGCCTGCAGGCTGGCTGGCAGGATGTGCCTGCAGGCTGGCTGGCAGGATGTGCCTGCAGGCTGGCTGGCAGGATGTGCCTGCAGGCTGGCTGGCAGGATGTGCCTGCAGGCTGGCTGGCAGGATGTGCCTGCAGGCTGGCTGGCAGGATGTGCCTGCAGGCTGGCTGGCAGGATGTGCCTGCAGGCTGGCTGGCAGGATGTGCCTGCAGGCTGGCTGGCAGGATGTGCCTGCTGGCTGGCTGGCTGGCTGGCTGGCTGGCTGGCTGGCTGGCTGGCTGGCAGGCAGGCAGGCTGGCTGGCTGGCTGGCTGGCTGGCTGGCTGGCTGGCTGGCTGGCTGGCTGGCAGGCAGGCAGGCAGGCAGGCAGGCAGGCTAGCAGGCAGGCAGGCAGGCAGCGAGGCAGACTGGATGGCAGGCAGCGAGAGAGGCAGGCTGGCAAGCAGGGAGGGAGGGATAGTCACGTGGTTGAACCGTGTGACCTTTGAGAGAGAGTATGGGATGTGGGGGAGGGGGGTTGTCGGTGGTGGGGGTGGTGAGGGAGAGACCGGCTCACTCCCGAAGATAAGCTTAACACACTCGACCCGTTAACATGATGGCAGGGAAGGAGGGAGGCAGGCTGGTTGGCAGGATGTGCCTGCAGGCTGGCTGGTAGGATGTTCCTCCAGGCTGGCTGGCAGGATGTTCCTGCAGGCTGGCAGGCAGGCAGGCAGGCTGGCTGGCAGGATGTTCCTGCAAGCTGGCAGGATGTTCCTGCAGGCCTGCAGGCTGGCTGGCAGGCAGGCAGGCAGGCTGGCAGGATGTTCCTGCAAGCTGGCAGGCAGGCAGGCAGGCTGGCTGGCTGGCAGGATGTTCCTGCAAGCTGGCAGGATGTTCCTGCAGGCTGGCAGGCAGGCTGGCTGGCAGGCAGGCAGGCAGGCTGGCAGGCAGGCTGGCTGGCTGGCAAGATGTTCCTGCAGGCTGGCAGGCAGGCTGGCTGGCAGGATGTTCCTGCAGGCTGGCTGGCAGGATGTTCCTGCAGGCAGGCAGGCTGGCTGGCAGGCAGGCTGGCTGGCAGGATGTTCCTGCAGGCTGGCAGGATGTTCCTGCAGGCTGGCAGGCTGGCTGTCAGGCAGGCTAGCTGGCAGGCTGGCTGGCTGGCAGGCAGGCTGGCTGGCAGGCAGGCTGGCTGGCAGGCTGGCTGGCTGGCTGGCAGGCTGGCTGGCAGGCAGACTGGCAGGATGTTCCTGCAGGCTGGCAGGAAACACCCAGTGGATGTTTGCCAGACATCTTTATAATCAGCTAGGAACAATTAAGGACTTTTCTGTGGGGAGCCTTTACGGCTCCCTGGAGCTTATCGGGCTAATGTATGTTATGTAAGACCGGGACATTAGCTACGGAGTTCAGACCTACCAGAGACCAGCGCCAGAACCTGGGCCCCTTCAGAGAGGTTTCAGGGAGCAATGGCCCTGGAAAACCTCATATGGTTGGGGGTTTTCCTTATCTGCCATCGAAAGGGTTAGGCACCCAGAAAGGTAGGCGTAACAAAACAAACCCCACATGGTAAGAAACTACAACAAAAACCGAACAGAGAGGTAGAAAACTCCCTACAATCCCAAGGAAAACAATCAAACAATCAATTTACTGCCACGCCGGTCGTCCACACAGCCCTCCCCTCCCCGGGAGGGGGAGGGGGGGCCCCGGACCTCACCACGCCGGCTGCCTTCAGTTCGCAAGCTAGTGTCAACCAGGATAGACGCTTCTCTGGCCTTAAATTCCTTGGCGGTGTTTGCCTCGTGTGGCGTTCTCTGCTGTTTTTGTGTAGTGTGCAGTGGCCAGGAGTACTTCATCAGTGCCGGGGCTGCATGCGCCTAGGGGCTTCCTTCCCTAGGTGCCCTGTGAGTACTGCCCTTGCGTGTCAGGGTTATCTTTTCTGGGGCGTTCGGGAACCGCTCCCGTAGAGGTTCTTGCTGCTCGGCATTTGCCTCGCCCTTGGGGCCAGCTGGGGCTTGGGGCCCTTGTTTGGCCTTGGGTAGGAAGTGGTATTGTGCTGGTTAGGGCGTCAAGGTGTTGCACAGCCTGCCACCTAAGCGGCGGCCGGTTCCTGTTGCCTCTGGGGACGGCGTACTTTTGTGGGGGTTTTCTTTTGTTTTGTTTTTGTTTGCCTGGTGGAGGTTCTGCCTCGTGGGTCCATAGTTCCCCTGGTATTGTTTTGGTGGCCCTCTGCTAGGCCCCCGTGCTTGTACACGTCCCAGGGGTTTTCAGTATTATCATTTACCCCTTGTTTTGTTTGGGTTTCTTAACCGGTTAGCAACACCTTGCCCGGGCTTCCCGTAGTTGCTAACCTACGGGCCCTGGAAACCCTCTGTCGGGGCTCGGGGACCCATGAATGCGTCTCCTGAGTTCCAGCCCTCCTTGTGCGGGTTTGAAGGTTGCAGTGTGCCCTTGTCTCAGGGTGACAGTTACCTGTTTTGCCTCCGTCATGCTGCCTGTTGGGTCAATGACACCTTTGACCCGGAGTCTTGCGAGTCATGTTCTCTGCTTGTGCTCCAGTTTTACTCTGAGGATGTTCCTATTAGGGTACAGGCAGCATCAGTGTTGCATGTTAGGTTTAGGTTATTGCAACGCGCTAGGTTGGTTTCCCACCCGGATGCCCCGAGGCTGCCCCGTTTTGGCTTTAGGGACCCTGACCTGGGGCATTGGTCGCTATGGCTTTGGCTCCAGCCGCACCCCCTGGTCCTTCCCCTGTGGTTCTTCCTGCACCTCCCCCACCCCCTGTGTCCGGCTTCGAAACGTATGAGGGTTTCGGCCTCGGCACAGGGTTTAGTTGGTAGTGAGACTCGGGCTGCTTCGGGGGCTGCCCCATCCGGGTCGGGGACGGAGGCATTTGAGCCGGTTCCTCCTGCCGAGGCTTCTGGGTCCCACCAGCAGACCCCCTTCTTGTCTGCCTTTCCCTTGGACTCTGCCTTTTCTTCAGGGGAAGAGGGTTTGGAGGACGGCTCTGCCCCGTGTCCCGACGTGGGGGATCCTGGGGCTGCGGAGGAGTCGACCTGGGGGCATTGGGCCCCCTCTGACCCCGCTTGGGTGCTTTTGCCTTCCCCACGGGGCTTATTGTTGCAGGGGGGAGGGGTTTTCTTACCCCCCTTCCCTGTATGAGTATGATTTGGGTTCGGCTCCTCCCCCGGGTTCGGTTCCGGGCGCCTTTGGGTACCTCGGATCTGTCTTTCCAGGGGTTTGTTACTTCCCGTATCTCCGCGAAGGTGGCTCGGGAAGCTCTTGCTGCATACCTCTTGCGAGACCCAGGTTATGCCTCCCCAATGGATCCATCCTCGTTTGAGTTCGGTTCTTCTTCCCGTTTTTGGGTGCATTTGGAGATTCCGGACTCTTCCTGGCTGGCAGACTGCCCTTTCTTTTCGTTGGGGGCGTGGCATGGGTTCTGTCGGACCTGCACGCTGGATTGGCAGGAAAATGCTACTTTTATGCAGGTTTACCTGGGGGGCGAGTTTGAGCACCTTAATGCGTGCTTATTCGCTCCCATGCTTTCTCGGGATGTTGGCCTTTTCCAGCTTCACGTGCAGGTTCCTCAGCTTCCAGCTTCGTTGGTAGCGGAGTTGTGCTCCCGTGGGCATTTGGCTTCGGTCTTGCGTTTCTTTTCCCTTCTCGAGCTGTCTTCTGCTTGGCTTGAGGAGGATGTGGGAGCGTTGAGTGAAGGGCTGCACTGTTGAAGCTCTTTGCGCCCATCCTGAAGGAAGCGGTGTCTCTGTTTTTTGCTTCTCGCCTCGCGTGCCGTCAGGCTGTGCTCGCCCTCTCTTTGGAATCTGCTTGGGCCCTGGCTCTTAGGTTTTCGTCTCCGTTTTGTCCGTTGCTGTTTACAGAGACTGCGGTCTCTCAGTTTCTGCATGCGGCTTAGTCTAGTTGTCGTCCTATGGCGGACTTGTTGATTCTCCGGAGCGGTCGTTCTCGGCAGTTTCGGAGGGGTCGTGCCAGGATTCCGGGTTTCGCTGGTCGAGGTGAGCAATTGGGGCCAGTTTCTGAGCCATTGTTCCCTTCGGGGCCAGCGTCATCTGGTCGGCGTAGTGATCGCCCTGTTCAACGGTTGGGTTCTCATAAGGCGTCGGTCCTTTCACGGTTTGCCCCATTGACGGGCGATGGGGGGGGGGGGGGAGGCTCGCTCTGTTTGCCCACGCTTGGTCCCACGATTTGTGGGCCTTTTCGGTTGTGTCATCCGGCCTGCGGTGGCGTTGGGCGACTCGTCCTCCTTTGAGGGGTTCGGGGTTAACAGGGCAGGTTTCTTCTCCTGCGCTTCGTCAAGTCATCTTGGAGTGGGTGTGCTGGGGCGTGGTCGAAATGACTGCGTCCCTCAGATGGGTTTCCCATCTGGTTCCAGTGCCGAAACAGGACTGTGTGGATCTGAGGTTCATTCTGGACTTGTCCCGTCTGAACCCCTGGATTCCTTGCCCCTCCTTTCAGATGACTACTCTGTCTCAGGTCTGGCTTCTGTTGGAGCCTGGTGCTTGGATGGTGTCCCTTGACCTCAAGGACGCCTATTGGCACGTGCCTATTCATCCAGGGTTCAGGGACTGGTTAGGTTTCGTGGTGGGGCGTCACGCTTACTGTTTTCGATGCCTACCTCTTGGCTTGAATCTGGCACCTCTCGTTTACACGCATCTGACCCGGGTTGTGGTGACCCGTCTGCGTCTTCTAGGGATTCGGGTTTTGGCCTACCTCGACGACTGGCTGGTGTGGGCTCCCAGTCGGTCAGCTTGTCTGCTCTCCAGGAATATGGTTCTTTCCCAGCTCGCCAGCTCGCCAGGTTCGGGTTTTTGGTGAACTGGAGGAAGTCCCATCTGGTTCTGTTCCAGGTTTGGACCTGGCTGGGTCTTGTTTCAGATTCTCGGACCGCTTCCTTGTCTCTCCCTCCAGAGGCGGGAGGGACAAGGCCTTTGAAAATGGCCTTTCAGTACATTCAAAGTTGTTTTTTTTCTCTCGGGTGCATTGCTTCTCGCTCCTCTCATCTCTCCAGTCCGTGCCCCGTAGTTACTGGCGATGTTCTGGATTGCTGCTATTGGGAGGACGCCTGGTTTTCCCGGAGTACGGGTGTGGGGCGCCGCATTCACCTCTACCCTACTCTTCTCCAGCATGTGCGGCTCTGGTCTTATTCCACTGGCGTTGCTCCTGGACTCTTCTCAGCTACGGTGTGTCATGACACGTTCGTGCCTATGCTTTGCAGGTGAGTTTATGCGGTCCGGGGTCTCTTTTGGCCAGGCGCTGGTTCGTGGTTTTTGGTTACGAACATAAGAACAAATGTTAATGCAGAGGGCATATTGGCCCATACGAGGCAACTCCTATTTATACCCACCCAGTCCCACTCATATACATGTCCAACCCATGTTTGAGTCCATCAAGGGACCTCACCTCCATGTTACGAGGTACAATGGTGGTGGTAAATGTTAAATGGCTCATTTGGGCACTCCATTTCCACCTGTGTCCCATAGGGCATGTGCCCTTTGTGTTACATGGTCAGTCTTTATCTCCCCTATCAGTTCCTCTGGGAATCTTGTATGTGGTGATCATGTTCCCTCTACCTCTTGTCTCCCAGAAGTCTTCTTCTGGGGTGGAGGCCTTCTGAGATGGAGTTAAGAAGAGGAGACGGAGTTCTCTTCTGTCTTCTGTGTGTTGATCCTATCCTTTTCATTCCCCTTTGCTGCCTGTCTTCCTCATCTTCCTTCTACACTCTTGTCCCTAGCCATTGGTGTTGGGGCAGTTTTTCTGGTCTTTTTCTTGTGTTTTTCTCTTTTTCTTATTTTCTCCTTCACATTGTTGTGTTTTGGATGTGCCTTTTGGCTCTCCTACTGCTAGGTTGAGCTTTGTTCATGTTCTGTTCCCTGCTTTTGCACCGCCCTGTGTTTGGTTCTTTCCCGGCTGCCAGGTTTGGGTTCCTGGTTTCCTGGCTTACCCTGCCTGTTGGCATTTTCGTGGTCTCACGGTGTCCCATCTCTCGAGTCTCCCATCAAACCCAGAGTCTCCGCTCTCCAGGCGAGTTTGCTGACCTTGGGAAGTATTCTGTACGGCAGACATTCCATCTCCTTCCTTGCTTGCTCAGGTTTCCGGCTCTGCTTGCTCGGTAATTGCACCCAAGATTTTCCCATGGCTCTGCCTCTTCCTATGCTCTATCAGTCCGTGGCGGGACTGGTTCTGTTCTGCCTCGAGTCTCTCACCATCTGTAGGTGGTCAGGTGGCTTCATTGCTGGTGTCCCACCTGCATGCTTCTTTTTGGCGGCGGTGTGGGCTTTTTTAGCGGTCCTTCCTTTTGCTTTCTGTCCCTTCTTAGGTTTGCTGCGTTTTGTTGGCGTTGTTTTGTCCTTCTCTTGTGGAGGTTCAGGGCCATCATCTTGCTCCGTGCTGTCCTCTTGTCTTGTGGCACTGGCGGAGCCGTTGCAAGTTGCTTCAGTTTTGGAGTTGCCTCTGCACCGCTTCGCAAACCATCTCTGGTGTGGTTCACCTTCGGCCTGCTCTTGCGCTGCTTGAGCCATCCTGGTTCTTGGATTGCGTGCTCTTTTCTCTTCTCCTCGGTTTGTTGTGGCCCCTTCGGTTCTAAATGGTTTTTCGGGGCTCTTTTTTATTTTTGTGGGCGTTGGCCTCTAGGGGGTCGGGTCGGGGGTGCTTCATACCCTCGTCCAGCTCCTGGGTTTTGGCTCTTGATTTTCCTGATAGGTTTGTTCGCTTGCAGCAGTCTCCTTCTTTTCTGGCAAAAACCAGCGCGGCTGCTTTCTGGAGGGGTCCTTGGGTTGTTGATACTTGGTTGGTCTGCCCGGGGGTGCTTCGTGTGTTGTTCGGTTGCGGCACTTTGCCGTGCTTGGCATGCCACGGCTGCCATAACCAAGCTCATGCTTTGGGTTGTTCCAGGTTCCCTTCTTTGTTCCAGGGACCGGTTCTCTTGGGTCGTCCACTGGGTGGTTCAGTTTTGCCAGCCTGCGGTCTGTCCCTGTGCCCACGTTGTTCGTAGGTTGGCTCTGTGTTCCTTCGTTGATGTTCCTTGGGCCTTGTCGAGCCTGTGTTGCTTTGGGGTGACAGTTGCAGTTTGGTCTCCACTTCGCGTTAGGGTGTGTGTGCATCTTCCACCTCCCGGGTTTGGTCCCTCTTGTTTTCGTCGTTGGGTAGGTAGCTCCGGGGAGTCAACGGAGCATCCCCCAGAAAACTAGCATTGAATGTAACGAAACGCCATTTTCTGGGTGAGTCTCGGAGGCTCCCCGGCATCCCTCCCTCCCTCCGGTCTCCAGTTTTCACGTGTTTTGATGTCCAACCTCAGAACTGAGAGGTGGATAGCCAGCGCAGGGGTCTGGGGATTCCCCCTCCCCCTCCCAGGGAGGGGGGAGCTGCGCAGACACCGACGTGTGATGTCATACTTGTTTGCTCGTTTCTTTATGGGGGGGGAGCCCCGTCGGCTCCCTGAAGCTATCCAGGCTGAATGGATATGTATAACTTTATGGCATCAGTCAAAGTGGCAGGAGTTCTTGCCTACCGGGAACCACGAGCCAGAACCTGGCCCCCTCAGAGAGGCACGAGGTGCAATGGCCTCTAGAAACCCCCTTGTGGTTGGGAGCATTCTATGTCTGCCATTGACCGGGATAGGCACCCAGAAAGGTAGGCGCCCCAAAACAAACCCCTATTCTGGTAAAAATATTGCTACCGAAAGCCGAACGAGTGGACAGAACTCCCCAAACAAAATTATCTAACTAGCATGACGTCATCACATCACTGCGCCACCGTCTGTGCAACCCCCCTCCCCCCGGGAGGGGGAAGGGGGAGCCCCAGACCCTCCACACCGGCGATCCAACTGGCAGTTCTTGGCTGATGGAATTACTGGCTGGTCGAGTGCCTCTGGCTCCTGTTTTTTGTTTCAGTTCTGTGCCTTGTGGTGTGGACTGTCTCTACCGGTGGGGTGTGAGCCAGGAGTAAGATTCCACGGTACTCGGGCTGCATGCGCCTAGGGCTATCTTCCCTGGGTGCCCTGTAAGTACTGCCCTTGGGGCTTGGGGCCACCTTCCACAAGTCTCCTTGGGTTCTACCTCCGCTGTGTCCTTTAATGCTCGGTACTGGGCCGCCCTTGGAGTCGGCTGGGAGTTTGTTGCCCTGTTTTGTCTCTGGGTAGGTGGTAGTTTTCATCACTGGTAGGGGCGCGGGGTACTGCACAGCTAGTTTTCACTATAACAGCGGCCGGCTCTGTTCCGCCTGGGTATGTTGTCCTCTTGCGGGGTTTTTCTTTTGTTTTTGCCTGGTGGGGGGTCTGCCTTTGTACTCACCTAATAAACACCAGCCACACATCTTACCACCCAGCGACCATAGAGTTAGGTCACCCTTAGGTCCCCAGTAGAGTTAGGTTAGAGTTTGTGGTCCCCCATTCCTGTTCTGGGTGCTTTCTTTAGATTCCTTCTGTTGGTGGTACTCCCCGCTTGGCCCCCGTGAGTGGACACGTCCCGGGGGTTCAGCTTTAGCAGTTTGTTGGTAGTATTGGGCGCCGGTTCGCGGTACCCTGCCTGGGCTTCCCTTAGCGCGTACCAATGGCTAAGGGGCCTGGAAAACCCCACGGGGGCTCCGTGGTCCTATAGGTGTGTCCCCGGAGTCCCTGTCGCATCCTGCGAGTTTGTCAGTTGATCTGTCCCCGTGTCTCAGGGTGGCACTCACCGGTTGTGCCTCTGCCATGCTGCCTGTTGGGTCATTGTTTTTTGTGACCCGGAGTCGTATGGCGAGTGTTGTCAGTACGTGCTCCCTTTCACCCAGGCCACTGGTCTCTTTAATCGAGTGCAGGCGGCTGCGGCATTGCTTGCTGGTTGTAGATTGCTGCGACGCTCTTGGTTGTTTGTGGCCTAGGATGCCCCGAGGCTGCCCTGTTTTGGTGGTTGGGGTCCGGACTTGGTGGTGGGGGTCGCTTTGGCTCTGGCTGCTTCCGCTCCTTGTCCTTCCCCTTCTGTTCTACACACACAAGACCGTCAGTAGTTTCAAAGCATTATATGACAAAGAGTGCTGGGAAGACGGGACACCACGAGCGTAGCTCTCATCCTGTAACTACACTTAGGTAATTACACTTAGGTAATTACACATCCTCCCTTGCTTCCTGCTCCGAACCATAGGAGAGTTTCGGGGTTGGGGCGGGGTCTGGTTGGGTTGAGACTCAGGCGGCCTTGGGGGTTTTCCTCTTCCGGGGTGGCGGTGGAGGCATTCGAGTCGGTTCCTCCAGCAGTGCCGTATTGGTCTGACCAGTGGGCTCCCTTCCTTAGTGTTTGCACGGCTGCCCCGGCTTTTCCTTGTCAAGCTGGGGCTTTGGTGGTGCGGCTCGGCCCCGGGTCATGCCGTCTAGGTTCCCGGGGTTAGGGAGGAGATGCCTGTGGGGCCTCGGCCCCGTTTGCCCCTCTTGGGTCCTTGTACCTTTGGTGAGGGGCTGACAGTTCCTCAGAGTCGGGTTGTTCCTTCCCTCTGTGTTCCTGTTGTTTCGGGTATACCCCTCCCTGGGTTCGGTTCTGTGTTCCTTCGGGTTTGTCAGTCCCGTCGTGCCTGGGGGTGTGTTTTGCCCCCCGTTTTCCTTACCCTTTTCGCTCTTACGTTGCGATACTGTTCCGAAAAAAAACAAAAAAAACAATCGAATGTTTGTTCAGGTAAGGTACATTCATACAAGGTGTGAAACACGTGTTGATGGATTTATATATTGCCTTGTACATACAATGCCTAAACCACTTCGTATCGTTGTCACTGCGTGTCCCTTGTTCAGGGGTGCTTGTCGTGGTTCTCGTTGGTTTGCGAATCTCTTCGTACCTTCCAATATTATTGGAACGTCTGTTGATTTTCGATGCGGTTTCCCTCTGGTCTCTTGTCGGCCTCGTTGGTTAACTTTCGTCATCTGTTTTCTTTTGCTTCGTTTTCGCCTTGTTTTGTTTTAGTGTCGTCTTTACTTCCATTTTCGGCGTTGTTCGTCTTCGTTACGCACACCTTCCTGGTGTTTGTACGATGTGTGTTTATGTTGTGTCTGTACGTTGTGTGTACGATGTGTGTGTCCGCCTGGTGTACGAGCCATGCCTCCCAGTGGACAAGTGGTGTGTTCGTACCTTGTGTGCTGGGGCCGCGGTGTGCGTTTTGTTTATGGGCGGTATGCTCGTGTGTTCGCATCATTTCTCGTGGTTTTTCCACGGTTTCTTGCTTGTTTTCTCCCTCCGGTCGTGGCCCTCTGGATGCTGAGGGTGTTCTGGATTTATGTCTGGGGGTGTCACTTCGTTCTTCCTTTGCTTCTGGGTGTGGGATGGCTTGGCGTGGCGCCGCATCCTCCCCCTCTGTCCTCCTGTCTTCTGCAGGGCGCACGCTTCACGACGTATTTCTTCTTCGACTACCGAATTTTATTCAGGTACCAGTACATTCTGTGCCTGCTGTTTCGAGTATGCTTGGCTTTCGGGCACACCATTAGCGCTCTCCTGGTATGTTACTTGGCTTTCCTGTGTTGTGGCACGGTTGTGTGTCTGCTCTGCAGGTGAGGTTGTCATGTCTGGCGCTTCTGTCAGCCATGGGCTGGTTCTCACTTTTTGGTGGGGAGCTTGCCTGGTTGTGCTTGCGGGGGTTGAGCTCTGGCTCTTGGGCCCTGCCTCTCCTGTCAGTTGACAGTTGTGCAGCTTCCTGAGTCTCCTGGGCTCTGTCTTCTCTACGGTTGCTCCTGTGGGTGGAGTCTGCCTCCACCACATTGCTTCATAGTGCTTTCTGCTTCCTTTCCCCTCCGACATTAATCGGGTTCTTTTCGTGTCTGTGGCTCCTTTGGATACTCGACTTCCTCCTGTGTCCCCTTGTACATACGACCATATGGACATCAGACAAAAGGAACTGCAGAGGGCCTATTGGCCCGTACGATGCATCTCCTATTTCTTCCCAACCATTCCCGCTCATATACATGTCCAACCCACGTTTGCACAAATTGTGGGGCCCCACCACCACATTACGTGGTAATTGGTTCCCCGAATCTCCGAACCTGTTACCGTGCCGGTCGTTCCTCAGGTCTTTCCTGATTCTACATTTATCCCTTTTATGCCCATTGTTTCGTGTCCACAATGTGCTGCGAGGGTGGCATGTGCATCTGTCCCGGTTCTATTGTTTCGTGTAGGTGGTGACAATAACCACAACCACTCAGAGGCTACATATGCTTTGTTGCATACACAGTGTATGTGGGTGTTATTTTGGTGGGCAATGGTGAGAGTTCAGTGCACTGGGAGTCGGTATTGTTTCTCGCGAGTGTCTGTTTTAGACCACACTTGCAGGTCGACTAGTTATTATTCGCTACTCTGCTGCTTCTATGCTCGGGCAATACCTCGCCGTTCTCCAAAGGTTGGCAGGCATATTACCTGGAAGTTTGGTACAGTTTGAGTTCGATGATTGGTCCTCCGTAGAGCTTTGCTTCTCTCGTTAGGCTCATGCGTTTGGAGCAAGTATCTTATTGGGATAATCTGCTCACTCCACCACCCTTGTTCACTGCTCTATCCTTGTTTACTCTTCCCAGCTTGGCGGGATTGAGTCAATGGCTCCTTAAAGGGGTGTTTGGTGTGGTGTGTTTGGTCATTTTGCATGGGTCTTCAGTGACTTTTGTTCCTGTCTTTTGTTCTTTGTTGTCCTGTGGGGCTCTGCCCCGCATTTCAGCGCTTTTGGTTTCGTTGTCGACACCTGGGTCTTTTTCCTCTCGGGACACTCATTCCTTGCCTAACTTCGGTGCCTGACTGCACCCTGCTGTCCATGAGGTCCATCGGGTATGTACGCCCTCCTCTGAACATTTTGTGGTTGGTCGTGTGCCTTACTTCCCGGCCGCTCCTTGGGCCGTATTCGGGGTTTTCCTTACCTATTCCTGTTTTTCCTCCTCCCATGCTCAACCTATTTGTGCATCTGGGTCGGTGCTTCTGGCCTATCCTGTTGTTTGGTGCACAGGTGGGCCTCTGTCCATGTTCAGTTCCCTGCTTTTGGACTAATCCGGTGTTCCATTTTGGTACCGAGTTCCTGCGATTTTCTGTGTGACTTCCTGTAGGCTTCGGTGTTGCGCTGTCTGTGATAAGGTTGTGAACTTGGTCTGCCGCTCCTGCCTTTCTGGTTCCTTTTCTTGGAACCGGGTTTGCTGGGTTCCGGTCCTGGCTCCGGTTTTTCTTTGTTCCTTTTCCGGAACGGGTGTGTTTGCTTTACTGAGGTTCACGTCCTGGGTAGTGCTCTTCTTGGATGCCTCTGGGACGAGTGCATCTTTCTTCCCTGCTGGAGCTTATTATCTTGCTCCTTTTGGTTTCAGGGTCGCAGTTTTTTGATTCGCATTTTGCACCTTCGTGGTGCTAGTTCTCGTCGTTTGTGTCAGCACTGGTGGGTTCCTTATTGGTCTCCCACCTGGGTGTTTCGTCTCGGGGGTGGGTGTGTGGTTTTCCTGGCGGTCCTTCCGGTTTTCCTATCACTGCAAAGGGTCCTTCGGGCCTTGATAGGGTTGGCTTGTTTTTCCTTCGGGGTTGTTCCTGGTCTGTCGTCTGGGCTCGTGTCCTGTCACCTCATGTTGGGTGGTGCTGGTGGAGCCACTCCTGCTTGCGTTTGGTGTTGCGGTTCCTTCTGCTCCGTTCCACTTGCTGTCCTGGGCGTTGTTTCCCTCTGGCCTGCTCTTGAGTTCTGGTGCCGTCCTGGTAGTTGGCCTGGGTGGTCTATTTTCTTCTCGTTTTGGTCTTTGTGTTGTCTGTGGTCTTGGTTTTTAGGTTAGGGCGCATGGCATCCGCCTCCCGGTTCCTTCCCTGTTTACCTTATCTGTGGTGAGGTAGCTCTGGGAAGCCAGCAGGGCTTCACCCAGAAAACCAGCGTTTTTGTCTGCGCAACCCCCCCCCAGCGGGGGGGGGGTTGTGCAGACGGTGGTGCAGCGACTTGATTACTTCATGCTAGTTAGATAATTTTGTTTGGGGAGTTCTGTCCACTCGTTCGGCTTTCGGTAGCAATATTTTTACCAGAATTGGGATTTGTTTTGGGGCGCCTACCTTTCTGGGTGCCTATCCCGGTCGATGGCAGACATAGAATGCTCATAACCACAAGGGGGTTTCTATAGGCCATTGCTCCTCGTGCCTCTCTGAGGGGGCCAGGTTCTGGCTCGTGGTCCCCGGTAGGCAAGAAATCCTAGCACTTTGACTGATGCCAGAAAGTTATACATTTCCATTCAGCCTGGATAGCTCCGGGGAGCCTCCGGGACTCACCCAGTAAATGGCATTTCATTACATTCAACGCTGGTTTTTGGGGAGTTATATCCATTTGTTCAGCTTTTGGTTGCAATTTTTCACCAGAATATTGGTTTGTTTTGGGACACTTACCATCGACTGCCATCGACTGGGTGCCTGGCCCAGTCGATGGCAGACATAGAATGCTTCCAACCACATGGGGGTTTCTACAGGCCATTGCTTCCCATGCCTCTCTGAGAGGGCTAGGTTCTGACTCGTGGTCCCCAGTAGGCCCACAGAACTCCATACACATGACTGATGCCAAAGTCTGACATTAGCATATCAGTCTGGAAAGCTCCGGGGAGCCTCCGGGACTCACCCAGAAAATGGAGTTTCATTACTTTCTACGCTGGTGTTTTGCTGTTTTATTTTTTCTGATATTTTGCCAGTGAATGAATGTGATGAAAGTAGGAAAGGAGAGTGTAATGATAACAATAATGTACAAGAAATTTGGATGCAATAATCTGACAAAACCCTAATTATAAAGAGACAAAAGCCATAGAGCTAAATCGCACTCCCTGTTGACACATACAAATTAGATAAGGGCCATGAACTGATTTGTATTCAGTATGCAATACAAATCAGTTCAGAACCATTTTATTACATTATTATAATCTTAATTCAGATTAATTATTTTTGTGGAATAGGCAGGCAAACTTTCAGACTGCCACCAATGGAATTGCACTACTCTTCCGCATTGTGACGGGAGAGGACTGGAATAAGATCATGCACGACTGTATGGTGGCACCGCCATTCTGCACCCCAGGCAGTGATTACTGGGAAACGGATTGTGGAAATTTCACAGGCTCCCTCATATTCTTCTGCTCCTTCTATGTTATAATAACATATATTGTACTGAATTTACTTGTTGGTAAGTATAATTTATTCTATTAAATTTAATACTGCATTATATTTTTTTTTTTTTTTTTATAAATTAATCATAATCTTATAATATGTTTAACACTTTTGCTGCCCAGGTGGGCGACCCACCGCAGAGCAGTGAGTCTGTGAACGACCAAATTGAACGACATAGCAAAAAAATAGCGTTAAACGTAATGAAACGTCATTTTCTGGGTGAGTCCCGGAGGCTCCCCGGAGCTATCCAGGCTGAATGGATATGTATAACTTTCTGCCATGAGTCAATGAATGGAGTTTTTGCCTACCGGGGACCACGAACCAGAACCTGGCACCCTCTAGAAAGGTACGAGGAGAAATGGATTATAGAGACCCCCTTATGATTGGGAGCATTCTATGTCTGCCATCGACCAGGATAGGCACCCAGAAAGGTAGGCGCCCCAAAACAAACCCCTATTCTGGTAAACTATTGCGACCGAAGACCGAACACATGAACTCCCTAAACAAAAATTAGCAAACAAGCATGACGTCATCATGTCGCCGCACTGCTGTCTGCGCAAACCCCCCCCTCCCCGGGAGGGGGAAGGGGAGAGCCCCAGACCCCACCATCAGCGACCCAACCGTTAGTTCTTAGGCTGATGGGATCTGGTGTTGTCGTGCCTCTGGCTCTAGCTTTCCGTTCCAGTTCTGTGCCTTGTGGTGTGGGCTGTCCCTTCCGGTGGTGCGTGGACCAGGAGTGATATTCCACGGTACTCGGGCTGCATGCGCCTAGGGTCACCTTCCCTAGGTGCCTTGTAAGTACTGCCCTTGGGGCTTAGGGCCACCTTCCCAGGGTCAACTTGGGGTCTACCTCCGCTGTGCCGTTTACTGCTCGGTACTTGGCCGCCCTTGGGTTCAGCTTTGGTTTTTTCTTGCCCTTGTTTGTTTCTGGGTAGGTGGTAGTTTTCGTCACTGGTAGGGGCGTGGGGTACTGCACAGCTAGTTTTCACCATTAACAGCAGCCGGCTCTGTTCCGCCTGAGTACGTTGTCCATCTTGTGGGGTTTTTCTTTTGTTTTTGTTTTCTGCCTGGTGGGGGGGTCTGCCTGTTGGTCCCCCATCACTGTTCTTGGGGTATATCTATATCTTTATGTCTCCATCTTGTGTTGGTGGTCTTCCCCGCTTGGCTCCCGTGAGTGTACACGTCCCAGGGGTTCAGCTATAGCAGTTGGTTTGGTAGTCTTGGGTGCCAGTTCGCAGTACCCTGCCTGGGTTTCCCTTAGCATGTAACCAAGGCTAAGAGCCCTGGAAACCACACGGGGGCTACGTGGTCCAATGGATGCAACCCCTGAGTCCCCCATCGCGTCCTGCAAGTTTGAAGGTTGCTCTGTCCCCTTGTCTCAGGGGGACACTGACCGGTTTTGCCTCTGCCATGCTGCCTGTTGGGTCAGTGATTGTTTTAACCCAGAGTCGTGCGATGTGTGTTGTCTGCATGTGCTCCAATTCACCCAGGCTTCTGTGCCTGATATGCAGGTGAGGTCAGCTGAGGCGTTGCATGCTCGCTTTCGGTTGCTGCAACGTGCTAGGTTTGTTGCGGCCCTGGATGCCTCGAGACTGCCCCATTTTGGTTATCGGTTATCGGGACCCGGGCTTAGGAGTGGGGGTCGCTTCAGCTCTGGTTCCGTCCGCCCCTTCTGTTGCCCATTCGGTCCCCTCCCCCCCCCCCTTGCTGTCGGCTCCGAAACGTCTCAGGGTTTCGGAGCCGTGGCTGGGTTTAGTTGGTTGTGAGACTCGGGGGTGTCTCGTTCTGGGGCGGTGGTGGAGGCATTCGAGCCTAGTCCTTCTGCTGGAGCTTCTGGGTCTTGCCAGTGGACCTCCTTTGTTCCTGCTATTTCGGCTGCTCCCACCTTTTCTTTGGAAATGGGGGCTCAGGAGGACGGCTCGGCCCCAGGCCCTCTGGGCGAGGTTCCTGGGGTTGGGTAAGGGTTGGCTTGGGGGCCTTGGGTCCCGTTGGACCCCGCATGAGTTTTTCTACCCTCTGAGTGGGGCTTGGTGTTACAAGGAGAGGGGTTCTCTTTCGCTCCCTCCGCGTACGAATTGGATTTGGTGTCCACCCCTCCCCGGGTTCGGTTCTGTGATCCGGCGGGTTTTTCGATTCCGTTTTTCCAGAGGTTTCCGGCTTCCCGTGTTTTGTCTTCTGAGGTGCGGGAAGCCTTGGCGGCTTACCTCCTGAATGACCTGGATTGATGCCTTCGTGTTGGATCCACGTTCCTTCGTGTACGGATCCCCTGGTTCATGCTGAAACCAGTCGGCAGCTGGTTTCGTTATGAAGTTCCGGAGTCGTCCTTGTTGCAGACTGTATTCTCTTTTCGTTGGAGTCTTGGCACATGTTCTATCGGTTCCGTGCGCTTGAGTGGTGAGAGGTTTCTATGGCGTTGCAGGTTTTCCTGGGGGGCGACTTCGATCATCTGAATGCTTGTTTGTTTGCCCCTGCCCTTTTGCGGGATGTTGGTGTCATGCAGCTTCACGTGCTGGTTCCTTCCCTCTCGACTGCCTTGGTTGCGGAGGATTTGCGGACTCGTGGCCTTCTTGCTTCGGCTCTTCGTTTCTTTTCCCTCCTTGAGCTATCCTCAGATTGGCTTGAGTTGGGTGTGGGAGCGCTTGGGGCCGCTGCTGGGTCTGGTGCGCTGCCCTCTGGGGTGTGGGTGTCGTCTGCTTTGTTGAAGCTCATGCCCATCCTGCATGAAGCGATTTCGCGGTTCTATGCTTCTCGCCCCCCGTGTCGTCAGGCGGTGCTAGCTTCTTCCTTGGAGTCCACCTGGGCCCTGGCTCTTCATTTATCATCACCCTTTTGTCCGTTGCTGTTTGCTGAGTCTGCTGTGGTGCTGTACCTGCAGGCGGTCTTGGTCAGTTGTCGGCCTATGTCTGAGTTGTTGTTGCTCCGGGGGGGCTCACGGGGGGTCGTGCCAGGGCTCGGGGGGTCTTTTCGTCAGGGTAGGCTTTTGGTGCCGGATTCGGGGCTGGCGGCGCCTTCAGTACCGGCTGTTGCTAGTCTGAGTGGGGAGCACCATGTTCGCCGTTTAGATTCTCGCAAGGCGCGTCGGCCCTTTCGCGGTTCGTCCCATTGAAGGGGCAATGGGGGGGGGGGGGCGGCTCGCCCACTTTGCTCACGCCTGGTCCCACGATTCGTGGGCTTTTCGGGTCGTTTCGTGTGGCCTGTGGTGGCGTTGGGTGGCTCCTTCTCCCTCGGGGGGTTCAGGGCTGGCAGGGCAAGCCTCTTCTGCGCTGTAGGGTCATCTCAGAGTGGGTTTGCTTGGGCGTGGTCGAAACAACGATGTCCCTCAGGTGGGTTTCCCGCCTGTTTCCAGTACTGAAACGGGACTGCGCGGACCTCCGGTTCATTCTGAACTTGTTCTGTCTTAACCTGTAGGTTTTGTGCCCCTCCTTCCGGATGGCTACACTGTCCCAGATCCATCCTTTTTTTTGGAGGGGGGGGGGAGCACTTGAATGGTGTCCCTGGACCTCAAAGATGCATATTGGCACGTCCCAGTTCATTCGGGGTTCAGGGACTGGCTCGGTTTTGTTGTGGGGTATCAAGGTTACCCTTTCGTTGTCTTCCCTTTGGGTTGAATCTGGCACCTCGCGTTTTCACACGCCTTACTCGGGTCGTGGTGACCTGCCTGTGTCTGCTAGGTGTTCGGGTACTGGCCTATCTCGATGACTGGCTGGTTGGTTTGGGCTCCCAGCCAGTCCGCGTGTCTGCTCGCAAGGGATTTGGTTCTTTCCCTGCTCGCCGGGTTCAAGTTCTTGGTAAACTGGAGGAAGTCCCATCTGGTTTCCTCTCAGGTTCGGTCTTGGCTGCATCTGGTTTGGGACGCTCGCACTGCTTCCTTGTCTCTTCCTCCGGCGGCTCTGTTGCGCCTGCGGTCCCGCCTTCACCTGTTTCTGAGGGGTTCCCGGGTCACGAGGCGGTTACTCGAGAGTGTACGGGAGCCTGAACTTTGCCATGATGGTCTACCTGCCGGGTCGGGTGTGTCTTCATCGGCTGTTCTGGTTCCTTCGAGGACGATCCTTCTGCCTCTCTCATGATTGTTGGGTTCAGCCTCCGAGGGCTTAGCGTCGGTTGCTGCATCACCAGCTTCCTCTTCGGGTTTTTCAGGGTTCGGTGTCTTGGCGCCTTCCCGAGCCCTTGCTCGATGTGAACACGGACACATCGTCTCTTGGCTGGGGTTTTGTGACCAGTGCTCACCAGGCCGGCCAGGGGTGTTGGGGGGTTTGTCCTTCCATCGGGCTCACAGCACGGTACAGGAGTTTGCGGCAGTGAGAATGTTGCTCCAGAGGATTCAAGTCGCTTGCAGATCGATGATCAGGCTCCATTCGGGCTGCTCCCCAGTGGTTTATTGCCTGAACCGCGGGGGTTCGATGCGGTCCTTGGTTCTTTGGGGATGGTCGCTTTAGGTGACTCGTCTGCCGAGTTCTCGTGGTTTGGCTCTCCTGGCAGTTCACGTCCGGGGGAGTGTCCAACGTCCTGGCAAACAGCCTGTCCCGGTTCCTTCCCCCTTCCACGAAATGGACAGTCGACGCCAACTCCTTCAGTTGGCTGTGCCGAACGTTTGGGACTCCGGACGTAGATCTCTTCGCGCCGACGTGGTCGAGGTATCTCCCGGTATATATGGCGCCCTTCCCCGACTGCGTGGCTGTCGGGGTCGATGCTTTCAGGCAGGACTGGGCGAGGTGGGGTTACCTATACCTCTTTTCCCCTGTTCCGCTTTTGCTCCAGGTCCTGACTCAATTGGAGATTTACCGAGGTCGAGTTGTCCTTCTGGCTCCTTGGTGGCCAGCCCAGCCTTGGTTTCAGGCACTGCTTGCTTGGTGTCCGAACCCGAGGGTCTTCCAGCTGCTCCGCCTCTTTCAGCAGATCGGTCCAGCCCTGTACGAGGCTGGTTCGGTCTTGTCCTCGAGCTTCACGTCTGGTGTTTTTGACTCAGGTTTATCATTCCTTGTATGGTGCGCAGGTGACTTTGTTGTTGGTCTCCCACCTGCGTGCTTCGTCTCAGCGGCAGTATGAGGTTTCCTGGCGGTCCTTCCGGTTTTTCCTATCACTGCGTCGGTATTCTTTGATCTCTGATAGGGTTGTTCTATCCTTTCTCTCTTGGTTGTTTCAGGACCGTCATATTATGTCGAATACTGTCGTCTCGTATCATGCGGCATTGGCGGAGCCGCTTCAGCTTGCTTTCGGTGTTGATGTTAATTCTGCCCCGTTTCGCAAGTTGTCTCGTGCTTTATTTCACCTCCGGCCTGCTAATGCGCCGCCTGAGCCGTCTTGGTCCTTGGACAGCGTGCTCTCGTTTCTTTCTTCTCCTCAGTTTGTTGTGGCCCCTTCCAATTGGGATTGTTTTTTAAGGCTCTTTTCCAGTTGGCATTGACCTCTGGGGGGTCGGGTTGGGGAGCTTTATGCTCTCCTCCGGATCCGAGGTTTCTGCTCCTTCATTCCTGGTGGTCAATTTGTTCACTTGCAGCCGTCTCCCTCTTTTCTGGCGAAGAATGAGACAGCTGCTTTCCAGAGGGGGCCGTGGGTTGTTGATGCTTGGTTGGTCAGGCCGGGAGTGCATCATGTATTGTGTCTGGTTGCGGCTCTCCGCCGTTATTTGCGCGCAACGGCTTCTGTTGCTGAGGATGTGCTCTGGGTTGATCTGGTTTCCCTTCTTCCTTGTTCCCGGGCTTGGGTCTTTCAGGTCATCCGCAGGTGTAGCCAGCCTGCGGTTTTCCCCAGGCCCACAACGTTCGTTAATTTGCTGCTTTGGCTGCCGTCTTTGGCAACATGTCTTGGGTGGACATTTGAACCCAGGGTTTTGGGAGATCGAACAGGGTCCTGGCCACTCACTACCTGGTGAATGTTCCTGGGCCTGGTCAGGCCTGCGTTGCCTTGGGTTGGCGGTTGCAGCCAGTTGTCTCGACTTCGCGTTGAGGAGTGAGGACAGACCTCCTCCTGGGTAAGTCCCTGTTTTTTCCTTATCTTTAGGTAGTTAGCTCTGGGGAGGCGACGGGGGCTTCCCCCAGAAAACCAGCATTGAATGTAATGAAATGCTATTTTCTGGGTGAGTCCCGGAGGCTCCCCGGTATCCCTCCCTCCCTCCCTCCGGTCGGCGGTGTTTTCATGTTTTTGACATCCAGTCTAAGAACTAACGGTTGGGTCGCCAACGGTGGGGTCTGGGGAGGGGAGGTGTTTGCGCAGAGAGCGGCGCGGCGACATGATGACGTCATGCTTGGTGGCTAATTTTTGTTTGGGGAGTTCTGTCCACTTGTTCGTTCTTCAGTCGCAATAGTTTACCAGAATAGGGATTTGTTTTGGGGCACCTACCTTTCTGGGTGCCTATCCCGGTCAATGGCAGACATAGAATGCTCCCAATCATAAGGGGGGTCTCTATAGGCCATTGTTCCTCATGCCTCTCTAGATGGGGGCCAAGTTCTGGCTCGTGGTCCCTGGTAGGCAAGAACTCCATGCATTGACTGATGCCAGAAAGTTATACATATCCATTCAGCCTGGATAGCTCCGGGGAGCCTCCGGGACTCAACCAGAAAATGGCATTTCATTACATTCAACACTGTTTTTTTTGCTGCGTCGTTCAATTTGGTATAAAATTGTTTGCAATAGAATTCTGGAAAGGGACATCTGCATATAAGGTAGCCCGAGCATTGCCCGAGAGCTTACCACTCCAATGTTTATTCTCTTTTCAGCTTTCTTACCTCAATTTTCATGTTACTTTGCTCAAAATTATATCAAATTGTTTCCAATAGAATGCTGTAAAGGAATATTTGCTTATAAGTTCATATAAGTCTAACCGTTCTCTACTTATGACGAAAACTCAGTAACTTTAATTAGCTTAAATAGTAACTTAAATAGTTTAAGATAAAAACTAAGCACTACCTAATAAATTCCCTGTAACCTACCTTACCACTATATTGTCAACCCATGTCTGTTTTTTTTAACAATGCTGTTTGTCAACCTAATTGTATTTGTGCTGATTTTTCTGCCATGTTTCCCCCTTTTTTTATTTTTATTTTTATTTGTTCTCAACACATTTTATACTTTAATCTCAATTAGTATTAAGTTTTAGTCTTTAACCCTTAAATGGCGCATAGCTATATACCATTTGACACCCACAGGCGCATACAAAAAAAAAAAAAAAAAAATTATATTTTCTTCCTAACCTGTTAATTTGTGTTCACTGATCATGGGAAAAATAATAAAAAAATCCTAAGTGGCATATATTGCCCGCTATAGGGCGAGGAATTCTGGCAAAAAATAGGCGCTGACTCAGCATGCGTCCCAGGCGGTCTGTTGCTCGCCAGCTGTCAGGACGGAGTTGCCACAAAGAGATAATTACCTAATTATTTCAATGTCTCTGATTGATTTTTCGTAGTTTTTTTGCTGTAATATTATTCAATAGTGTGTAGTGTGATATAATAAAATGAGTGAATCATCACTGTACTCAAAAATATGGTGTGCATATTGTTCATTCAATTATGTTCATCAAACAGTGAACAAATACTTTGTCGGTTATTACACTACATACACAGGTTATATATGAGTATCTGCATGTTTTGTTCACCATAACTGTACATCTAAGCTTGTATGGTGAGTAAAGGCACAAAGACGTAGGACCTCACACAGTCAGCTGATGGCTGCCGCCCTCAAGGCCAGACGCACTAATATTTCTCCTACAACAATACTGTTTGTGGTGCTATTACGCTATATACACACATTATATATAAATATCTATTTGTTTTATTCACCATACTTGTACAAGTAAACTGGTATGGTGCCCAAAGACCATCGTGGTCATCAGTAAACAACATGGTAAGTCCTGCAGACGACGCTCCTCCCTCACCAAAAATGGCGGCTCCCAACCTACTCATCTCGCTGTTTATACCCTCTATGCACACGTTATATATAAGTATCTACATTTGTGTTCACCATAGCGAACCACTAAGCTGGTATGGTGAGTGCAGTCAATAAAAGGTGGCCACACACAGTCAGAAGATAACGCAACTACCCTCCCTCCCACAGCATTACTCCTCCCTCCATGGCACACAGTGCTAAATATCACCACAATCCTGCTATTATCAGAACCCTGGTCAGTTTTATCACAGTCAGGGGTCTTCTGTAATAATATCATCGCTACATAATAGCACGAACAATAATATTATGGCATTTTTAGGCGATGCTGTGGTCACAAGCTAAACAGCAGTGCTGTGAGTTCATGCTGCGTGCATCAGGTTTGGTTGCTCACTCAATACTGAGGCCAATAACACTCGGGAGTTTGGCACACGATTTAAAAAAAAAATGGTGTCTGTTTACAAGAGCCCTGATGAAGGTGTGGTGAACCCCGTGTATCCGCGGGCCGTTTAAATCTTGCGTAGTACTCCAAAGCATCACATGATGTGATGCGCAATTTACTGCAAGTCGGTCAAAGCATCATATGATGCGATGCGCAATTGAAGGGTTAATGTGTTTCCTGCTCGAAACGCTTTGCGTAATAGTGGCTTTAGGCATTGTATGTACTAGTTCTATCTATAAATCTATCAATTTTTGTAAAACCTCTTGTATGTATGTACTTTACCTGAATAAACATTTATTTTTTTATTTATTTATATGTATTATAAATAATACTTTTTCTAGGGGTAGCCCTGTCAGTCCCCTGAAACTATCCAAACTGATATAGTGCTATATTAGTTGGGGTCATCAGTCACAAAGTCCTTTAGCCTACCAAGAACCACAAGCCAGAAACAGTTGGGGCAGTGTCTTTCACCCTGATGCCCCTGTTACCTAGCAGTAAATAGGTACCTGGAAGTAAGACAGCTGTTACGGGCTGCTTCTTGGGTGTGAGTGTTTGTAATTACCTAAGTGTAATTACCTAAGTGTAGTTACAGGATGAGAGCTACGCTCATGGTGTCCCGTCTTCCCAGCACTCTTTGTCATATAACGCTTTGAAACTACTGACGGTTTTGGCCTCCACCACCTTCTCACCTAACTTGTTCCAACCGTCTACCACTCTGTTTGCGAAAGTGAATTTTCTTATATTTATTCGGCATCTGTGTTTAGCTAGTTTATATCTATGACCTCTTGTTCTTAAAGTTCCAGGTCTCAGGAAATCTTCCCTATTGATTTTATCAATTCCTGTTACTATTTTGTATGTAGTGATCATATCGCCTCTTTTTCTTCTGTCTTCCAGTTTTGGCATATTTAATGCCTCTAACCTCTCCTCGTAGCTCCTGCCCTTCAGTTCTGGGAGCCACTTAGTAGCATGTCTTTGCACCTTTTCCAGTTTGTTGATGTGCTTTTTAAGATATGGGCACCACACAACCGCTGCATATTCTAGCTTTGGCCTAACAAAAGTCGTGAACAATTTCTTTAGTATATCGCCATCCATGTATTTAAAAGCAATTCTGAAGTTAGAAAGCGTGGCATAGGCTCCTCGCACGATATTCTTTATGTGGTCCTCAGGTGATAGTTTTCTATCTAGAACCACCCCTAGATCTCTTTCTTTATCAGAGTTCTTTAAAGATTTCTCACATAATATATAGGTTGTGTGGGGTCTATGTTCTCCTATTCCACATTCCATAACATGGCATTTATTAACATTAAATTCCATTTGCCAAGTGGTGCTCCATATACTTATTTTGTCCATGTCATCTTGAAGGGCATGACAATCATCTAAGTTTCTTATCCTTCCTATTATCTTAGCATCATCAGCAAACATGTTCATATAATTCTGTATACCAACTGGTAGATCATTTATGTAGACAATAAACATCACTGGTGCAAGAACTGAGCCCTGTGGTACTCCACTTGTGACATTTCTCCAGTCTGATACATTGCCTCTGATCACTGCCCTCATTTTTCTATCAGTCAGAAAATTTTTCATCCATATAAGAAGCTTACCTGTCACCCTTCCAATATTTTCCAGTTTCCAGAACAACCTCTTATGTGGAACTCTGTCGAAAGCCTTTTTTACGTCCAGATAGATGCAGTCAACCCTACCATCTCTTTCCTGTAATATCTCTGTTGCTCGATCATAGAAACTAAGTAAATTCGATACACAGGATCTTCCAGATCGAAAACCATACTGTCTGTCTGATATTATATAATTTCTCTCCAGGTGTTCTACCCATTTAGTTTTAATTATTTTTTCCAATATTTTGACTATTACACTTGTCAATGATACCGGTCTATAATTAAGGGGATCTTCCCTGCTTCCACTTTTGTAGATTGGAACTATGTTAGCGTTTTCCACACATCAGCTACAACTCCTTTAAACAGGGATGCCTGAAAAATCAGTTGAAGAGGAATGCTGAGCTCAGGTGCACATTCTCTCAGAACCCTTGGTGAAACTCCATCTGGACCAACTGCCTTGTTCTTATTTAGCTCCTTGAGCATTTTTTCCACTTTGTCTCTAGACACCTCTATGTGCTCTATGTTGTTCTCTGGAATTCTTATTGTATCTGGTTCCCTGAAGATTTCATTTTGTACAAACACACACTGGAACTTTTCGTTTAATGTTTCACAAATTTTGTTTTCATTTTCTATGAATCTATTTCCCATTTTCAACCTCTGTATATCATCCTTTACCTGCAATTTGTTGTTTATGAATTTATAGAATAGACCTGGTTCTGTTTTACATTCGTCTGCAATCCCTTTTTCAAAATTTCTTTCTGCCTCTCTCCTCACTGCCGTGTAGTTGTTTCTCGCATTTTTGTATCGCTGGTATGTTTGGGGGTTTGGCCTCTTCCTGTATTGATTCCATTTTTGTGTCTTGTGGTCTCTGGCCGTCTCGCACTTTCTGTTGAACCAATCCTGTTTCCTAGTTCTGCTTCCTTGTTTTGGTATAAATTTCTTTGTGCCTTTATCATATATTTTGCAAAACTTGACATACATCTCATTCACTTCCTTGCCTAGCAACAAGTCTGTCCAATTATACCCACTAAAAAAAATTCTAAAGGTTGCCATAATGTCCTCTCCTAAAGTCAGGTTTTTCATTTGCATCAACCTTCATATTTTCTTCCAGATTATAACGCATTGCATACTTTATTCCCAAAATGACATGGTCACTTTTACCCAAGGGAGGAAGGTACTGAATGTCAAATATTTCTTCCTCCTTCTTGGTAAATATCAAATCTTGCATGGAGGGGACGTCCCCTTCCCTCATCCTCGTAGCTTGTTTAACATGTTGATACAAGAATGTTTCCAGGATGAGGTCTACAAATTTACAGGTCCAGAAATCTTCTGTTTTAGCTTCATATGCTTCCCAGTCTATGGCTTTCAAGTTGAAGTCGCCGACTATCAACAGTCGTGAACTACCGTTATCCGCTCTTGCTATGATCTCTCTCATTATTGTTATAAGACCTTCTCTTTTACTATCTAGCTCCTCCTTTGACCATGTGCTGCCTAGCGGTGGACTGTATGCATTTATGATCATTAGTTTATCATCCTCATGGCAGATCTCTAGTGCTATTATGTCAACTTCTTGTGGATTGGCAGTCATTATTTCGTTCACCTTTAGGTGTTCTTTCACCAGCACAGCAACGCCACCGCCTTTCCTAATTTTTCTGTCCCGTCTCCAAATTGAGTAGCCCCTTGGGAATATGACTTGTGTGTGTGTGTGTAATTACCTAAGTGTAATTACCTAAGTGTAGTTACAGGATGAGAGCTACGCTCGTGGTGTCCCGTCTCCCCAGCACTCTTTGTCATATAATGCTTTGAAACCACTGACGGTTTTGGCCTCCACCACCTTCTCACTTAACTTGTTCCAACCGTCTACCACTCTGTTTACAAAAGTGAATTTTCGTATATTTCTCCGGCAGAGGTTGCTCAGAGGTTGCTTGAGCAGTTGTGTGGGAGTCTGAACTTCGACATGCTGGTCTGCCCGCGGAGTCGGGTTTGGCTTAGGCACTGTTTGGTTCCTTCGGAGACTTCCCTTCCGCCTCTTGCATTCGTTGGGTTCATTCCTCCGGGGATCTTGTGTTGGTGCTGCGTCACCAGCTTCCTCTTTGGGGTTTTCGGGGTTCCGTGGCTTGGCACCTCCCCGAGTCTTCGCTCGATGTGTTCACGTGATCTCTTCTGTGTTCATGTGGTCATCTCTCGGCTGAGGCTTTGTGACCAGTGCTCACCAGGTCGGCCGAGGTTGGTGGAGTCTGTCTGTCCGTCGGGCTGACAGCACGGTTCGGAAGTTCGGGGCTGTCTGGTTTGCGCTTCGGAAGGTTTGGGTCACTCGCTGCTCTACCATTCAGCTCTGTTCGGACTGTTCTCTGGCGGTTCTTGCCAGAACCACAGGGGTTTGGCTAACCATGAGGTTCATGTCCGGGGTGTGTCCAGCATCCTGGCGGACAGCTGTCTCGGTTCATTCCTCTCTTCGCGGATTGGCCAGTCATCGCCGACTCATTTTGTTGGCTTTGTCAGACGTATGGACTCCTGGCCATGGATGTCTTCGAGTCTGCGTGGTCTATGCGTCGCCCATTTTATGTGGCGCCCTTTCCTACCTGCGAGGCATTCACGGTGGATGCTTTTCGGCAGGACTGGTTGAGGTGGGGGTACCTGTTCCTCTTCTCCCGTTTCAGCTGTTGCTTCGGGTTCTGGCTCGGTTGCAGCCCATTCCCACGAGAGCAGTCCTTATGGTTCCTTGGTGGCCGGCCCAGCCTTATTTTCAGACGCTGCTTGATAGGTGTCCGAACCCGGGGCGTTTTCCCGCGGCTCCGCCTCTTTCGGCAGGTCGAATCGGTCCTGTACGTGACTGGTTCGGCCTTCTCCTCAGCTCTTCGCATCTGGTATTTTGACGCAGGTATCACCATCTCTGTGGTGTTCAGGTGGCTTTGTTGACGCCTGCGAGCTTCGTCTTGGCGACAGTATGACGTTTCGTACCCATTCTCATGTTTTGTTTCACCTCCGGCCTGCTCATGCATCGCCTGAGCCGTCCTGGTCCTTGATCAGGGTGCCTTCTTATCTTCTCCTCAGTTTGTGGTAGCCCCTTCGGTTCAGGTTTCTGCTCTTTGATACTGGTGGTAGATTTGTACGTGTGCAGCCTTTCTCCGTCCTGGTGACGGTCGAGACGGCTGCTTTCCAGAGGGGTTCTTGGGTTATTGATGCTTGATTGGTTTGGCCGGGGGTGCATCCTGTGTTGTCCGGTTGTGCTTTTTGCCGTTGCCTGCGTACCATGTCTGGGGATGCGCTGTGGTTGATCCGGTTCCCCTCGTTCCCTGTTTTTAGGGCTCGGGTCTCCCAGGTCATCCGCAGAGTTTTTCATTCTTCCAGCCTGCGGTCTGTCTTTCCACCCGTGCTGTTCAGACGTTTGCAGCTTTTGCTGCTGTGTTGGCGACATCTAGGGCTCATTTCGGGCACTGGGATTTGAGGGTCGCACAGGTTCTTGGCCGCCCAATCTTTATGTAATTACCTAAGTGTAGTTACAGGATGAGAGCTACGCTCGTGGTGTCCCGTCTTCCCAGCACTCTTTGTCATATAACGCTTTGAAACTACTGACGGTCTTGGCCTCCACCACCTTCTCACTTAACTTGTTCCAACCGTCTACCACTCTATTTGCGAAGGTGAATTTTCTTATATTTCTTCGGCATCTGTGTTTAGCTAGTTTAAATCTATGACCTCTTGTTCTTGAAGTTCCAGGTCTCAGGAAGTCTTCCCTGTCGATTTTGTCAATTCCTGTTACTATTTTGTATGTAGTGATCATATCACCTCTTTTTCTTCTGTCTTCTAGTTTTGGCATATTTAATGCTTCTAACCTCTCCTCGTAGCTCTTGCCCTTCAGTTCTGGGAGCCACTTAGTAGCATGTCTTTGCACCTTTTCCAGTTTGTTGATGTGCTTCTTAAGATATGGGCACCACACAACCGCTGCATATTCTAGCTTTGGCCTAACAAAAGTCGTGAACAATTTCTTTAGTATATCGCCATCCATGTATTTAAAAGCAATTCTGAAGTTAGAAAGCGTGGCATAGGCTCCTCGCACGATATTCTTTATGTGGTCCTCAGGTGATAGTTTTCTATCTAGAACCACTCCTAGATCTCTTTCTTTATCAGAATTCTTTAAAGATTTCTCACATAATATATAGGTTGTGTGGGGTCTATGTTCTCCTATTCCACATTCCATAACATGACATTTATTAACATTAAATTCCATTTGCCAAGTGGTGCTCCATATACTTATTTTGTCCAGGTCTTTTTGAAGGGCATGACAGTCATCTAAATTTCTTATCCTTCCTATTATCTTAGCATCATCAGCAAACATGTTCATATAATTCTGTATACCAACTGGTAGATCATTTATGTACACAATAAACATCACTGGTGCAAGAACTGAACCCTGTGGTACTCCACTTGTGACATTTCTCCATTCTGATACATTGCCTCTGATTACTGCCCTCATTTTTCTATCAGTCAGAAAATTTTTCATCCATGATAGAAGCTTACCTGTCACCCCTCCAATATTTTCCAGTTTCCAGAACAACCTCTTATGTGGAACTCTGTCGAAAGCCTTTTTTAGGTCCAGATAGATGCAGTCAACCCAACCATCTCTTTCCTGTAATATCTCTGTGGCTCGATCATAGAAACTGAGTAAATTCGATACACAGGATCTTCCAGATCGAAAACCATACTGTCTGTCTGATATTATATCATTTCTCTCTAGGTGTTCTACCCATTTAGTTTTGATTAGTTTTTCCAATACTTTCACTATTACACTTGTTAATGATACAGGTCTATAATTGAGGGGGTCTTCCCTGCTGCCACTTTTGTAGATTGGAACTATGTTAGCCTGTTTCCACCCGTCTGCTACGATTCCTGTACACAGGGATGCCTGAAAGATCAGGTGAAGTGGAATGCTGAGCTCAGATGCACATTCTCTCAGAACCCATGGTGAAACGCCATCTGGGCCAGCTGCTTTGTTCTTACCGAGCTCCTTGAGCATTTTTTCCACTTCGTCTCTAGACACCTCTATGTGTTCTATGTTGTTCTCTGGAATTCTTATTGTATCTGGTTCCCTAAAGATTTCATTTTGTACAAACACACTTTGGAACTTTTCGTTTAGTGTTTCACACATTTCCTTTTCATCTTCCGTGAATCTATTTCCCATTTTCAACCTCTGAATATTATCCTTTACCTGCAATTTGTTGTTTATGAATTTATAGAATAGACCTGGTTCTGTTTTACATTTGTCCGCAATCCCTTTTTCAAAATTTCTTTCTGCCTCTCTCCTCACTGCCGTGTAGTTGTTTCTCGCATCTTTGTATCGCTGGTATGTTTGGGGGTTCGGCCTCTTCCTGTATTGATTCCATTTTTGTGTCTTTCGGTCTCTAGCCCTCTCGCAATTTCTATTGAACCAATCCTGTTTCCTAGTTCTGCATCTCTGTTTTGGTATAAATTTTTTTGTGCCTTTATCATATATTTCACAAAACTTGCCATACATCTCATTCACTTCCTTGCCTAGCATCAAGTCTGTCCAATTATACTCACTAAAAAAATTTCTAAGGTCACCATAATGTCCTCTCCTGAAGTCTGGTTTTTCAACTGCTTCAACCTCCTTATTTTCTTCCAGCTTATAACGCATTGCATACTTTATTCCCAAAAAGACATGGTCACTTTTACCCAAAGGAGGAAGGTACTGAATGTCAAATATCTCTTCCTCCTTCCTGGTAAATATCAAATCTAGCATGGAGGGAACGTCCCCTTCCCTCATCCTCGTAGCTTGTTTAACATGTTGATACAAGAATGTTTCCAGGATGAGGTCTACAAATTTACAGGTCCAAAAATCTTCTGTTTTAGCTTCATATGCTTCCCAGTCTATGGATTTCAAGTTGAAGTCACCGACTATCAACAGTCGTGATCTATCGTTATCCGCTCTCGCTATAATCTCTCTCATTATTGTTATAAGACCTTCACGTTTACTATCTAGCTCCTCCTTTGACCATGTGCTGCTTCTGCTCTTGTGCGTTCTTGGTACCTTGGGTCGCAAGTTGCGACCTGTTGTCTCGGCTTTGCATTGCAGAGTTTGTGGCGGCAGCCTCCCAGGTTAGCCCTTTCTTTTCCTTCTCCTTGGGTATGAAGCTCCAGAGAGCCGTAGGGGCTCCCCACAGAAAACCAGCGTTGAATGTAATGAAACGCCATTTTCTGGGTGAGCTCCGGAGGCTCCCTGGCAACCCTCCCTCCCATCGGTCAGTGTTTTTTTTTTGCGTTGGTTGAAACTTAGCTTCTGAACTGAAGCTTGGCAGCCGGCGCGGTAGGTCCGGGGCTCCCCCCTTCCCCACTCGGGGCGGGGAGGGCTGCGCGGATGATCGGCGCAGCAGTAAAGTGTGATGTTTGCTTGTTTGCTTGTTTCCTTGTGATTGTAGGGAGTTTCTACCTCTCTGTTCGTTTTTTGTTTTAGTTTTTTACCTTGTGGGGTTTGTTTTGTTATGCCTACCTTTCTGGGTGCCTGACCCCGGTCGATGGCAGATAAGGAAAACCCCAACCACAAAGGGGTTTTCCAGGGCCATTGCTCCCTGAAACCTCTCTAGAGGGGCCAGGTTCTGGTGCTGGTCCCTGGTAGGTCTGAACTCCTTAGCTACTGTCCTGGTCTAATATAACATACATTAGCCCGATAAGCTCCAGGGAGCCTCCGGGGCTCACCCAGAAAATGGCGTTTCATTACATTCAACGCTGGCTTTTTCTTTCCATTCTTTCCAGGATACATTCGACTAAATTCTTCACCCTCAAAAAACTGTACTACCCTTTCCTTTCCTTCACTTCCTCAGGAACTGACTTGCCCTGCATTTTCATAGGAATTGCTAGTATTCCCTGTTCTTCTTTCAGCTTCCTAGCTTCGCGAACCATGTATTCTGACACTTTAAATTGCTCCATTGTCTTTTTGATAGACCAGCTTTGTGGCACGAGGGTTAGGATTTGTATATTTTCTTGGCCCTTTGCTATATGAAATTTTACCTTCATTTCTTCAATGAGTTTATTGAAGTCTTGGCAATTTGTTCACTGTTGGCTAGAGCTTGGTACCAAGAGGTTTTGGCAATCAATATTTCCAATTGCAGCAATCTGCTTGGCAATTATTTCCTGTGCTTGGCTAATCTTATGCTTTGCATAACCATGCTTAATCCTTGCACTAACTTGTTGATATTTAATAGGTGAGATGCCTAATACTGATAAACTTGTGTTTACACTTTCACAGATTTCCATATTATCAGCAGGACCATCAGATTCAGTAGAGCTGAACTCACCTGCTTACTGTCGAATTCCTTTCTGCATGATGTGCACAACTTTTGGCCAGGCTTAATACTGACTTTCAGCATATTTGACATTTTCTCTGCAGTAGCTACTGTGATTGGTGGCAAATCTTTTCGCTTTACATGGCATTTCTTCTTGACGGGATTGCAGCAAGTTTTTTGCAAAAATTTCAATTTCATCAACAGCAAAGCTTCATGATGGAGGCATATTTGAGATTCTCCATCCAAGTTCAGTTCACTTCGCTTTGCTATCAGTTTATGATCTTCTGCACTATACTGTTTTAGAAACTTCAAGCCATTGTTGGGAGTGTAGGTTGTCAAGTGACATTCAGAAGAGCCACGCTCATGGCTAGCAATAGCACATGGCAATAAAACAATGGAATCCTGATTCATGACGTATCTGTAATCAAATTCAAATCAAATTATTTAACTAACTGAATACAGTAATTTGAAGTGAGACCTGTAATACGTTAATATTAATATTGCTTTTTATTTATTTGTGCATTTATTGCAAGTAAATACACAAATAAGTAAACAGCAATGTTTGACCTGCTGACACGATACTACAAAGATGTAAAGATAAATATATGAACGGGAACCTAAAATTGCACTGATTAAATAATAATAATTCTGAATCCCACCCAAAAATGTTCTACCCCAATGAAGCTTAAAAATTTTCCAATCAGTTTGGATATCAATTTGCTAGCAGTCATGATCAGTGCACAAAGAAGATGGAGAATCAGTTTAGTTCATTTATTATGCATCCCATACCCATCTTGTGGGCAGTAGTGGAAAGGGTTACAGAGGCACATAATGGGCTCAGGGACTGAACCCCACAATTCATTTAGCTAAGCAAGTTACAATCTTGATGAGCTAGTTACAAAATTCAGTATAAGTCATCACATCAACAATGGGTTCAAGATTGACCACAAGTACACAAGTGGAGAATCATAATTTGATTTTTTCAATATCGCACCAAGGTATGTCATTTTCAGAGTCCTCTGGCTGAACTAGGAATTCAGATCCCAACCTAAATAAAAATTACTCTTATACAGAAAAGTCTGCTCTATCCAGTGATGTCATTCAAAACCTAATTGGGAATGATGCATATTGAGATATTTTGCCTTGAAAGTTTGCTAGTTTTGCACATAAATTTTTTTGGGCCAACTTTCAAGTGGGTCACCTCTGGACATATGAATACAACAGAGTTGCTATTGCATCACTGCATAATATTGGGCTTGTTATACATCATTGCAAAAGATCATGGAGTTTAGACCTTTTGCTGATAAGTAAGTGGTCTCCAAATTGGGGTCCAAATTTATCGCGACAAAATTAAGCAGGGAAATTAGTATGGATGGATAGTTGAATGGCCACCCATGCTGCTTTTTCGATTATACTATGTTATTCTACACCAAAAGTTGTCCTGGTGTGTCAAATTTCACACTCCTACAGGCAATGGAAGTGATTTAACAAAGGGTGAAAGTTGGTCATTTTTGTGGTACTTACGCATTAACAGAACGAGAGCCCATTGAATATGGACTTGTTATTTAAGAAGCAAGGCAGATGAAGCTCTAATATTTTGCAAAGTGTCATTTGGGGGGTCTAGAGCTATCTTACTACAAAATTTCATGGCATATGGAGAGGGTCGAGAGGGAGCCATAGGTGACTTTTTGGTGATTTGAGATGGACTGACCCCTTAGCCCATTCATCTTCTGCCTTAAGGTTTCTGGATCTGAATCTACAGTATAATAGTTGGTTATCGTTAACCCTTATACTGCTATGGGCCTAATGGCCTTCAACACCTCTGTGCTCAAGAAATAAACAAATTCTGTGTTCCTTGACCATGGGAAAAATAACAAATAAATTGTAGGTGACATATTTTGTCTGCAATAGGGCGAGGATTTCTGGCAAAATGTAGGCATTGACATAGAAAGCGTCAAAGACGGTCAGCTCCGCTCAAGCAGTCAGGTGGGAGTTGCCACAAAAATATTAATACTTAATTATTTCAATGTCTCTGATTGAAATGTCTTAGTTTTTTGCAGTAATATTATTCAATAATGTGTAGTGGGATATATTTATGTAATAAAATGTGTCAATCATCGCGATACTCAAAAATATGGAGTGTATATTAGTGATTCAGTTATTATGTTCATAAAACCATAAACAAATAGTTGTGCTGTTATTACACTATATACACAGGTTATATATAAGTATCTGCATGTTTTGTTCACCATAACGAACAACTAAGTTGGTATGGTAAATCAAAACAATAATGAGTGGCCGCCATACACCAGCCAGCAAACGCCGCCACCTTCCCTCCCTCACGACCTCACTCGCCAACAATCTACCTCCCTCCATATGTTTTTACTTTTATTCACTATATACAGACGTTATATATAAGTACATGTATATACATGTTTTATTCACCATAACTGTACAACTAAACTGGTATGATGAGTTCAGATAACAACAGAGGTCGCCACACAGTCAGCTGATGCTCCTTCCCTCCCTCCCTCCCTCATTCAAGGTCAGATGCACTTAACATTCCTCACCCAACCATATTGTTTGTGGTGTTATTACACTATATACACACATTATATATGAGTATCTACATGTTTTATTCATAATAACTGTACAGCTAAGCTGATATGGTGCCCAAAGAGCATAATGGCCACCCTACACAGCATGACATGTCATGCAGACGATGCCACCTCCCTCTCCAAAAAGGCTCCTCCCAACATACTCCTTTTGCTGTTATTACACTAATACACACATTATATATAAGTATCTACATTTGTGTTCACCATAGCGAACCACTAAGCTGGTATGGTGAGTCCAGACAATAAAAGGTGGCTACGGTTGAGAGGCGGGTCTAAAGAGCCAGAGCTCAAGCCCCACAAGCACAACTAGGTGAGTACACAGAGTCAGCAGACAATGCTAGTTCCCTCTCTCACCAAGATTACTCCTCCCATTATACAATGCACAGCACTAATTATCACCACAATTCTGATCATTTTAATCACAGTCAGGTGTCTTCTATAATACTATCATCACTAAATAATAGCAGTTAAATATATATTTTGACATTTTTAGGCGATGCTGTTATCACAAGCTGAACAGCAGTGCTGTTAGCTCATGCTGCATGTGCCAACTTTCGTTGCTCACAGTACTGGGGCTCTCACACCCGAAAATGTTGCCCACAATTTAAAAAAAAATGGCATCTGTTTACAAGAGCCCTGAGGCTTTTCCTTGTAAAAAATTTGACTGTCCCATGTGAACCTCGTGTAGGCGCAGGACATTTAAATCGTGCGCAGGAATTCCTAAATTGCCTATGTATGATGAGCACATTGCGGTGCTGGCTATCCTCATCGCCTATGTGAATATTGCGCAGCTTTAGGGTTAATAAAGTAACCTGGGATGGAATCAGCCTTAGTTTGAGCCTGAAAGAACAAGGGAGTTAAAGAAATGTCAGCCTGTTGTAACTTACGGAACTTCAACAGGTTGAGATTCGGTGGGAGGTCTTGTGGATCTTTAGGAACAGCTGTGGCTACTTGTGGTGGTTGAGTGACTTGAGCACGAGTAGTCACTAAAGCAGTCTGAGAGATGTCTTCTGTTTCTTCTGTCACTGGTACTTCTGCGGCATACTTCATTGCAGGATCTTCTTTCGTGGTTGAGTCACTTACCTGGGGTTTGTCATAGATGATTAAGTTTGTGGAGTAATGTTAATTAGCCTAGTCGTTGCCCAGAAAAAGTTGAATTCCTGGCATGGAGAAAGGTTTTTTTCGACTAGCGACTTGGACGTCTCCACAAATGAAGGGATAATCCAGATGGACTATGGGGAGTGGGTATGGTGTGGTTGCAGTTAGGTCGGTGATGAGGATGGTTTCTCCAGTGTAGGTGACTTTGGGTGCAGCGGCTTTGAGTAGAATACTTTGTAGAGAAGCTGTGTGTCTCTCAAGGTGCTCACTTTGATCTTTCCATCAGAATTTCTACCGTTGGCAGAGACAGTTCCTGGATACACATGTCTGTTAAATAAAGAAAGATCAATAGCTGGAACATTGGTATGCAATACAGGCTTATTAGGCTTGGGAGGTTGAGGTTTAGGCTTATGTGAGTCAGTGCTAGTTTACAAAGGGGATTGGTACATTTCTCGATGATGTGTCCATAGGTTTTATACCTGTACTCTATACCTGCATAGAGTGCATAGTTAACATCTGTATCACTTACTTTAGCATGGCTGGACCAAGATGGTTTACTGGAATAGGAATTATATGATTTGTGAATTAATGCCAAGACTCGGCCAACTGTGCACACTTAATGAGGTTCATCTCTCCCTTATCCGAGAGGTAAAGGTGGATTGGGTTAGGTACATGGCGTATAAACTCTTCCATGTGAATTAGGTTGATTAAATTAGAAAAGGTGATGATCTGGGCTGACTCCAGTCATTTAAAAAATACTTTGTCTTGGTTTGTACATATTCAACATAGGTAGAGGCACTGGATTTAACATAATCTCTGAAACGTCATCGATAACTTTTAAATTCAGCTTCCTCAGAGCTCGGTGATCCTGCTCCACTTGAACTGCTTCCCTGTGATTCAATGTCTCAACTGGAGGGGATTCTCTAAGGTCCATGACTCCTTGGGGCTGGTGACATCAAGTGGCTCTTCTGCTGAGTTCTCGGGCCCTAGTTCTCAGCAGTGTTTACATTGAGGGAGTGTCCAACGTCCTGGCAGACAGCCTGTCGTGCTTCATTCCTCTACAACCTTCTCAACACCAGAAGATGGCTGCACTGTAGCCAGATCAAAGCTGCAGGGAAGGCAATGGCAAGCAAAAATCTCAAGTTAGACCCAACCAGGTCCAAGAAAGGCTAGAAAAGGCTATGACAAGGCTAGAAAAGATTAGCAAGTAAAACCCAAGTGGGCAACAGAGCCAAACAAGGCAACCCTGCCTCAAAGGCAATACACCACTTAACTGACGAAAGGAAATTAGAGCCAAAACAACTAGAACCACACCAGGGTACCATCATAATAGAACTGACGGTGGGGCAGGCCGGCTGACCTGGTACACCTCCTTCCCTCCCTCCCTCCTTCCCTGAAACGAAGGTGGAGGAGAAATTTCACAAACTTTTTGTGGTTTGTTAACATTGTTGAGGGAGTTCTTTTGGCAAACTTGGTGCTGTGGTCATGATTTTAACCATGCTGTTGGCTGTTTTGGTTCGCTTATCTTTCTAAGTGCCTTCCCTAGTTGGTAGCAATTGTAATTAACTTTAAATGTAATGTGTTCATTGGCCATCACTTCCAGCACCTCTGAGGGCACTAGGGTCATGTTCGTGGTCCCTGATAGGCCAGTAGAACTCTGCGACTGATGGCACCTTGTAGTATGACACTGATCAGTGTATGATAGTTTGAGGGAGCTGATGGGGTTTTCCCAGAAAATTTAGGTAAATATGCATAGGATCTGGTCACCTTAGTTACTGACCAGACAGATGGATATTAATACACACAGTATCAGTCAACAATTACACTTTATTACAAATTATCTGTACATATATTACAAAGACTATCAGAGGCTGAGACCAAATGTAATTTTGAGCTTGGAGTTAAGCTGCATTTTGTAATGCTGTGGAAAATACCAGTAAGGAGTTTTGTGTGGTGTGCTGATCCTTGTTTGTCCACCTATAGGCCATGAGTACTTACCTTACATGACCATAGACCCCTTACTCTTCTTGGAAAAGCATAAGTAGTAACTAGAGCTATACTACAAAACTGTCTCCACTGACTTCGAAGCATCTTATATGAGGTAGCTGGAACACTTTGAAAGGATTCCTCTTGCACCTTCAGTGGACATGATCCTTCCTGACTGTGCCTAGTCCTTCCCATAAAACATAGTAGCTCGCGTACCTCAGGGAATGGCAGAATGATCCAGCCCAGAGAATCCTTATCAGTTTTTAACCATTATTGGATATTCCTATAGCTATCATCATGGAGAACTTCTCATTGTTCTATTCAAATGAAGAAGATGCTTTGCTGTCTTATGCTGACATCCGCAACTTTCAAAACACCTGGAACGTGGTAGATGTTAATCAACGTGGCGTCATCCCAGTAAGAAAGGTGAGTGCAAATATTGTGGTTTTGTTATGTAGCACAGTAGTCAGTGTAGTTGATCCATATCCAAATGGTTATGTGATCAGTTCACCTGATGCCTTTGTTCACCTAGCCATAAATACCATATTATCAGGTGAATAAGATGCACCTCTGCTCAAGACACACACACCTATTGTACAAGGATATTTTGTGAATTTTTTTTTACTGTTTCATTATACATTTATGAAGGTGGTTTAGTATGCTTCATCATACATTTATTAAAGATGGTTTAGTTAGTATGTTTAATCATATATTTATTAAAGATGGTTTACTTAGTATGTTTAATCATACATATATTGACGGTGGTTTAGTATGTTATTCATACATATATTGAAAGTGACTTTAACCCTTAGGCTGCAATTATAGTCTACTGACTATAACCCCCTAGGATAGTAACTGCAGGACCTACGGTATTGCAGTTATCATCATAGGATGACTTAAACAATTATTATCTGGGTTTTACATGTATGATGCAAATATGGATTATAATTATTTATTTATTTATTTATTTATTTATTTATTTATCTATATATATATATATATATACAAGAAAGTACATTGGGTTTGTGAGGATACATAGCATGGTGTTAACATTCTTGTAAAGCCACTAGTATGCACAGCATTTCGGGCAGGTCCTTAACCCTTGTGTCGCTCAGGGCTAATTTGCATTTGTCACCCACAGGCGCCTACCAAAAAAAAATATATATATATATATATATATATATATATATATATATATATATATATATATATATATATATATATATATATATATATATATATTTTCTTCTAAACCTGTTAATTTGTGTTCTCTGATCATAGGAAAAATAATAAAAAAATCATAAGAGGCATATATTGCCCATTAAAGGGTTGGAAAGTCTGGCAAAAAACAGGCGCTGACTCAGCGTGCGTCAAAGGCGATCTGCTCCTTCCCAGCTGTCAGGCAGGAGTGACCACAAAGAGATAATTACATAATTATTTCAATGTCTCCGACTGATTTTTCGTAGTTTTCTGTGGAGAGCCCCTACGGCTCCCTGGAGCTTATCGGGCTAATGTATGTTATATTAGACTGGGACATTAGCTAAGGAGTTCAGACCTACCAGGGACCAGCACCAGAACCTGGCCCCTTCAGAGAGGTTTCAGGGAGCAATGGCACTGGAAAACCCCCTTGTAGTTGGGGTTTTCCTTATCTGCCATCGACCGGGGTTAGGCACCCAGAAGGGTAGGCATGATAAAACAAACCCCACATGGTAAAAAACTAAAACAAAAAACTGAACAGAAAGGTAGAAACTCCCTACAATCCCAAGGAAACAAGCAAACATCACACTTAACTGCCGCGCCAATTGTCCGTGCAGCCCTCCCCACCCCGAGAGGGGGAGGGGGGAGCCCCAAACCTACCGCGCCGGCTGCCAAGCTTCAGTTCGTAAGCTAATGTCAACCGGAATAGACGCTGCTCTGGCCTTTGTTTCCTTGGCGGTGTTTGCCTTGTGTGACGTTCACTGCCGTGTGTTGTGTTGTGCGGTGGCCAGGAGTACATCATCAGTGCCTGGGCTGCATGCGCTTAGTGGCTGACTTCCCTAAGCGCCCTGTGAGTACTGCCCTTGCGTAACAGGGTTATCTTCCCTGGGGCGTTCAGGAACCATTCCCATAGAGGTTCTTGCTGCTCGGCATTTGCCTCGCCCTTGGGGTCAGCTGGGGCTTGGGTCCCTTGTTTGGCCCTGGGTAGGGATTGGTATTGTGCTGGTTAGGGCGTCAAGGTGTTGCGCGGCCTGCCACCTAATCGGCGACTGGTTCCTGTTGTCTCTGGAGATAGTGTACTTTTGCGGGGTTTTTCTTTTGTTTTTATTTTCATTTGCCTGGTGGGGGTCTGCCCAGTGTGGCTATAATTCCACTAGTAGTGTTTGGTAGCCCTCTGCTAGGCCCCCGTGATTGTACACATTGCAGGGGTTTTCAGTGCTATCCTCTACCCTCTTGTTATTTTTGGGTTTCTTAACCGGTTAGCAACACCTTGCCCGGGCATCCCCAGAAAGCAGCTAAGTACTCAGTGACCTAAATGTGATTGAAACAAACGACAAGACCAACCCATATTATCTCATTTCGACCTCACTAGTGTTGCTCCCTTGAGGAAGCTGTACCCGACGTTCACTACTACTACATCAACAAGTCTTCCCTATTGTTCCTGCCTACATTTATCCTGATACCATTCTTAACAAACCCAAGTCTGTTATAGCCAATAGGAAGGATAGCACACCTATCAGGAATAACCTAACTAGCCTGGCTAGCAACATTTATAATGTACCCGTCTCCCCTCGGGCGCCGCCTGGGGGGGGGGGTACCGACTCTCCCCTCGACAACAAAAACAAACCATCTCAGCTGGGTGGAGGGACATCACTGACACGGGCCATGCAATACTTATATAACCACATGGATCAACTTAAACGAGCTGCCGCCCCTTGTTCCAACTTCAAGCGCTTTGCTGATAACCCATGGCTCAAGTTATAAACCCAAATACACGAAGACCAAATGTCAATAATCCAAGAGCAGTCAGTCATAATAATGAACCTACGAAGTGAAGCTACAGCCATGCTCAAGAATAATCAAGATCTGTCTACCAGAGTCGACCTCCTTGAACAAGAATTAAGCTCTCTTAATCACTTAACTGCGCCAACCGAGAATTCTCGGTCGGCGGGAAACTGCGCCAACTGAGAAAACTCTTTTTGATTTTTCGGTACCAATTCTAAATGTGTACGAGGTTGGATGTGTACGAAATGGACTCTTAGGACCTCCAGTGAGAGGCAGCCATCTTGGAAAAAATTCCCAGAATGCCCTAGGGCTGCTGGCTGCGTTAGCACTGAATGAGCAACCATGGGTGGCGCACGTGCTTCTGGCTCCCAAACACCTGTCCGACGCGGTGTTGAAAGATAATGCTCTGTCGGTGAAATTCATACCTTATTGTTTGAAGAACATAAGGGTCATAATATTGGTGAAGATAGGCGCAATAAGGACCTAACACAAAGGTCGGATGCAAGTGATACAGCACCTATGATGACGATACAGCGAGCGTATCCAGTTGTAGCTCTGAGCGTCACCCCCTTGCAATCCTATGCTATCTACAATTTATTTAGATGATACATAGATGAATCATTTTCTGCGTTCAGTGATGATGCATCTGAAACAAATAACATAGATGAACAGTGTTAGCAGCTTCCATGGTGGTATTTTCCATAGATATTTTCAAGAATACCTGAATCTCTTTCTGACTGACGGACACTCTTGAGGTAAGCTGAATCTCTTCCTGTGTTGAACCATACAAAGCAATCTTTTCAAGACTACCTTACAAATTGATCTTTTCCTATAATCTTTTCAATACTACCTTATGCTGTACATGCTTGGCTACATACAACCTACAAGTACTAAAGCCAAGGGTGTACATGAGTGCGTTATTTGCAAGCACACAGAATGAAGAAACAGGAAGCAAAAATTTATCTGTACCTGGTGCACTGAGAGTGAAGTCGCGCTGTGTACCATAGACTACTTCGTTGATTATTACTCACTTTCGAAGTACTGAGTGTGTAATACAGTGTGTTACTGTGTAAATAGTGTGTGAAACTGTACATATTGTAATTTTAGTGAATTTTTAACAGGTAATATTGTGACAATAAACATTTATTGTGGACACATTACTGACACATGTATCACAGTTCCAGGGAACATTATGAACGTTGTACTGTATACATATTATAAAGGACACAAATATGCATCATATATGATAAAAATAAACAAATAAAACCGCATTGGAAATACATAAAACTAATAATTTAAAATATATTTGTGGCAACACCCGGTGCATGAATGGCCTGTGCAACTGTGTCTAGGCGATTCACACACGGGCGACCAGGCCCTGATGACGTCACAGCGCACCTTGTCCACGTCCCCACAGCCAAAGAAAGTGGAATTTGGTATTTATTTTTACATAGACATGTTCAGGGAATTTATCATTTTACGAAGAAAAAAGAATTTTTGGGGAACACTTTATTTTATGCGCACCGGGAAATTTCACAATAAACTCGGCGCAGCACGGTGGTTAAGAACACAGTTACTAACTTTAAACCAGCAGAAACCACAAAGAAACAGGAAGAAATGTTACAAAAGTTTGAGAACCATCTTAACACCTTACAACAGCAACATACTGTTACTCAAGATGAATCGAACCAACATAAGCTCCTTGATTCTGTCGTTATCTCATCCGTGATTTTCCCCAAGAAACTGACGGAGAAAACTGTGCTGCCATTGTGATCCAGGAATTGCAGAATAAGATGAGGTTATTCAATCCAAGCAAGAGACATCAAATCAGCTAATAGAGTGAGTACAAAATCATCTGGTACAAATAACAGAAAAAATTGTGTTAAATTAGATAGCCTGAGTCTCAGGACTAACCAATCCCTGCCCCGACACCAAAACCCTCAGAAGTTTTGGGGCCGGAAGCAGGGTAGAGGGGGACCAGAACAAACAACAGGAGGGGAAGGACGAGGAGGTGCGAACTGAACCAGGGTCGAAGCGACCCCCACCCCCCAAGTCTGGGTCCCTATAAGCAAAGTGGGGCAGCCGCGGAGCATCCGGGTGAACAACCGACCGAGCGCGTTGCAACAAACGTAACCTAGAATGCAACGCCTGCGCAGCCTGTACCCGAAGATGATCATCCGCAGATTGGGTAAATTGAGTCACCAGCAAGCAGCAAAACTCACAGAACTCGGGGTCGAAAGTGTCACCGACCCAACAGGCTGCGTGACGGAGGCAAAAACAGTGAGGGTCGCCCTGAGACAAGGGGACCGAAACACCCTCAAACTCACATGAAGCGAGGGGGGGAGTCCGGGGACGCATCCATCGGACCCACGCGTCCTCTAGGGGATTCCTAGGGTCTTGAGTGTTTGCAATAAGAGGACTCGCACTCAGGTAAACCCAATCAGGGTACTGCTAACCGGTGCATAAAACTACCAAACAAACTGTATACAGCTGAACGCAAGGGACATGTACACTCACGGGGACCTAGCAGGGGGCACCACCAAGTATGAGGATGAAGCCAAACACCAGTGGCAAGTAGGGCAGAACCCCTTACCAAGGCGGTCAGCCGAGCGGCCGAGGGGACAGCACGCTCGTCAGCATGATTGTCATGCCCTTCAAGATGACCTGGACAAACAAAGTATATTGAGCACCACTTGGTAAATGGAATTTAATGTTAATAAGTGCCATGTTATGGAATTTGGAATAGGAGAACATAGATCTCACACAGCCTATATATTATGTGGGAAGTCTTTGAAGAATTCTGATAAAGAAAGAGATCTAGGGGTGGTTTTAGATAGAAAACTATCACCTGAAGACCACATAAAGAATATTGTGCGAGGAGCCTATGCCACGCTTTCTAACTTCAGAATTGCTTTTAAATACATGGATGGCGATATACTAAAGAAATTGTTCACAACTTTTGTTAGGCCAAAGCTAGAATATGCAGTGGTTGTGTGGTGCCCATACCTTAAGAAGCACATCAGCAAACTGGAAAAGGTGCAAAGACATGCTACTAAGTGGCTCCCAGAACTGAAGGGCAAGAGCTACGAGGAGAGGTTAGAGGCATTAAATATGCCAAAACTAGAAGACAGAAGAAAAAGAGGTGATATGATCACTACATACAAAATAGTAACAGGAATTGATAAAATCGATAGGGAAGATTTCCTGAGACCTGGAACTTTAAGAACAAGAGGTCATAGATTTAACCCTTACACTGCTCAGGGGTCCTTGGGACATTTACACCTCTGTGCGCAAGAAAAAAAAAAATTCAAAATTTTTTTTTCGTCTTCTAAACATGTTAATTTGTGTCCCCTGAGCACGGAAAAAATAAAAAAAAAATCGTAGGTGACATATTTTGGGCGCAATTGACCGAGGAAGTCTGGCAAAAAGTGGGCATTGACAGAGCGTTCGTCAGACCCGGTCAGCGTCACCCGCGTTGACAGATGGGAGTTGCCACAAAGATATTATTACCTAATTGTTTCAATGTCTCCAATTGATTTTTTCTTAGTTTTTTTGCAGTAATATTATTCAATAGTGCGTATTGTAATATATTTATATAATAAAAGTGGTTAATAATCGCTATACTCAAAAGTATGATGTGCATATTAGTGATTCAATTATTATGTTTATAAAACTATAAACAAATAGTTTTGCTGCTATTACACTCTATACACAGGTTATATATAAGTATTGGCATGTTTTGGTCACCATAACGAACCACTAAGTTGGTATTGAGAGTCAAAAAGCAACGAGGAGTTACCGCCACACACCAGCCAGCCACTCGCTGCCACTCCCTCAACACACGCACTAAACTTTCTCCCCCAACAATACCAGTTGTGGTGTTATTACACTATATACAGACGTTATATATAAGTATGTGTATATTTTGTTCACCACAACTGTACAGCTAAGCTGATATAGTTAGTTCAGGCACTAAGAGTCGTCGCTATACACAGATGGCGGCTGGCGGCTCCCTCACTCATTCAAGGTCACACGCACTAAACTTTCTCCCCCAACAATACCAGTTGTGGTGTTATTACACTATATACAGACGTTACATATAAGTATGTGTATATTTTGTTCACCACAACTGTACAGCTAAGCTGATATAGTTAGTTCAGGCACTTAAGAGTCGTCGCTATACACAGATGGCGGCTGGCGGCTCCCTCACTCTTTCAAGGTCACACGCACTAAACTTTCTCCCCCAACAATACCTTTTGCAGTGTTATTACCCTATATACACATATTATATATAAATATCTACATGTTTTATGCACCGTAACTGTACACCTAAGCTTGTAGTGCACCCAAAGAGCATAGTGGCCACCCTCTAAACAGCTAGACAAATCGTGCAGACGACGTCACCTCCGTCACCCATATGGCTCCTCCCAGCATAATCCTTTTGCTGTTATTACACTAATACACACATTATATATAAGTATCTACATTTGTGTTCACCATAGAGAACCACTGACCTGGTATGGTGAATGCAAACAATAACAGGTGGCCACACAGTCAGTAAACGATGCTGTCTCCCTCCGTCTCTCAGCATCACTCCTCCCACAGCGCTAATTATTACAACAATCCTGCTATAATCACAACCCTGGATATTTATATCACAGTCATTGGTCATCTGTAATATTGTCATCGCTAAATAATAACAATTATATATTTATTTTGACATTTTTCGGCGATGCTGTGGTCACAAGCTGAACATCAATGCTGTTCACTCATGCTGCGTGCGCCGGCCTTGGTTGCTCCAACAGTACTGTGCCTCTCACACCTGAGAATATTGCCCACGATTTTTTTTTAAAATGGCATCTGTTTACAAGAGCCCTGCGGAAGCTACTGTGAACCCCGTGTAGCCGCGGGCCATTTGAATCAGGCCTGGCACCCTATGGCGTATATATACGCCATGCGCACCATGGGACATGTTACTCAGGGCGTATATATACGCCATGCGCAGTTTAAGGGTTAAACTAGCTAAACACAGATGCCGAAGATATATAAGAAAATTCACTTTCGCAAACAGAGTGATAGACGGTTGGAACAAGTTAGGTGAGAAGGTGGTGGAGGCCAAGACCTTCAGTAATTTCAAAGCGTTATATGACAAAGAGTGCTGGGAAGACGGGACACCATGAGCGTAGCTCTCATCCTATAACTACACTTAGGTAATTACACTTAGGTAATTACCAGCCCCGCCATGGACTAAACGAGCCATAGAAAAGGCAGAGCGACCACCGAACAGGCATAGCCAGAAACCTGAACCGGCAAAGGAGATGGACCGTCTGCAGTACAGAAAAACATCCCAACTCCAGCGAGCATGCCAGGAGGTCTGAGACCACGGCCCCGACTGAGACATAAGAGAAGGGACACTGCAAAACGCAGAAAAAGCCAACAGGCAGGGAAAGCCAGGTACCAGAAATCCAAACTTGGCAATAGGAAAGCCAAAAGGCACAAACAAAACATACAACGTGTAGGAGAAAAGGAAGCTGAGGAACGAAGAAGGCAGGCAGCAAACAGGAACGAAAAGCACGCAACAACACACCATCGTTGGTCAAGTCCCAACATAAAACCAAACCGAAAAATAGTGCAAGGGTCACCACAAGACCAGCACTCGATCCGAGGGTATGAACTAAGATGAGGGACAATGGGGGGGTGGAAACCGCACGTCAACGGAAGACAGAAGAACCAGAGGGAACAACACCACCACAAGCAAGACCCTCAGAGAAATGAGAGGGTAGACAAAGACAGACCAATAAACACAAGGGGCACACGTACCAGGGGACACAGGCGAAACGGCTCAATGAGAAATAGAAATGACAGAATGATTCCAGCGTCAGAGTAGGAGACAAATGGAATGCATGAGGAAGGGATGTGGTGGAGGCAAACCCCACACACAGCATCAAGTGTAGATACAACAAAGCCCAGTAGGCTCTGGAAGCTGTACCCATGTCGAACAACAGGAGACACCAAAATCCCAGAGCTAGCAGAGCGGGGACACTAAAGCCCTGAAATCATCTCAAGATAACCTCAAGAAGAAGATAGCATATCAGCCTAGTAAGCTCTGGGTAGCCTCTGGGACTCACCCAGAAAATGGCGTTTCATTACAGTCAATGTTGGTTTTCTTATGATACTGGTAAGCATTGATGAGTACCTTTTAACTACTTCCTTTGTAACTAGGCTAATCCTTTTCATATTCAGGTTTCTTGTTGGTTGATTTTAATATGCTACTTGTGAACCACGGATTATTTAATCTTTTGTCAGTTACTTGCTTGGTGAGGAGGGGGACAATGAGTGTTGTAGAGGCTTAGAGCTTTGAAAAGAAAGAGGTTAGCTAATGACTTTATTTCCTGTGTACTCACCTAGTTGTACTCACCTAGTTGTGTTTGCGGGGGTTGAGCTCTGGCTCTTTGGTCCCGCCTCTCAACCGTCAATCAACAGGTGTACAGATTCCTGAGCCTATCGGGCTCTATCATATCTACACTTGAAACTGTGTATGGAGTCAGCCTCCACCACATCACTTCCTAATGCATTCCATTTGTCAACCACTCTGACACTAAAAAAGTTCTTTCTAATATCTCTGTGGCTCATTTGGGCACTCAGTTTCCACCTGTGTCCCCTTGTGTTAAATAGACTGTCTTTATCTACCCTATCAATTCCCTTCAGAATCTTGAATGTGGTGATCATGTCCCCCCTAACTCTTCTGTCTTCCAGCAAAGTGAGGCTTAATTCCCGTAGTCTCTCCTCGTAGCTCATACCTCTCAGCTCGGGTACTAGTCTGGTGGCAAACCTTTGAACCTTTTCCAGTTTAGTCTTATCCTTGACTAGATATGGACTCCATGCTGGGGCTGCATACTCCAGGATTGGCCTGACATATGTGCTATACAAAGTTCTGAATGATTCTTTACACAAGTTCCTGAATGCCATTCGTATGTTGGCCAGCCTGGCATATGCCGCTGATGTTATCCGCTTGATATGTGCTGCAGGAGACAGGTCTGGCGTGATATCAACCCCCAAGTCTTTTTCCTTCTCTGACTCCTGAAGAATTTCCTCTCCCAGATGATACCTTGTATCTGACCTCCTGCTCCCTACACCTATCTTCATTACATTACATTTGGTTGGGTTAAACTCTAACAACCATTTGTTCGACCATTCCTTCAGCTTGTCTAGGTCTTCTTGAAGCCTCAAACAGTCCTCTTCTGTTTTAATCCTTCTCATAATTTTAGCATCGTCTGCAAACATTGAGAGAAATGAATCGATACCCTCTGGGAGATCATTTACATATATCAGAAACAAGATAGGACCGAGTACAGAGCCCTGTGGGACTCCACTGGTGACTTCACGCCAATCGGAGGTCTCACCCCTCACCGTAACTCTCTGCTTCCTATTGCTTAGATACTCCCTTATCCACTGGAGCACCTTACCAGCTACACCTGCCTGTCTCTCCAGCTTATGTACCAGCCTCTTATGCGGTACTGTGTCAAAGGCTTTCCGACAATCCAAGAAAATGCAGTCCGCCCAGCCCTCTCTTTCTTGCTTAATCTTTGTCACCTGATCGTAGAATTCCATCAAGCCTGTAAGGCAAGATTTACCCTCCCTGAACCCATGTTGGCGATTTGTCACGAAGTCCCTTCTCTCCAGATGTGTTACCAGGTTTTGTCTCACAATCTTCTCCATCACCTTGCATGGTATACAAGTCAAGGACACTGGCCTGTAGTTAAGTGCCTCTTGCCTGTCGCCCTTTTTGTATATTGGGACCACATTCGCCGTCTTACATATTTCTGGTAGGTCTCCCGTCTCCAGTGACTTACTATACACTATGGAGAGTGGCAAGCAAAGTGCCTCTGCACACTCTTTCAGTATCCATGGTGAGATCCCATCTGGACCAACAGCCTTTCTAACATCCAGATCCAGCAGGTCTCTCTTGACCTCCTCTCTCGTAATTTCGAACTCTTCCAAGGCCGCCTGGTTTACCTCCCTTTCTCCTAGCGCAGTGACCTCACCTTGTTCTATTGTGAAGACCTCCTGGAAACTCTTGTTGAGTTCTTCACACACCTCTCTGTCATTCTCTGTATACCTGTCCTCGCCTGTTCGAAGTTTCAATACCTGTTCTTTCACTGTTGTTTTCCTTCTGATGTGACTGTGGAGTAGCTTTGGTTCGGTCTTGGCTTTGTTTGCTATATCATTTTCAAAACTTTTCTCTGCTTCTCTTCTCACCCTGACGTACTCATTCCTGGTTCTCTGGTATCTCTCTCTGCTTTCTGGTGTTCTGTTATTCCGGAAGTTCCTCCACACCCTTTTGTTCAGTTTCTTCGCTTCCATACATGCCCTATTATACCATGGATTCTTCTGTTGCTTCTCGGATTTTTGCCGTTGGGCCGGGATGAACCTGTTTACTGCCTCCTGACATTTTTGGGTAACATAATCCATCATACCCTGTACAGACTTATCTCTGAGGTCTGTGTATTTCACTTAGGAAGTATGTCTGTGTATTTCCCAAGGTATTTCACTTAGGAAACTTCTCATCTGTTCATAATATCCTTTTCGGTATGAAAGCCTTTTGATCCCTAGTTCTTTTCTGGGGGGAGCCCCGTCGGCTCCCCGGAGCTTTACCGGCTGATATGCTAATGTCAGACTTTGGCATCAGTCATGTGTATGGAGTTCTAGGGCCTACCGGGGACCACGAGCCAGAACCTGGCCCCCTCAGAGAGGCAAGGGGAGCAATGGCCTATAGAAACCCCCGTGTGGTTGGAAGCATTCTATGTCTGCCATCGACCGGGTCAAGCATCCAGAAAGGTAAGCATTCCAAAACAAACCCCTATTCTGGTAAAAATTGCTACCTAAAGCCGAACTAGTGGATAGAACTCTTCAACAGAAAACAAGGAAACTAGTATGACGTCATACGTCACCGCGCCGCTGTCTGCGCAGCTCCCCCCTCCCCGGGAGGGGGAAGGGGGAGCCCCAGACCTCCCACGCTGGCTATCCACCCATCAGTTCTTCGGCTGATGCTATAGGCAATGGTTATGTGCTCCGGCTCCAGTGGTTGTTTCAGCACTGTACCTAGAGTGTGGTGTCTGTTTTCTAGGTGGTGCGTGAGCCGGGAGTGATTCTTCAGTACTCGGGCTGCATGCGCCTAGGGTTTCCTTCCCTAGGTGCCCTGTAAGTACTGCCCTTGGGGCTTGGGGCCACCTTCCACAAGTTCCTTGGGTCCTGCCCCTGCTTGGCCGTTTACTGCTTGGTTTTCGGCTGCTCTTTGTGTGCTTGGGTGTTCTGTCTCCCTTGTTCGCCTTAGAGTAAGGGGCAGTGTTTGCACTGGTGGGGCGCAGGGTACTGTGCAGCTTGTCTTTACCAATCATAGCGGCCGGCTCTGTTCCGCTTGGGTACGCTGTCCTCTTGCGGGGTTTTCTTTTTCTTTTTGTTTATCTACCTGGTGGGGGGGTCTGCCTTCGTTCTTGCCCCTTGTGTCCCTTGTGTTCTGAGTATTTTCTGGTGGTACCCCTGCTAGGTCCCCGTGAGTGTACACGTCCCGGGGGTTCAGCTCTTAGAAAGTTGTTTGGTAGCTTTGGGTGCCGGTTAGCAGTACCCTGCCTGGGATTACCTGAGCGCGAGTCCTCTTATAGTAAACGCTCGGGACCCTGGGAAACCCCTGGGGGCGCGCGGGTCCGATGGATGTGACCCCAGAGTCCCCCCCTCGCTTCCAGCGAGTTTGAGGGTTGCTCTCACCCTTTGTCTCTGGGTGACTCTCTGTTTTGCCCCCGTCTGCTGCCTGTGGGGTCGGTGACACCTTTGACCCGGAGTCCTGCGAGTTTGGTTGCTCATTGTGGCTCAGTTACCCAGTTGTGCTAACAAAGCGGGTGCGGGCAGCAGGGGCGTTGCACTTGAGCCTTGGTGGTGGCAACGTTCTCGTGGTTTCCTCCCCGGGAGCCCTGGGGCTGCCCCGTTGTAGTTCGTTTTGGGACTTGGGGGTGTTGGTTGCTTCGGTTCCATCCACACCCCCTTGTCTTTCCCCTGGATCACCCTTCCTGCCTGCATTCGGTTCCTTACCGTCTGTAGGTTCGGGGCGGGGTTTTTGGTGGTGTTGAGACTCGGGCAGTCTCGGGGAATTTCCCTTCCGGGGTAGTGACGGGGGCATTTGGGCCTGTTCCTCCAGCCGTGTTGTATGAGTCTGCCAGTGGGCTCCCTTCCTTAGTGTTTTCACGGCTGCCCCGGTTTTCTGGTACGGCCGGGGCTTTGGGGGAACGGCTCGGCCCCGGGGCCTGTCGTGTAGGTTCCCGGGGCTGGGGAGGGGCTGACTTCGGGGGGGGGGGGGCCTTGGCCCCATTAGACCCGGGCTCGGTTCCTTGGCCTTTGAGTCAGTTGGTTCCGTCCGGTGGGTGGATGTTTCCTCCCACCCCTTTTTGGGACGGTGTTTTTGTCATGTTTCCCCGTTCGATGGGGTTCTGTGTGACTTCTGATCTCGGGTGCGCCTGCACCTTCGTGTGCCTTCGGGACTAGTGTTGGCTTCTGTGTTCTCGAGGGTACGGGAAGGTTTTTCGCTACTTCCCGCATTATTGGAACGTCTGTCGGCTCCTCGTACTTGTAGCCCTGTTGGGCTACTTGTCGCCCTGTTGGGCTACTTGTCACCCTGTTGGGCTACTTGTTGCCCGGTTGGGCTACTTGTGGCCCGGTTGGGCTACTTGTGGCCCGGTTGGGCTACTTGTTGCCCGGTTGGGCTACTTGTCGCCCGGTTGGGCTACTTGTCGCACGGTTGGGTTCCTTTTTGGGCTCTTTGCTTCTTTGGCCGGTTTTATTGTTCCTGCTTCCTCTTTTGGCTACTTTTCTCGTGAAGTAGTCCTGGCTGGCGCCTTCCCGCAGGGAGGGTGTGCGGTTCGGCCAGCGTGTTATGTGCATGCGCCGTGGAGTTTGTTTTGGTCTGGGTGGTGTTTCAGTGCTGGTGTTTTGCGCCCTTTTTGCTACAGTGCTTCGCCTCTCGTTCTTCTCCCTGGCTGCGGTATGTGCCCCTTTGCGCCAGGGGTGTCCTGGTTCCCAGTTGTGGGGAGGACACCGCGGTTTTCCCTGTGTCATGGGTGTGGACCGCCTCCTTCGCCTCTCCCTGCTCTCCTGCGGGTCCGGCAGGGTCCGGCTCTGGCGTCATCACCTGGCGGTGCTCCCAAGTTCTTCTGGGCACGGTTGAGTCGTGTCAAGTTCGTGCCACCATTCGCCAGGTGAGTTTCTGCGGTCTGGCGTCTTTTGGCCGGGCGCTGGATGCCGTGTTGTTTATATACCTGTCTTAATTTAGGTATATTTTTGTACGACTGAGACCGTTCGCACACCAGTGACTGTCCCTTTATCACCCCTTCCTGTCCCCCTCATGTGCATGTCCAACCCATGCTGGAGTCATTCAGGGGACCATCCTTTTTTAATGTTGTGAGGTGTGGGGGTTGTAGGGTTGGTTCTGTACTCACCTGGTAAGGCTCCTGGCTGTGCTTGCAGGATTTGAGCTCTGGCTCTTGGGTCCCGCCTATCTGGTAGAACTTGCGGGATAGTACCAGTGGAGTGCAGTGGTGCTATTGGCACCTTTGGGGAACACTGTATTACCATCAGAGGTCTGTGCTTGTGACACGACCTACTTGCGAGCATAAGCCTTCTTGCTGGTTCGTCCGTGGACTTCCAGGGCGCACTGGCCTGTTTTCGTATGGCAGTTCCGGCCCGTCCTGGTTGTGGGGGTATGTGGGCCGGTTGGCTGCTCCTAGCAGCTGCCTGGTGGGCCATCCTCTGGCCGGTCTAGCCTGGCCTTGGGCCAGGCTTCAGGTGTAAAAGAGCTCCCAGTACCTCGTCCAGCAGGTATCGAGCGGGGTTTCTCCGCCGTCGGTCGCCTGGTGCAGGTTTCTGGGCCTGCAGGGTTTTGTCGTGTCTCCGTTGGCCCTGTCTGGGGCTGCCTGCTCCGTTCTCTGCCTTTGCAGAAGGGAGTTGCTATTTACATGTTGTATGTTGCAGTGGTGCCTGTTGCTGCTGCTGCTGCACGTGTGCATTGGTACCGTGTTTCACGGTGGCGTGTCCTTGTTCCTGTGTCCGGTTGTGGAGTGGCACTTTGCTGCCGTTTTGTGCCTGGGGATTGCGTGGTGTTTTTGTCCCTGCCTGATTGTCCACCCCTGGTTGTTCTCCTGGGGTTTTTGTGCTTCTGCTCTTTCTTCCTGCCTCCTCTGCAGCAGGGATGTTCTGCGTGTGTTCTTAGGCGTTGGTCAGCCTGTGTCCTGTGTGTGCTTCTTTGTCTCGGTCTATTGCAGTTGTTCATGCCCCTTGGTTCGGGTCCTGTTCTGGCGGCGACCCTTCCGCCTTCTTTGGTTTCCTAGCTTGCCCTGCCAGTTTTTTTTTTTTTTTTTTTCTCGGGGTCTTGCGATGTCTCGCGTCGGACCCGTCGTTTTTGAACTCCTGGCGGGCTTTCATGCTTTGGGGAGTTTTTCTGTTCGGCAGACGTTCCATCTCCTTGTGCCGCCTGGGTTTCGGTGGTTGCGCCCGAGATCTTCTCGCGGCTCCGCCTTTTTCCTGGGCTCGGAGGGGCCTTGTCGGGGCTGCTTATGTTCTGCCTCGCGGTCTCGCCTCCGGTTGGTGGTCGGGTGGCTTCGTGGTAGGTGTCCCACCTGCGTGCTTCTCTTGGCGGCAGTATGGGGTATTTTGGCGGTCCTTCCTTTTCCTGTCCCTTCTTAGGTTGTTACTCTTGTTAGCTTGGTTTACTCTCGGCTTGGTTTTCTTGGGGGGGGGGGGGGCGTCGTCTTGCCACATACTGTCGCCACTTTTCATGTGGCGCGGGCAGAGCCGCTTCAGCTTGCTTTCGGTCTTGGTGTTGCTTCTGCACCGTTAGTCAGCTGTCTTGTGCGTCGTTTCACCTCCGGCCTGTTCGTGCGCCGCTTGCACCATCCTGGTCTCTGGTCAGCGTGCTCTGTCTTCTCCTCAGTTGGTATTGCCCCTTCGGTTCCGGTGTGTTTTTTCGTCGGCTCTTTCCTTTGGGCCTTTGCCTCTGGGGGTCGAGTCGCTGAGTTTTCTTGCCCCTTCGGTTTTAGCGTTTTGGTTGTTTGGTGGCAGCAGTCTCTATCTTTTCTGGCGCGGGGTGGGGCTGCTGCATTCTGGAGGGGTCCAGGGTTTGTTGGTGCTTCGTTGGTCGGGCCGGGGGTGTGTCGTTTTTGTGTTCAGTGGTGGCCCTCCGCTGTTGTTTGCGTGCCAAGGCGTTTGGGTCCGGAGCGCGTTTTGCGTTGATCCGGTTCTGTTCTTCCCGGTTCGAGGGTGAGTGTGTCCTGGGTGGTCAGCCGTGTTCTTGCGGCTAAGCTGCCTGTGTTCTTCCCTCATGCCTGTGGCGTTCGTGGCTTCGCTGCTCTCGCTGCCGTCTGGGCGACGTGGCCTTGCGGTCTTTTGGGCATGGATTTTTTGTGTTCGTGCAGGGGCCTTGCTGCTCGTTGTTCTCGTGTTGTTCCCGGAATTTTCGGGTCTGTGGCGCCTTGGGTTGGTGTTTGCAGCCGGTTGTCTCGCCTCCTTGGGGGGTGCGTGGTGTCCGCCTCCCGATTCTGTCCCTTTGACCTTCCTCTGTGGGTAGTTAGCTCCGGGGAGCCGACGGGGCTCCCCCCAGAAAACCAGCGTTGAATGTAATGAAACGCCATTTTCTGGGTGAGACCCGGAGGCTCCCCGGCAACCCTCCCTCCCTCCGGTCGGCGTTTTTCGCATGTTTTGACATCCAGCCTCAGAACTGATGGGTGGATAGCCGGCGTGGGAGGTCTGGGGCTCCCCCTTCCCCCTCCCGGGGAGGGGGGAGCTGCGCAGACAGCGGCGCGGTGACGTATGACGTCATACTAGTTTCCTTGTTTTCTGTTGAAGAGTTCTATCCACTAGTTCGGCTTTAGGTAGCAATTTTCACCAGAATAGGGGTTTGTTTTGGAATGCTTACCTTTCTGGATGCTTGACCCGGTCGATGGCAGACATAGAATGCTTCCAACCACACGGGGGTTTCTATAGGCCATTGCTCCCCTTGCCTCTCTGAGGGGGCCAGGTTCTGGCTCGTGGTCCCCGGTAGGCCCTAGAACTCCATACACATGACTGATGCCAAAGTCTGACATTAGCATATCAGCCGGTAAAGCTCTGGGGAGCCTCCGGGTCTCACCCAGAAAATGGCGTTTCATTACATTCAACGCTGGTTTTTTGGGGGAGATAAGTTCTAGCTCTACCAGGTATTCAAAGTTCAATACACTGTGGTCACTCATTCCGAAGGGCACTTCCATCTTAACTTCTCTTATATCCCACTCATTTAGGGTAAATATCAAATCAAGCATTGCTGGTTCATCTTCTCCTCTCATTCTTGTTGGTTCTTTGATGTGCTGGCTTAGAAAGTTTCTTGTTGCCACGTCCAGCAGCTTAGCCCTCCATATTTTCTGGTCCTCCATGCGGGTCTCTGTTCTTCCAATCTATCTTCCCATGGTTGAAGTCTCCCATAATTAGTAGTCCAGATCCATTCCTGCTAGCAATAGAAGCTGCTCTTTCTATTATGTTAATGGTGGCCATGTTATTTCTATCATATTCCTGTCTATTAATGAATTCAGATTCCCAGTTAATATTGTGAAGTGCATTTGTGAGGTTGCCCATTGCTGCTTCACTGTGTAGCCTGAATGTAAGTTTCTTGCTTTCAGGTGGTGTTATGTCTATGTTTTCTATGATGAGGGTCGGATAGTGGTCAATTGTTCTGTCATAGATTATACTAGATGTAAGGGGAGCTGTTATGTTAGTCCATAAGTGACCCAAGGTAGTGGCAGATGTTTGAGTGACTCGGGTGGGCCTGGTGATTGTGGGGATCAGCATACAGGAGTTCATGCTGTTAAGAAAGTAATCAACTTGAGGGTTATATTTGTTGAGCCAGGTCAATATTGAAGTCTCCTCCTAGAATGATGTGATTATTGGGGGGAGCCCCTACAGGTCACCAGAGCTTACTAGGCTGATATGCTAATGTCAGACTTTGGCATCAGTCATGTGTATGGAGTTCTTGTGGGCCTACCGGGGGACCACGACCCAGAACCTGGCCCCCCTCTAGAAAGGCAAGGGGAGCAATGGCCTATAGAAACCCCCGTGTGGTTGGAAGCATTCTATGTCTGCCATCAACCAGGTCAGGCACCCAGAAAGGTAAGCGTCCCAAAACAAACTCCCCTATTCTGGTAAAAATTGCAACCAAAAGCCGAACGAGTATACTGTATAGAACTCCCCAAACAAAAAGTAGCAAACTAGTATAACGTCACCCATCGCCACGCCGCCGTCTGTGCAGATCCCCCTTCCCTGGGAGGGGGAAGGGGGGGGGGCCCAGACCTCCCGCACCGGTGATCCACACCCCAGTTCTTGAGGCTGATGTTATCGGCTCAGTTATGTGCTCTGGCTCCATACTTTTTGTGGCGCTTTGCCTTGTGTGTGGCTGTTGTACTCCAGGGGTGCGAGAGCCAGGAGTTATTCTAAAGTACTCGGGCTGCATGCACCTAGGGTTCCCTTCTCTAGGTGCCCTGTAAGTACTGCCCTTGGAGCTTGGGGTTACCTTCCACAAGTTCCTCGGGATCTGCCTCTGTGAGTTCGTTTAACTGCTCGGTTTTTCGGTCGCCCTTTGGGTACTTGGGTGTTTTGTCTCCCTTGTTTACCTTAGGGTTATAGGCACCTTAGGTTACCTTAGGTTATAGGTTATAGGTTATAGGTAACCCTAAGGTTACCTTAGGGTTTTGTGCTGGTAAGGGGCGCAGGGTGCTGCGCAGCTTGTTGTCACCTATCACAGTGGCCGGTTCTGTTCCTTGGGGTACGTTGTCCTCTGGTGGGGTTTTGCTTTTCTTCTTGTTTTTGCCTTATCTTGAGGTTATCTTGAGATGATTTCGGGGCTATTTAGTGTCCCCGCGGCACGGTCCTCGACCAGGACTCCACCCCCAGGAAGCAGCCCGTGACAGCTGACTAACACCCAGGTACCTATTTTACTGCTAGGTAACAGGGGCATAGGGTGAAAGAAACTCTGCCCATTGTTTCTTGCCGACGCCTGGGATCGAATCCAGGACCACAGGATCACAAGTCCAGCGTGCTGTCCCCTCGGCTGCTCGGCTGACTGCCTTGGTAAGGGGTTCTGCCCTACTTGCCATTGGTGTTTGGCTTCATCCTCATACTTGGTGGTGCCCCCTGCTAGGTCCCCGTGAGTGTACATGTCCCTTGCGTTCAGCTGTAGACAGTTTGTTTGGTAGTTTTATGCACCGGTTAGCAGTACCCTGATTGGGTTTACCTGAGCGCGAGTCCTCTTATAGCAAACACTCAAGACCCTAGGAATCCCCTAGGGGACGCGTGGGTCCGATGGATGCGTCCCCGGACTCCCCCCCTCGCTTCATGTGAGTTTGAGGGTTGTTCGGTCCCCTTGTCTCAGGGCGACCCTCACTGTTTTTGCCTCCGTCACGCAGCCTGTTGGGTCGGTGACACTTTCGACCCCGAGTTCTGTGAGTTTTGCTGCTTGCTGGTGACTCGGTTTACCCAATCTGCGGATGATCATCTTCGGGTACAGGCTGCGCAGGCGTTGCATTCTAGGTTACGTTTGTTGCAACGCGCTCGGTCGGTTGCTCACCCGGATGCCCCACGGCTGCCCCACTTTGCTTATAGGGACCCAGACTTGGAGGGTGGGGGTCGCTTCGACCCTGGTTCAGTTCGCACCTCCTCGTCCTTCCCCTCCTGTTGTTTGTTCTGGTCCCCCTCTACCCTGCTTCCGGCCCCGAAACGTCTGAGGGTTTTGGTGTCGGGGCAGGGATTGGTTAGTCCTGAGACTCAGGCTATCTAATTTAACACAATTTTTTCTGTTATTTGTACCAGATGATTTTGTACTCACTCTATTAGCTGATTTGATGTCTCTTGCTTGGATTGAATAACCTCATCTTATTCTGCAATTCCTGGATCACAATGGCAGCACAGTTTTCTCCGTCAGTTTCTTGGGGAAAATCACGGATGAGATAATGACAGAATCAAGGAACTTATGTTGGTCCGATTCATCTTGAGTAACAGTATGTTGCTGTTGTAAGGTGTTAAGATGGTTCTCAAACTTTTGTAACATTTCTTCCTGTTTCTTTGTGGTTTCTGCTGGTTTAAAGTTAGTAACTGTGTTCTTAACCACCGTGCTGCGCCGAGTTTATTGTGAAATTTCCCGGTGCGCATAAAATAAAGTGTTCCCCAAAAATTCTTTTTTCTTCGTAAAATGATAAATTCCCTGAACATGTCTATGTAAAAATAAATACCAAATTCCACTTTCTTTGGCTGTGGGGACGTGGACAAGGTGCGCTGTGACGTCATCAGGGCCTGGTCGCCCGTGTGTGAATCGCCTAGACACAGTTGCACAGGCCATTCATGCACCGGGTGTTGCCACAAATATATTTTAAATTATTAGTTTTATGTATTTCCAATGCGGTTTTATTTGTTTATTTTTATCATATATGATGCATATTTGTGTCCTTTATAATATGTATACAGTACAACGTTCATAATGTTCCCTGGAACTGTGATACATGTGTCAGTAATGTGTCCACAATAAATGTTTATTGTCACAATATTACCTGTTAAAAATTCACTAAAATTACAATATGTACAGTTTCACACACTATTTACACAGTAACACACTGTATTACACACTCAGTACTTCGAAAGTGAGTAATAATCAACGAAGTAGTCTATGGTACACAGCGCGACTTCACTCTCAGTGCACCAGGTACAGATAAATTTTTGCTTCCTGTTTCTTCATTCTGTGTGCTTGCAAATAATGCACTCATGTACACCCTTGGCTTTAGTACTTGTAGGTTGTATGCAGCCAAGCTTGTAAAGCATAAGGTAGTATTGAAAAGATTATAGGAAAAGATCAATTTGTAAGGTAGTCTTGAAAAGATTGCTTTGTATGGTCCCACACAGGAAGAGATTCAGCTTACCTCAAGAGTGTTCGTCAGTTAGGGAAGAGATTCAGGTATTCTTGAAAATATCTATGGAAAATACCACCATGGAAGCTGCAAACACTGTTCATCTATGCTATTTGTATCAGATGCATCATCACTGAACGCAGAAAATGATTCATCTATGTATCATCTAAATAAATTGTAGATAGCATAGGATTGCAAGGGGGTGATGCTCAGAGCTACAACTGGATACGCTCGCTGTATCGTCTTCATAGGTGCTGTATCACTTGCATCCGACCTTTGTGTTAGGTCCTTATTGCGCCTATCTTCACCAATATTATGACCCCTTATGTTCTTCAAACAATAAGGTTTGAATTTCACTAACAGAGCATTATCTTTCAACACCGCGTCGGACAGGTGTTTGGGAGCCAGAAGCACGTGCGCCACCCATGGTTGCTCATTCAGTGCTAACGCAGCCAGCAGCCCTAGGGCATTCTGGGAATTTTTTCCAAGATGGCTGCCTCTCACTGGAGGTCCTAAGAGTCCATTTCGTACACATCCAACCTCGTACACATTTAGAATTGGTACCGAAAAATCAAAAAGAGTTTTCTCAGTTGGCGCAGTTTCCCGCCGACCGAGAATTCTCGGTTGGCGCAGTTAAGTGATTAAGAGAGCTTAATTCTTGTTCAAGGAGGTCGACTCTGGTAGACAGATCTTGATTATTCTTGAGCATGGCTGTAGCTTCACTTCGTAGGTTCATTATTATGACTGACTGCTCTTGGATTATTGACATTTGATCTTCGTGTATTTGGGTTTATAACTTGAGCCATGGGTTATCAGCAAAGCGCTTGAAGTTGGAACAAGGGGCGGCAGCTCGTTTAAGTTGATCCATGTGGTTATATAAGTATTGCATGGCCCGTGTCAGTGATGTCCCTCCACCCAGCTGAGATGGTTTGTTTTTGTTGTCGAGGGGAGAGTCGGTACCCCCCCCCCAGGCGGCGCCCGAGGGGAGACGGGTACATTATAAATGTTGCTAGCCAGGCTAGTTAGGTTATTCCTGATAGGTGTGCTATCCTTCCTATTGGCTATAACAGACTTGGGTTTGTTAAGCATGGTATCAGGATAAATGTAGGCAGGAACAATAGGGAAGACTTGTTGATGTAGTAGTAGTGAACGTCGGGTACAGCTTCCTCAAGGGAGCAACACTAGTGAGGTCGAAATGAGATAATATGGGTTGGTCTTGTCGTTTGTTTCAATCACATTTAGGTCACTGAGTACTTAGCTGCTTTCTGGGGATGCTACATCATTTGTGGGTTGCTGTGGGCTCAAGGAGCAGCTGAGAAAAATGGAGGGACGGCAAGGTCGACAGGTGCAGTTGAGTGTTCGCGTATGAACGCTCGAGTATTATTATTATTATCATCATTATTATTATTATTACTACTGTAGAAGTTCACTAATCTGGACTACATGGGAAGGACCCCCGTGCCGGATAAGCCGGTTTTCCAGATCAAAGGACGTTTTACCGCGTAAATCCAAAAGTGAACATTTCCAAAAAATGTTTGTACCGCAACCAACATAATTTGGGCATAAGATGGGCTGAGTGGGTGGTTAGCTGCATGGCTGGTAGGTGGGCAGACAGGTGGGTGGGTAGCTGCATGGCTGGTAGGTGGGCAGGGCAAGTGGGTGGGTAGACAGGTGGGTGGTTAGCTGCATGGCTGGTAGGTGGGCAGGGCAAGTGGGTGGGTAGACAGGTGGGTGGTTAGCTGCATGGCTGGTAGGTGGGCAGGGCAAGTGGGTGGTTAGCTGCATGGCTGGTAGGTGGGCAGACAGGTGGGTGGTTAGCTGCATGGCTGGTAGGTGGGCAGACAGGTGGGTGGTTAGCTGCATGGCTGGTAGGTGGGCAGACAGGTGGGTGGTAGGTGGCCGGGGCAAATGGGCAGGTAGACAGGTGGGTGGTTAGCTGCATGGCTGGTAGGTGGGGTGGGGCAAGTGGGCAGGCAGACAGGTGGGTGGTTAGCTGCATGGCTGGTAGGTGGGGTGGGGCAAGTGGGCAGGCAGACAGGTGGGTGGTTAGTAGCATGGCTGGTAGGTGGGTGGGGCAAATGGGCGGGCAGACAGGTGGGTGGTTAGCTGCATGGCTGGTAGGTGGGGTGGGGCAAGTGGGCAGGCAGACAGGTGGGTGGTTAGTAGCATGGCTGGTAGGTGGGTGGGGCAAATGGGCGGGCAGACAGGTGGGTGGTTAGCTGCATGGCTGGTAGGTGGGGTGGGGCAAGTGGGCAGGCAGACAGGTGGGTGGTTAGTAGCATGGCTGGTAGGTGGGTGGGGCAAATGGGCGGGCAGACAGGTGGGTGGTTAGCTGCATTGCTGGTAAGTGGGCGGGGCAAGTAGGCAGGTAGTCAGGTGGGTAAGTGGGCATACAGGTGGGTGAGTAGGCAGGCTGGATGGGTGGAAGGCAGACAGATGGGCTTGGTAGTTGGCTGGTGAGTGGGAAGGCAGGTGAGGGGGTGGGTGGATGGCAGGCAGATGGACTTGGTGGTTGGCACGTAAGGGGGGGGGGGATGGAAGGCAGTGGTTTTTTGGGCAGGTGGGTGGGTGGGCAGGCAGGCAGGTTTTTTTGGGGGCAGGCAGGTGGATGAACAGGTAGGTGGGTGGGTGGGTAGGAAAGCAGGTGGGTGGGCGAGCAAGCTCAGTCTGGTGGGCGAGTGGGCAAGACAACACTGGACAGAGACAGTGATCACACGTCTCCTTCCTGTTCCTCTCTCCCCCCCCCCTTCCACTTCATGCAAGCCCTTCCCAACTCACCCCCACGAGTGTCAGCATGTGGGTGTGGACACGCTGTACGATGACTTTTAACATATGCAGCTTTAGTTCTGTTAAAACCCATTTTATTTTCATATAAATATTTAAGTGAATAAATAGCCAACCAAATACTATTCAAATATTATGGTGTGTTATTTAATATTTGTAACTAGCTCTCCACAGCAATAAGAAAACAATATAATTCACCAACTCTTGTAACACCTCCAACCGCCACCCTCCCTTGGTAGGGTTACTGCCAGTAACATCTGGTACACACGCATACTCCACATGTGATACCTCCCTTCCCGACTCCCTCCCTTTCTGACTCCCTCCCTTCCTGACTCCCTCCCTTCCTGACTCCCTCCCTCCCTGACTCCCTCTCTTCCTGACTCCCTCTCTTCCTGACTCCCTCCCTTCCTGACTCCCTCCCTTCCTGACTCCCTCTCTTCCTGACTCCCTCCCTTCCTGACTCCCTCCCTTCCTGACTCCCTCCCTTCCTGACTCCCTCCCTTCCCAACTCCCTCCCTTCCTGACTCCCTCCCTTCCTGACTCCCTCCCTTCCTGACTCCCTCCCTTCCTGACTCCCTCTCTTCCTGACTCCCTCCCTTCCTGACTCCCTCCCTTTCTGACTCCCTCTCTTCCTGACTCCCTCTCTTCCTGACTCCCTCTCTTCCTGACTCCCTCCCTTCCTGACTCCCTCCCTTCCTGACTCCCTCCCTTCTTGACTCCCTCCCTTCCCAACTCCCTCCCTTCCTGACTCCCTCCCTTCCTGACTCCCTCCCTTCTTGACTCCCTCCCTTCCTGACTCCCTCCCTTCCTGACTCCCTCCCTTCCTGACTCCCTCCCTTCCTGACTCCCTCCCTCCCTTCCTGACTCCCTCCCTCCCTTCCTGACTCCCTCCCTCTCTTCCTGACTCCCTCTCTTCCTGACTCCCTCCCTTCCTGACTCCCTCCCTTCCTGACTCCCTCCCTTCCTGACTCCCTCCCTTCCTGACTCCCTCCCTTCCTGACTCCCTCCCTTCCTGACTCCCTCCCTTCCCGACTCCCTCCCTTCCCGACTCCCTCCCTTCCCGACTCCCTCCCTTCCCGACTCCCTCCCTTCCTGACTCCCTCCCTTCCTGACTCCCTCCCTTCCTGACTCCCTCCCTTCCTGACTCCCTCCCTTCCTGACTCCCTCCCTTCCTGACTCCCTCCCTTCCTGACTCCCTCCCTTCCTGACTCCCTCCCTTCCTGACTCCCTCCCTTCCTGACTCCCTCTCTTCCTGACTCCCTCTCTTCCTGACTCCCTCTCTTCCTGACTCCCTCCCTTCCTGACTCCCTCCCTTCCTGACACCCTCCCTTCCTGACTCCCTCCCTTCCTGACTCCCTCCCTTCCTGACTCCCTCCCTTCCTGACTCCCTCCCTTCCTGACTCCCTCCCTTCCTGACTCCCTCCCTTCCTGACTCCCTCCCTTCCTGACTCCCTCCCTTCCTGACTCCCTCCCTTCCTGACTCCCTCCCTGCCTGACTCCCTCTCTTCCTGACTCCCTCCCTCCCTTCCTGACTCCCTCCCTCTCTTCCTGACTCCCTCTCTTCCTGACTCCCTCTCTTCCTGACTCCCTCTCTTCCTGACTCCCTCCCTTCCTGACTTCCTCCCTTTCTGACTCCCTCTCTTCCTGACTCCCTCCCTTCCTGACTCCCTCTCTTCCTGACTCCCTCCCTTCCTGACTTCCTCCCTTTCTGACTCCCTCTCTTCCTGACTCCCTCCCTGCCTGACTCCCTCTCTTCCTGACTCCCTCCCTCCCTTCCTGACTCCCTCCCTCTCTTCCTGACTCCCTCTCTTCCTGACTCCCTCTCTTCCTGACTCCCTCCCTTCCTGACTCCCTCTCTTCCTGACTCCCTCCCTTCCTGACTTCCTCCCTTTCTGACTCCCTCTCTTCCTGACTCCCTCTCTTCCTGACTCCCTCCCTTCCTGACTCCCTCCCTGCCTGACTCCCTCTCTTCCTGACTCCCTCCCTCCCTTCCTGACTCCCTCCCTCTCTTCCTGACTCCCTCTCTTCCTGACTCCCTCTCTTCCTGACTCCCTCCCTTCCTGACTCCCTCTCTTCCTGACTCCCTCCCTTCCTGACTCCCTCCCTTCCTGACTCCCTCCCTTCCTGACTCCCTCCCTTCCTGACTCCCTCCCTTCCTGACTCCCTCCCTTCCTGACTCCCTCCCTTCCTGACTCCCTCCCTTCCTGACTCCCTCTCTTCCTGACTCCCTCCCTCCCTTCCTGACTCCCTCCCTCTCTTCCTGACTCCCTCTCTTCCTGACTCCCTCTCTTCCTGACTCCCTCCCTTCCTGACTCCCTCTCTTCCTGACTCCCTCCCTTCCTGACTCCCTCCCTTCCTGACTCCCTCCCTTCCTGACTCCCTCCCTTCCTGACTCCCTCCCTTCCTGACTCCCTCCCTTCCTGACTCCCTCCCTTCCTGACTCCCTCCCTTCCTGACTCCCTCTCTTCCTGACTCCCTCCCTCCCTTCCTGACTCCCTCCCTCCCTTCCTGACTTCCTCCCTTTCTGACTCCCTCTCTTCCTGACTCCCTCCCTTCCTGACTCCCTCTCTTCCTGACTCCCTCCCTTCCTGACTTCCTCCCTTTCTGACTCCCTCTCTTCCTGACTCCCTCCCTTCCTGACTCCCTCCCTTCCTGACTCCCTCCCTGCCTGACTCCCTCCCTGCCTGACTCCCTCTCTTCCTGACTCCCTCCCTTCTTGACTCCCTCCCTGCCTGACTCCCTCCCTGCCTGACTCCCTCTCTTCCTGACTCCCTCCCTTCCTGACTCCCTCCCTGCCTGACTCCCTCCCTGCCTGACTCCCTCTCTTCCTGACTCCCTCCCTTCTTGACTCCCTCCCTGCCTGACTCCCTCCCTGCCTGACTCCCTCTCTTCCTGACTCCCTCCCTTCCTGACTCCCTCCCTCCCTGACTCCCTCCCTTCCTGACTCCCTCCCTGCCTGACTCCCTCCCTTCTTGACTCCCTCCCTTCCTGACTCCCTCCCTCCCTGACTTCCTCCTATCCTGGTGGTGGTGTACAACGAGTGTCAGGCCAGGCATTTCACTTGTTTATCTCTCAGTGGTAAAGGTTCACATTTTATATTCAATGGCAAGTCGACCATTGGTTTTGGATAGATTTTTAGGCGTCAAACTCTTTATCAGTATACGCTGATTCAGACAAATATCTGGTGGTCCGGCTTCTATTAACATTCTGCCCAGATAGGGATACAACATTATCTGGACACAATTTTTACTGGATTAGGGCATTTCTGGATCGGCGGTCTTCAGATTAGCAAACTTCTACAGTACTGTTTTTATTATTGTTTAACAAATAATTTCCCACATAAATAAATTAAGGAATAAATTTGTTTTTTCACAGGTAAAGTTTATTCTGCGACTATTAAAAGGAAGGCTAGAAGTGGACCCAGAAAAAGACCGATTGCTCTTTAAACACATGTGCTATGAACTAGAGCGTCTTCACAATGGTGATGACGTAACCTTCCATGATGTTCTCAAGTAAGATATTTCAGTTTGGTTACATTAAATATGTTAAAGGAACAGAAATATTTGACTATATATTTTTTTATCATTTTATTACTCTAACCAATAACAAATTTCCCAGCATGCTGTCTTACCGGAGTGTGGACATTCGCAAGTCTCTGCAGTTGGAAGAACTGATGGCCAGAGAGGAACTTGAATATATCATTGAAGAGGAAGTTGCAAAGCAGACAATTCGAAATTGGCTTGACAATTGCTTGAAGCGAATTAGAGCAGTGAGCATACAATATTACATTAATTAGTGTTATGTTTTTATCAATATAATAATAATATATTATGACTGACCTTCCTTTTTAAGGAAAGCCCCGGAGCTATCCAGGTTGATATGTTAATATTAGACTTTGGCATCAGTCAGTGTGAGGGGAGTTCTTAGGCCTACCAGGGACCACGAGCCAGAACCTGGCCCCCTCAGAGAGGCACGAGGAGCAATGGCATATGCTTCCTGGTGGTTGGAAGCATTCTATGTCTGCCATCGACCAGGTCAGGCACCCAGAAAGATAAGCATCCCAAAACAACCCCCTGTTCTGGTTAAGAAATTGAGAATAAAAGCCGAACTAGTGGACAGAACTCCCCAAACAAAAACGAGCAAATGAGCATGACATCACCATGTCGCCGTGCCGCCGTCTGTGCAGCACATTCCTCCCTGGGAGGGGGAAGGGGAGCCCAAGACCCCCAACACCGGCTATTCAAAACCTTTGTTCTGAGGCTGATGCGCTAGGCTGAAGTTGTGTGCTCTGGCTCCGGTTTTTGTCTTCAGCTCTGTGCCCTTGTGGTGTGGTGGCTGTCTCATAGGGGGTGCGCGAGCCAGGAGTATTTCTTAGGGTTCCCTTCCCTAGGTGCCCGGTAAGTACTGCCCTAGGGGCTTGGGTGCCACCTTTCCCAAGTTCCTTGGGTTCTGCCTCCGTTTGGTCGTTTGCTGCTCGGCTTTTGGCCACCCTTTGTGTGCTGGGGTGTTCTGGCTCCCTTGTTCACCTTTGGGTAAGAGGCAGTTTGCACTGGTAGGGGCACAGGGTACTGCACAGCTAGTTTTCACCTATTATGGCAGCCGGCTCTGTTCCGCCTGGGTACGTTGTCCTCTTGTGGGGTTTTCCTTTTGTTTTTGTTTTCCCTGCCTGGTGGGGGGTGGATCTGCCTTTGCTTGGTTGCCCCCTATGTGTATTTTCTGGGGGGGAGCCCCTACGGCTCCCCGGAGCTATCCATGGCTGATATGGATACCCTAACTATTTTGCATCAGTCGATGTGGGTGGAGTTCTAGGCCTACCGGGGACCACGAGCCAGAACCTGGCCTCCTCAGAGAGGCACGGGGAGCAATGGCCCATAGAAATGCACATGCGATTTGGAGCATTCTATATCTGCCATCGACCGGGACAGGCACCCAGAAAGGTAAGCGCCACAAAACAAACCCCTATTCTGGTTAACAACAAAAATCGACAAACGAGTGGACAGAACTCCCCCAGGAAAACGAACTAACAAGCATGACGTCACACGTCAGCTGGCAGCAGCTGGCCCAGATGGCGTTTCACCGTGGGTTTTGAGAGAATGTGCATCTGAGCTCAGCATTCCACTTCACCTGATCTTTCAGGCATCCCTGTGTACAGGAATCGTAGCAGACGTGTGGAAACAGGCTAACATAGTTCCAATCTACAAAAGTGGCAGCAGGGAAGACCCCCTCAATTATAAACCTGTATCATTGACAAGTGTAATAGTGAAAGTATTGGAAAAACTAATCAAAACTAAATGGGTAGAACACCTAGAGAGAAATGATATAATATCAGACAGACAGTATGGTTTTCGATCTGGAAGATCCTGTGTATCGAATTTACTCAGTTTCTATGATCGAGCCACAGAGATATTACAGGAAAGAGATGGTTGGGTTGACTGCATCTATCTGGACCTAAAAAAGGCTTTCGACAGAGTTCCACATAAGAGGTTGTTCTGGAAACTGGAAAATATTGGAGGGGTGACAGGTAAGCTTCTATCATGGATGAAAAATTTTCTGACTGATAGAAAAATGAGGGCAGTAATCAGAGGCAATGTATCGGAATGGAGAAATGTCACAAGTGGAGTACCACAGGGTTCAGTTCTTGCACCAGTGATGTTTATTGTGTACATAAATGATCTACCAGTTGGTATACAGAATTATATGAACATGTTTGCTGATGATGCTAAGATAATAGGAAGGATAAGGAATTTAGATGATTGTCATGCCCTTCAAGAAGACCTGGACAAAATAAGTAGATGGAGCACCACTTGGCAAATGGAATTTAATGTTAATAAATGTCATGTTATGGAATGTGGAATAGGAGAACATAGACCCCACACAACCTATATATTATGTGAGAAATCTTTAAAGAATTCTGATAAAGAAAGAGATCTAGGGGTGGTTCTAGATAGAAAACTATCACCTGAGGACCACACAAAGAATATTGTGCAAGGAGCCTATGCTATGCTTTCTAACTTCAGACTTGCATTTAAATACATGGATGGCGATATACTAAAGAAATTGTTCATGACTTTTGTTAGGCCAAAGCTAGAATATGCAGCTGTTGTGTGGTGCCCATATCTTAAAAAGCACATCAACAAACTGAAAAAGGTGCAAAGACATGCTACTAAGTGGCTCATAGAACTGAAGGGTAAGAGCTACGAGGAGAGGTTAGAAGCATTAAACATGCCAAAACTAGAAGACAGAAGAAAAAGAGGTGATATGATCACTACATACAAAATAGTAACAGGAATTGATAAAATCAACAGGGAAGATTTCCTGAGACCTGGCACTTCAAGAACAAGAGGTCATAGATTTAAACTAGCTAAACACAGATGCCGAAGAAATATAAGAAAATTCACCTTCGCAAATAGAGTGGTAGACGGTTGGAACAAGTTAAGTGAGAAGGTGGTGGAGGCCAAGACCGTCAGTAGTTTCAAAGCGTTATATGACAAAGAGTGCTGGGAAGACGGGACACCACAAGCGTAGCTCTCATCCTGTAACTACACTTAGGTAATTACACTTAGGTAATTACACGAGCCGCGCCGCATGTCTGCGCAGCTCCCCCCTCCCCGGGAGGGGGAAGGGGAAGCCCCAGACCCCCACACCGGCGATCCCCGCCCTAGTTCCTCGGCTGATGGGATAATGCAAGGACGTGTGGCTCCAGCTCCGGTCTTGTCTCAGTGCTGTGACTTGTTTGCAGTGCTGCTCTTACAGTGGTTGTGTGAGCTGGGAGTAGTATTCTCAGGTACTCGGGCTGCATGTGCTTAGGGTCACCTTCCCTGAGTGCCCTGTAAGTACCGCCCTTGGGGCTTGGGGTTGCCTTCCACAAGTCACCTTGGGTCTACCTCTGTTGGCTTTTCACTGCTCGGCGTTTGGCCGCCCCGAGGGTTTGGGGGTTTTACTCCCTTGTTTACCTTGGGGTAAGTGGTAGTTATAGCACTGGTGGGGCGCAGGGTACTGCGTAGCTAGTTTTCACCTATGACAACGGCCGGCTCTGTTCCCTCTGGGTATGTTGTCCACTTGTGTGGTTTTTCTTTTATATTTGTTTTTGCCGGGTAGGGGTCTGCCTTGTGTTCACCCCCCCCCCCATTATATTAGGTTCGTTTGTGTGGTGGCACCCCCTGCTTCGCCCTCGCGAGTGGACGCGTCCCGTGGGTTCAGCTTTAGCAGTTTGCTTGGTAGTTTGGGGCGCTGGTTAGCAGTGCCCTGCCTGGGATAACCCTTAGCAGACCCAGTCTAGGGGCCCTGGGAAACCCCTCGGGGCTCTCGGGTCCGATAGTGGAGACCCTTGCGTCCCCTCTCGCTTTGTGCGAGTTGAGGGTTGCTCTGTTCCTTTGTCTCAGGGTGACTCTCCTTGTTTTTGCCTCCGTCATGCTGCCTGTTGGGTCGGTGACACATTCGACCCTGAGTCCTGCGAGCTGTGTTGCTTGTTCGTGACTCCATTCACCCAGTCTGCTGATGAATTCCGTGGGTGCAGGCAGCTTGCGCATTGCAGGGTAGGATGTTGCAACGCGCTCTGGTTTGTCGCTTCCCCGGATGCCCCGATGCTGCCCCGCTTGTGTATGGACCCAGACTTGGGGGTTTTGGTCGCTTCGGCCTTGGTTCTTCCTAGCCCCCCCGTGTTTTTCCCGCTCCTGCTTCCGGCCCCTACGCATCTGCAGGCTTTAGGGTCGGGGTGGGGTTAGAGGTTCTGAGACTTGGGCAGTTTCGGGGGTTGCCCCGTCCGGGGTAGCTGCGGAGGCATTCGAGTCTGTTCCTCCGGCCGATGCTCCGTGGTCTGACCAGTGGGCCCCATCTCTTTCAGCTCTCTCGGCTGCCCCGGCTTTTTCTTGTGGGGCCGGAGCTTTCGAGGTCGACTCGGCCCCGGGGCCTGGTGTAGAGGCTCCTGGGGTTGGGGAGGAGCGTCCTTGGGGCCTTGGGCTCCATTGCGCCTGGCCTGGATTTCCGTCCTTCTGAGTGGGGCTTACTGTTGTGAGGAGTGGGGTTTTCTTTCCCCCTCTGCGTACGATTTGGGCTTGGGTTCTGCTCCTCCCCGGGTTCGGTTCCATGTCCCTGTAGTTTCTTCGGTTCCGTCTTCCGGAGGTTTTCGGCTAACCGCATCTCTTCGCCTGCGGTGCGGTTGGCCTTTGCGGCTTCCTCCTGTGTATCCCGGAGTTTGCCTCCATACTGGTTCCTTCTGTTCTGGACAGGTTGGGCTCCTTGTAGCCGTTTGGGCTCCTTGTCGCCATTTGGGCTCCTTGTAGCCGTTTGGGCTCCTTGTCGCCGTTTGGGCTCCTTGTAGCCATTTGGGCTCCTTGAAGCCGTTTAGGCTCCTTGTAGCCGTTTGCGCTCCTTTATCGCCGTTTGGGCTCCTTGTCGCTGTTTGGGCTCCTTGTAGCCGTTTGGGCTCCTTGTAGCCGTTTGGGCTCCTTGAAGCCGTTTGGGCTCCTTGAAGCCGTTTGGGCTCCTTGAAGCCGTTTGGGCTCCTTGAAGCCGTTTGCGCTCCTTTGTCGCCGTTTGCGCTCCTTGTCGCCGTTGCCCTCCTTGTAGCAGTTTGGGCTACTGTCGCCAGTTGGGCTGCTTGTCGCCGGTTGGGCTACTTCTCGCCCTGTTGGGCTCCTTGTAGCCGATATGGCTACTTCTCGGCTTGTTGGGCTACTTCTCGGCTTGTTGGGCTACTTCTCGGCTTTGTTGGGCTACTTCTCGCCTTGTTGGGCTACTTCTCGCCTTGTTGGGCTACTTCTCGCCTTGTTGGGCTACTTTTCGCCTGGTTGGGCTATTTTCGCCTGGTTGGGCTACTTCTTGCCTTGTTGGGCTACTTTTCTTTCGCATCCTGCGCATGCGCCGTCGGAGTTTGTTTTGGTTCTGGGCAGTGTGCACACATGTTCTGCATCCATTTTCTCTCGGGGGGGTGGGGCTTCGCCTCTCGCTCTTTTCTTAATCGAATCCGTGCCCCGTTGCTTTGGGGGTGTTCTGGGTGCCGCTGTGGGGAAGTCACAAGGTTTTTCCCTGCGTTGGGGAGCCTCCTTCGCTGCTCCCTTCCTCTCCAGCATGGGCGCCCTGGCCACCTCCGGCGGATACGGACTCGAAAGCTTGCGTCATGGCCCTTCAGCGCCTATGTTCTGCAGGTGAGTTGGTGCGGTTTGGCGTCTCCTTCGTCCTTACGCTGTTTTTGTTTTTGGGAGTAGGAATGGGTGTACATACGTACTTGAGAACGTGGACCGTATCACCCGAGGTGCCTACTGCATGGCTATTAGCCCATACTGGGCAGCTCTTGTTCTCTCCACCTGATTCCTTCCTCGGTTCACGGGTGTCTGCGGGTGGCCTCTTGGCCCTTCCGAGGCGGCTCCTGCCTGTACTCCTCCTGCCCCTCTCCTATGCTTGTCTAACCTTGCTTGAGTCCGGGGCCCCGCCTCCACCTTGTTCCGTAGTGCAACGGTGGGGGTGCCTGTTTGGTAGTAAGTTTTCCTATGTCGGAGGTTTTGTGTTCGCCTCCTTGTGCTTGCAGGGTGGGTTCTGGCTCTTTGGTTCCGCCTCTCCCCTGTTGTTTGCCTGTCGGGCGGATTCTGTGCTTCTTGGGTGCTCTCATCTCCGCTCTTGGGGCTGTGTATGGGGTCAGCCCATGTTGGGCTGCCTAATGTGTTCCTTTGATTGCCTGTTACATTGCACACGTTTCTTCTACCATCCCTGTGGCTCAGTTGGGTGCTCGGTTTCCGCCTGTGTCCCCTTGTGTGCCACTCGTGTAGGATTTATCTATCTTCTTTGTCGCTTCCTCGGGGAGTGTGGTGACGTTTTGCTGCGGTTTTGGTACTGCAGCTGTGTGTCGGGGTTGGTTGTGGCATTATGTTCGGCCCTTCCGTGCTCCCTCTGGGGCTCTCCTTCCTTGCCGGTCTTGCTTGCTGTGCCGGGCTTGGTTTTTCCATGTTCCTTGGATTCTCTGTCTTGTCCTCGCCTCATTGTGCTGGCTGGGGATGACCTTGGGGTCTTCATCTCGCCCCTTTCCTATCCTCCGGTTTCGGTTCAAGTTCCAGAGCCTAGTGGGCTCCCTTCTTTCGTGTGTTTCATGGCTGCCCCGGGGTTTTTATTGACGCTGGGGCTTTGAGGGGACAGCTTGGCCTCGGGGCCTGCAGAGTGGGTTCCCGGGGCTGGGGTGGGGCTAACATGAGGGGCCTCAGGCCCCGTTGTGCAGTTTTGTGGTGTGGGGTTTTTCTGTTCCCCCTCTCTGCACGTGCAGAGGGGGAAGAATTTTTGTTGTTTTTTGTTGTGCCTGTGGGTGTTGAAGGCCATATAGCCCAGAGCAGCCCAGGGGTTAAGGTCAGGATTGGCATTACAGTTCAGAGTTTTAAATATATAGAGTACACTTGAGAGGATGTGCAGTGACTTAATATCTAACATATTCGAAGATTTAAGTAAGAGTGCCGAGTGCTGTCCGGGGTCAGAGTTTGTTATTGTTATAATAGCAGATTTGTGTTGAGTAATTAGAGGACATAGATGATTTTGGGTAGTAGAACCTCAAGCACAAATACCATAATTGAGATAAGGATAGATGAGAGAGTAATAGAGCGTTACCAGGGCAGGGCGAGGTACATAATATCTGATCTTAGAAAGAATGCCATCAGTTTTAGAATCTTTTCTTTGGAGGATCCCCTTCGGCTCCCCGAAGCTATCCGGGCTGATATGAATATACTAGACACTGGCATCAGTCAGTGCGAATGGAGTTCGAGGCCTACTGGGAATTACGAGATAGAACCTGTCCCTCTCCCCCCCCTCCCCCTCAGTGAGGCACGAGGAGCAATTGCCTATAAAAACTCCTGTGTGGTTGGAAGCATTCTATGTCTTCCATGGACCAGTTCAGGCACCCAAAAAGGTAGGCGCCCCTAAACAAACCCTATTTGGTTAAAATATTGTACTGAAAGCCGAACTGTTGGACAAAACTCCTGAAATGAAAAACGAGCAAACGAGCATGATGTCACAACCATCACCACACCGCTGTCTGCACAGCTCCCCCCCCCCCTCCCTGGGAGGGGGAAAGGGGGAACCCTAGACCCCAGTGTCGGCTATCCAACTCGTTAGTTCTGTGGCTGATGTGAGACCTGGGGGTCATGCGACTCTGGCTCCAGACTCTATTCAATGCTGTGCCTTGTGGTGTGGTCCTGTCCTGTAGTGATGTGCAAGCCGGGAGTATTTTCACCAGTACTCGGGTTGCATATGCCTATGGTTACCTTCCCTAGGTTCCTTGTAAGTACAGTATCCACTCAATTTAACGGCCTATATGGGGCTGTACCCTAGTCGTTATTTCCGGAGCTCCATTATTTCCGAAGTTAAGTCGGGTCGGGTAATTTTTCAAGTAACATTCAGGTAGGATATATTTTATACTGTATAACTAAAATTAAATAAAGTTCATTGTGTAATTGCATTCCAATTTAGTGCCACACCGACGATTAAGCTAGTTGTTGGCTGCTGCATGGATGATGTGTGAACATGGTCTGATCAAGCCCAGATGGGTGGGAAAAAATTGATTCATTCCTTTGTATTGCAAAATATTTCATGTATCAATCAGCAAGTTAATATTTTCTCAATAATATTTTAGAGATGTGTTTTGATTTACCCTGAACAGTCTTGTAATAATGTATTTTGTATTGTATGTATTTTTAATGTTACAACACACGCTGTGGCGGCCATGCCATAACAATGGCGATCGAGCCTTGTCACTGAGAGCTAGCCAAGACGAAATATTTTGAGCTCACCTATTCTCTACTGACGATAGAATATACATTTGCAGAGACTAATATGTAGCTTTTGTTGAAAAAAAACAATTAATAATAACAAACAATTAATAATATAGTATCTTGTAATACTATAATAAAATTGGTAAATTGACTTACTTTTAATGAAGCTGAAGATTACGAAGCTGTGAAGATTACGTCATCCTCTGCAGCGCTTGTTTTATATTGTTTATATTGTATACAGGGTACATACTGTATGTACACTTATTTTCAGGCATATTTTAATAGAGTATCCTTCTGTTTCTTGATGTCACTTACTGTACTTTTCCCGATGTTAAACTCTGCTGCTGCTCGTGCATGAGAATATCCTTTATCAAGTTTCTTAATTAACTCCAGCTTCTGTGCAACCGTCAGGTGCTTCCTTTGGGTAACTTTTGGCATTTTGTAAATTAAAAAGAAGATCACAATTACAGTACAGTAATATCCTTCACAATTGAAGCTAGCCGCGCGAGTTCACAGTAAACACTGGGAACACATGGCCTGGCGGAGTACATTCTAGGTCCGTGGGAAAAAAAATACCTAGTGCCTATACTATAAAAGGTATTTAATAAGAAAACAAAGACTTTTGCTTAATATAAACTGTTTCAAAATATTTTATTAATAATAATTTACAATTTTCTTCATTAACCCTTAAACTGCGCAACGCGCCTGCAGGCTCGCGTCTGGTTTGCGCAACGCGCCTCCAGGTATTTTGATTTTTCACGTTCCATTCAAAACTGGCGCGCGGTGACGCGGGTATGGTATGGGTGGGTGGGGGCCCCAGTGATCGTCCGCCATCTTAAAAAAAATCCCAGCATGCCCTGCGGCCGTGGGGAGCCTCAGTTTCACGGCAGCAACCATGTCTGACGCATCCTCTACGAGCTCCCGCTCCACGGTGACCCGCGGTCATGGAAAACGACTCTCTGAGGAGGAAATACGCGATATTTTGTATGATGACAGTGCTCTGGATGATGACCTGGACTATGATCCAGATAAAGACCTAACTCAGAGATCTGATACGAGTGAGGAAGAGACAGAATTGGAAGATGTGGCGAGTGTGTGGGGTACTCGTGCCTCGCCCGGCCTGCCTCGCCGCCCTGGGTCAACACCGTTATCATCACCACCATCATGTATGTCCCCAGACGCTAGTAGTTTATTCAGTGATAGTACATGTGACGAATCATTCTCGGGCTTCAGTGACATTGGCTCCGATACGAGTAGTGTGGACGACCCGAGTATGAGCAGTGGTGGTGTTACCAGGCGGGGTTTTGCTACCTCAGCAACACGCCGCGGCAGGCGGCAGCGTGCCTCACAGCATGTGGACAACGACAGTGGCCCCTCAACATCATTTATTCGTGGTAGGTGTACAGTACGTAAATCTGCCTCAGCGCCTAGCATACCCTCACGCAGCTCCAGCAGAAGCAGCGGACGACGTAGCCGTAGTTTTGGTGCTCGTGGTGGTGTTGGCCGTGGTGTTGGCGCCAACACCAAACCCCCTGGTGTACTTGTGTGGGAGGATTGCACCACATTTGCCCCTCAAATACCAACATTTGATGATAGCGATTTTGGTGTTACACCATTATTCCCATATACTGGTGATGATATGGCAGACATGGAATATTTTCAGGCATATTTTGACAATGTATTCATGACGCATCTTGTGACTGAGACAAACAGGTTCGCTCACAGCCTCATAGACGAAGGCATTTTACCTGCCTCACGGCTCACACGATGGAAGGACACGACAATCAACGAAATGTACGTGTTTCTGGCACTCACCATGATGATGAAGCACTCTGAGAAAGCTGTCATCCAGGAATATTGGAGCAAAGACAGCCTTGTTCCAACGCCTGTGTTCAACCGGTACATGTCGCGTGATAGGTATCTCTTGATTCTCAGGTGCCTGCATTTCGAGAATAATGCAAATGAGGACAGACACGACAGACTGTGGAAAGTACGGAAAATGTTCAGTGACATGAGAGGGAAGTTCAGGGATTATTTTGTACCTGGACAGAATGTGGTTATTGACGAGTCGCTTGTACTGTTCAAGGGGCGACTGGCATTCAAGCAGTACATTCCATCAAAGCGGCACCGATTTGGACTGAAGTTTTTTGTGCTATGCGACTGTGAGACTGGTATTGTCTTGGACATGATATTATATTCTGGTACAGACGTCGACATACCGGCTCAAGATGAACACGGGTTCTCTGGCAGTGTTGTAAAAACCCTGATGGAACCGTTGCTGAACAAGGGGCATGTACTGTACACCGACAACTATTACACCAGCCCCTTATTGACCAGATACCTCCTTGCCCACAACACCGGCGTATGTGGCACTGTGAAGAGCCATAGGAAGGAAATGCCAGTGTTCGGTATAGCTATAGCCGTGGGTGAGTGCCAGCTGCGCAAGTGTGACAATACGCTGTCAGTGCGGTGGAAGGACAGACGCGAGGTGAATATGCTGAGTACGATTCACACCGGTGCCATGTTGGACAGTGGGAAAGTCCACTTTCAGACACGCAACACCGTGTATAAGCCAGACTGTGTCATAGACTATAACGTGAACATGCGCCTCGTCGATAAGTGTGACATGATGCTTGGTGGAGTGGAGTGCGTGCGCAAGTCTGTGAAGTGGACTAAAAAGTTCTTCTTCCACCTGATGGATGTTGCAGTGCTCAACTGCTTCAATATGTACTTAGTAAAATCTGGCAGGAGACCGTCTATACGTACATTCAGTGCTGGTGTTGTGTCACAGCTGCTAGTAAAGTATGGCAAGGAGGGTTCTGTTGTACCGCGCGGATTGCAAGCAACAATGCCACATGCAGCTCCAGACAGATTGAGGGGTAATGAGAACTTCGGAGTACATATGCTCGAGTATATGCCAGGCACAGCATCACGGGAGAAGGGTAAACGTGCCTGTATAGTATGCAGGAACACTACCCGCAGAGAACAGAAACGAAGATGTATCAGCACCTGGTGTGTGGAGTGCAAGGTGCCACTCTGCCCCGTTGGCTGTTTCGCAGCATATCACACACTCGCGGAGTACTGAGTGTGTTTATGGTGTGTGTATATAGTGTGTGATACTGTACAGTGTGTATATAAAGTGTAAATATAAATTTATTTGGCATGATACATTGGAAATTGTGCAGGATAAGTGAACTTGTTTGTGATGCACGTAACACAGTGTCTACGGACAGTACGGATGTTGTACTGCGATATTATAGTGTACGTGTTCATTATACATTGAATTGGCACATAAAAACAATGAAAATGTATTGGGAAATGTGCGCAATAAATGAACAAAAATATATTCGCGGCAACTCGCGCGCTCCGCCCCGAGCGCCCCACCGCCTCTGAGAGCTTACACCACGGGCGCACGGGGAATGATGACGTCACGCCCCAACTTCCAGACCCCATAGCACCCAAAGTAAGTACAATTTCAAATTTTTTTTTACATCCCATACTCAGGGAAGGGTTTTTGACACTTTAAAAAGAAAAAAGAATTTTTTCCAGAGAATTTATTTCCTGCGCACTGCGGGGGTGTCACATTTGGAGGCAACGCAGTTAGGGGGTTAAAGTGAATCATTTTAAAATAAAATTAAGATGTAATATATGACTGGACGATCCAGGTCGGTGGCCTGGTCGCCATGTGAGGGGACGCTGATGCCAAAACAAACCCAATACCGACCGTCGGTAATATCGACCGCAGACCGGTATAGCAGGCTCCAGATACCAGTCTCCCAAACCGGTCGTTAATACCGGCAGATCGGTATAAAAGAGGCCGTTAAATTGAGTGGATACTGTACTACCCTTGTGGCTTAGGGTCATCTTCCACAAGTTGCTTGGGGGCTACCTCCACTGAGGTCTTTTATTGCTCGTTAATTGTCCGCTCTTGGAGTCAGCTGGGGTGTTTTGTGCGCCTCTGTTCGTCTCTGAGTAGGTGGTGATTTTGTCACTGGTATTGGTACTGCATGGTACTGTGTAGCTGTTCTTCACCTGATATAGCGGCCGGCCTTGATCCGCTTGGGTTCGTTGTACTCGTACGGGGTTTTTCTTTTTTTGTTTTTGTTTTGTGGTGGAGGGTCTGCTCTTGGTGTTGTTGACACTTACATATATTGTATTCTTGGTGGCCCTCCACTAGGTTCCCATGTGTGTACACCTCCCGTGGGTTCAGCTATTAGTTGTTTGCTTGGTAGTATGGGGTGCCGGTTAGCAGTACCTTGCCTGGGCTTTCCATAGCAGAACATCTAAAGGACCTGGAAAACAATATTGGGGCTCAGTGGATCAATGGAAGCATCTACTGGGTCTCTTCTTGCTTCGTGTGAGTTTTAAGGTTGCTCTGTCCTCTTGTCTCTGGGTGACACCTGTCACCTGTTTTGCCACCATCATGCTGCCCATTGAGTTGGTGACACCTTCGACCCGGAGTCCTGCGAGTGGTGTTGCTTGCTTGTTCTCCAGATCACCCAATCCACTAATATTGATCTTAGGGTGCAGACAGCTTCTGCATTGCATGCAGCTTCTGCAAGTTGCTGCAGCGCGCTAGGTTGGTTGCTCGCCCGAATGTCTGAGACTGCCCTGTTTTGGTTATAGGGTCTCGGACTTGGGGGTGTTAGTCAGTTTTCATCCGTGCCCCATGTCCTTCCGCTTCTGTTATTTATTTATTTATTTATTTATTTATTTATTTATTTACAAGAAGGTACATTGGGTTTGTGAGAGTACATAGCAATGATGTCTTTACATCCTTGTAAAACCACTAGCACACAGCATTTTGGGCAGGTCCTTAACCCTTAAACTGCGCATGGCGTATATATACGCCCTGAGTAACATGTCCCACAGTGCGCATGGTGTTTATATACGCCATAGGGTGCCAGGCCTGATTCAAATGGCCCGCGGCTACACGGGGTTCACAGTAGCTTCCTCAGGGCTCTTGTAAACAGACGCAATTTTAGAAAAAAATCGTGGGCAATATTCTCAGGTGTGAGAGGCACAGTACTGTTGGAGCAACCAAGGCTGGCGCACGCAGCATAAGTGAACAGCATTGCTGTTCAGCTTGTGACCACAGCATCGCCGAAAAATGTCAAAATAAATATATAATTGTTATTATTTAGTAATGACAATATTACAGATGACCCATGACTGTGATATAAATAACCAGGGTTGTGATAATAGCAGGATTGTTGTAATAATTAGCGCTGTTGGAGGAGTGATGCTGAGTGACGGAGGGAGACAGCATCGTTTACTGACTGTTTGGCTACCTGTTATTGTTTGCATTCACCATACCAAGTCAGTGGTTCTCTATGGTGAACACAAATGTAAATACTTATATATAATGTGTGTAACAGCAAAAGGATTATGCTGGGAGGAGCCATATGGGTGACGGAGGTGACGTCGTCTGCACGATTTGTCAAGCTGTTTAGAAGGTGGCCACTATGCCCTTTGGGGGCACTACAAGCTTAGATGTACAGTTACGGTGCATAAAACATGTAGATACTTATATATAATATGTGTATATAGGGTAATAACACTGCAAACAGTATTGTTGGGGGAGAAAGTTTAGTGCGTGTGACCTTGAATGAGTGAGGGAACCGCCAGCCGCCATCTGTGTATAGCGACGACTCTTAGTACCTGAACTAACTATATCAGCTTAGCTGTACAGTTGTGGTGAACAAAATATATACATACTTATATATAATGTTTGTATATAGTGTAATAACACCACAAATGGTATTGTTGGGGAAGAAAGCTTAGTGCGTGTGTTGAGGGAGTGACAGCGAGTGGCTGGCTGGTGTGTGGCGGTAACTCCTCGTTGCTTTTCGACTCTCAATACCAACTTAGTGGCTCGTTATGGTGACCAAAACATGCAGATACTTATATATTATCTGTGTATAGAGTGTAATAGCAGCAAAACTATTTGTTTATTGTTTTATAAACATAATAATTGAATCACTAATATGCACATCATACTTTTGAGTATAGCGATTATTCACCACTTTTATTATATAAATATATTACAATACACACTATTGAATAATATTACTGCAAAAAAACTAAGAAAAAATCAATCGGAGACATTGAAACAATTAGGTAATAATATCTTTGTGGCAACTCCCACCTGTCAGCGCGGGTGACGCTGACCGGGTCTGACGACTGCTCTGTCAACGCCCACTTTTTGCCAGACTTCCTCGGTCAATTGCGCCCAAAATATGTCACCTACTATTTTTTTTTTTTTCCCATGCTCAGGGGACACAAATTAACATGTTTAGAAGACGAAAAAAAATTTTGAATTTTTTTTTTTTCTTGTGCACAGGGGTGTAAATGTCCCCAGGACCCCTGAGCAGTGTAAGGGTTAATCTAACAGATAATTTTAAATAGGTAAATTCTAGCAAAATTTAAAAAAGTTTACAGGTACATTGTAAGAAAATTTGACAAAGATTAGTAGGTACATTAAAGTAAGATAAAATTTGAGAGTTATAACAGGTACTGTCTCTACTCGATCATCCGGACTATATGGGAAGGACCCCCAGCCGGATTATCACATTTTTCGGATAATGGTACTTTTTCACCTACGAGTCCAAAAGTGACCATTTTCAACTATTTTTATACTACAAACAACATAATTTGAATTGCCTTGCCACATACAATTATTAAATATTCAACTAGAAACCTCAACTTACCTTGTTGGTGTTCGTCTTCTTGATTGATGCCACACATCTTGAAGTTAAAAATTCTTAACAATTTACGTAACCTATACTAACACAACACTAAAATTAACACTTAAAATTACTGTACAGTTCATTAAGCTAAGTTAGTTTTGACTGCCAGCTGCTGAAGCCTCACTGGTTGAGGGCATTTGGGTTGCCTGTGAGGCCTCACTTGTTGAAGGCGCTTGCTTGCACCTCACTTGTTGAAGCGCTTGCATGCCCTCACTTGTTGAAGGCGCTTGGCTTGCCTGTGACGCCTCACTTGTTGAAGGCGCTTGGCTTGCCTGCGACGCCTCACTTGTTAAAGGCGCTTGCTTGCGCCTCACTTGTTGAAGGCACTTGGCTTGCCTGTGGCGCTTCACTTGTTGAAAGAGCTTGGCTTGCCTGTGGCGCGTCACTTGTTGAAAGCGCTTGGCTTGCCTGTAATGCCTCACTTGTTGAAGGAGCTTGGCTTGCCTGTGGCGCCTCACTTGTTGAAGGCGCTTGGCTGCCTGTGACGCCTCACTGGTTGAACAACACGTAACTTGTCTTTAATTGCTAGGACAATCTTCTTCCTCTTAACACTTCCAGAACGATTGATGCTGCTACCAGACATATTCTTGGCCAAAAATGTTCAAAGTTACTATGAAAACTAAGAAAGTTATTTAAAAAAATATTTCACTAATGGCGCAACACTGTGAGGCCGCACTGGTTGAGGTGTATAACAGTGACTTGTCTTTAATTGTTAGGACAACTTTCTTCCTCTTAACACCTCCAGAACAATTGATGCTGCTACCAGACATAGTCTTGGCCAAAAATGTTCAAAGTTACTATGAAAATAAAAAAGTTATTTAAAAAAATATTTCACTAATGGCGCAGCACTGTGTATAACACGAGGGACGGACGCACATGGGTTGACCAGTGTTGGACGGGTCCACTTGGGGTGGGGCAGCTATAGCACGTTACATAGGTCACCAGGAGGAAAAAAATTCACAATATTTTTGAAGGAAACTTCAGCCTGTGCACAATGCTTTTAGGAAACTTATTTATTTGTTATTACATAATTACTAGTACTTATTTCATTTGTTTTTGGCTATGATTAATTGTTCTAAAATTAATGGTAATTCCTGTACCCAGGTGGTCCCTCCTGACGCACCCCTCCCACCCTCCCAACACCACCCCCCTCCTCCACCATGCGTCTAGAGCCACAGACGGGATTAATATGGTATGGCCGTATTTTCATCCGGCCAAACCAGCTTTTATCCGGTTCCTGTGGCCATTTTGGCCGGATATTGTGATAACTTTATTCGATCACGATTTTGGCCGTATAAAGGCGTTTTCCGGATGTTTGAATCCCGGATAATTGCGGGGTTACAGTACATTGTTGCATAACTTGAGGATTATTTCAAGGGATATTGCAGTAAAATATGTGTTCACTTTAACAACCATGATATAAAATGATAGCAATGATTACAGTGGTAAAGTTGTATGGCCTAGGTACATATATTGGGGGATTGGGTAGCACTATATACAGTGCGAGTTTCAAGCAATAGGTAAGAAACTATGAAGATGAAATTAGGTACTTTCTGGGGGAAGCCCCTTCGGCTCCCTGGAGGTATCTAGGCTGATACTGAGTATTAGCTTTGGGCATCAGTCAATGTACATGGAGTTCTAGGGCTACTGGGACCACGAGCCAGAATCTGGCCCCCTCAGAGAGGCGCGAGGAGCAATGGCCTATTAAGACACCTTATATATAAATTAGAAGTACTCTATGTCTGCCATCGACTGAGTCGAGCACCCAGAAAGGGCGCACCAAAACACCCCCCCCCCCATACTGGTTAAGAATCAATACCAAAGCCAAACAAGTGGATAGAACTCCCCATAAAAGAAAAACGAGGAAACGAGCATGACGTCATCTCGTTACGAAAGCGCTGCCATTTGCTCAACCCCATCCCCCTCGCCGGGAGGGGGGACAGAATACCTAGACCCTCCTCCGGCTACCCAAGCCTGCTAATTCTTGGCTGATGTTGGTGGGCTTCAGTTGTATACCTCCAGCTCCGAAATTTCTTCTCTGTTCTTGCCAATGTTCGGTGGTGTACGAGCTGAGAGTATATTCACAAGTACTGGGGCTGACATTCCGGCGCTCAGCCTTTAGAGGTCGAATAGGGTTCTGGCCGCTCGCTACCTGGGCAGTGTCCCTGGGCCTGGTCGGGCCTGTGTTGCATTGGGTCGGCAGTTACAGCCAGTTGTCTTGACTTTACTTTGAGATGTGAGGAACAACTGCCACCTGGGTAAGTCCCTTTTCTGGGGGAAGCCCCGTCGGCTCCCCGGAGCTATCCCAGGCTGATATGCTAATGTCAGACTTTGGCATCAGTCATGTGTATGGAGTTCTTAGGCCTACCAGGGACCATGGGCCAGAACCTGGCCCCCCTCAGAAGAGGCAAGGGGAGCAATGGCCTATAGAAACCCCCGTGTGGTTGGAAGCATTCTATGTCTGCCATCGTCAGGCACCCAGAAAGGTAAGCATCTCAAAACAAATAACTATTCTGGCAAAATTATTGCTACCACAAGCCGAACAAGTGGATAGAACTCCCCTAAAAGAAACAAGCAAACGATCATGACGTCATATGTCGCCGCGTCGCTGTCTGTGCGGTTCCCCCCTCCCCAGGAGAGGGAAGGGGTAGCCCCAGACCCTTCACGTCGGCTATCCACCCTCAGTTCTCAGGCTAATGCTAGAGGCAGAGGCCGTGTGCTTTGCTCCAGAGTTTTTCAGTGCTATACTGATTGTGTGGTGGTTGTCTTCCAGGGGTGTGAAGAGCCAGGAGGTATTCCACGGTACTCGGGTTATCATCCCTAGGTGCCCTGTAAGTACTGCCCTTGGGGCTTGGGGCCACCTTCCACAAGTTCCTCGCGGCCTGCCTTTGTTAGGCCATCTGACTGCTCGGTTTTTCTGCTGCCCTTTGGGTGCTTGGGGGCTTTGTCTTCTTTGTTTACCTTAGGGTAGGAGGCAGTTTGCAATGGTGGGGCGCAGGGTACTGCGCAGCTAGTTGTCACCATTCACGGAAGCGGGCTCTGTTCCTTGGGGTGCGTTGTCCTCTTGCGGGGTTTTGTTTTTCTTTTTGTTTTGTGCCTTGTGTGGGGGTCTGCCTTGCCTTGCCCTTATTGGGCCTGACCTTTGCACAGTTATTTGGTGGTGCCCCCTGCTAGGTTCCCATGAGTGTACATGTCCCTGGGGTTCAGTTTTTCAATTGTTGTTTGGTAGCTTTGGGATTGTTTTGGTAGCAGTACCCTGCCTGGGCTTACCTGGGCGCGAATCCTCTTATTGTAAGCACTCAGGACCCTGGGAATCCCCAAGAGGGTGCTTGGGTTCGATGGATGTGTCCCCGGAGCTCCCCCTCGCTTCATGCGAGTTTGAGGGTTGCTCGGTCCCCTTGACTCAGGGTGACCCTCACAGTTTTTGCCTCTATCACGCTTCCTGTTGGGTCGGTGACACTTTTGACCCTTAGTCCTGTAATTACCTAAGTGTAGTTACAGGATGAGAGCTACACTCGTGGTGTCTCGTCTTCCCAGCACTCTTTGTCAAATAACGCTTTGAAACTACTGATGGTCTTGGCCACCCACCACCTTCTCCCCTAACTTGTTCCAACCGTCTACCACTCTGTTTGCGAAAGGGAATTTTCTTATATTTCTTTGGCATCTGTGTTTAGCTAGTTTAAATCTATGACCTCTTGTTTTTAAAGTTCCAGGTCTCAGGAAATCTTCCCTATCGATTTTATCAATTCCTGTTACTATTTTGTATGTAGTGATCATATCGCCTCTTTCTTCTGTCTTCTAGTTTTGGCATTTTTAATGCCTCTAACCTCTCCTCGTAGCTCTTGCCCTTCAGTTCTGGGAGCCACTTAGTAGCATATCTTTGCACCTTTTCCAGTTTGTTGATGTGCTTCTTAAGATATGGGCACCACACAACCCGTGCATATTCTAGCTTTGGCCTAACAAAAGTCGTGAACAATTTCTTTAGTATATCGCCATCCATGTATTTAAAAGCAATTCTGAAGTTAGAAAGCGTGGCATAGGCTCCTCGCACAATATTCTTTATTTCTGTGAGTACTGTTGCTTGCTAGTGACTCCATTTACCCAGTCCAATGATGATCTTTTGCGGATACAGGTGGCGCAGGCATTGCATGCGCATTTTAGGTTGTTGCAACGCACTAGGTTGGTTGCTCACCCGGATGCCGTGAGGCTGCCCCGTTTTGCTTATAGGGACTCGGACTTGGGGGTAGGGGTCACTTTGACTTTGGTCCATTCCGCGTCCCCCTCGTCCTTTCCCTTCTGTGGTTCGTTCTGATCCCTCCCCCCCCCCCCTGCTTCCAGCTTCGAAACGTCTGAGGGTTTCAGAGTCGGGGCAGGGTTTAGATGGTCTTGAGTCTCAGACGGTCTCGGGGGATGCCTTTTACGGTGTGGCGACGGAGGCCTTCGAGCCCGATCTCCCAGCCGAAGCCTCTGGGTTTGAACAGTGGGCCCCCTTCTGGTCGGCTTATTTGGTTGTGCCGGCTTTTTCTTTAGGGGCCGGTGCTCTGGGGGATGACTCGGCCCCGAGTCCTGAGGAGGGGGATCCTGGGGCTGACTTGGGGGCCTTGGGCCCTGCTGGACCTCGCCTGGGTTTTTCTACCCTTTTAGTGGGGCTTATTGTTGCAAGGAGTGGGGTTCTCTTTTCCCCCCTCTGCATATGCCTTGCATTTGGTTTCTGCCCCTTCCCAGGTCTAGTTCCGTGTACCCTCAGGTGCATCGGTTCCGTCTTTTTGGAGATTTTCGGCTTCCCACATCCAACCGGCTGCGGTGCGGGCGGCCCTTGTGGCTTACCTCCTGCGTGACCCAGATTACGCCTCGGTGATGGATCCGTCGTCTTTCAGGTTTGGGACTTCGTTCTCTTTCTGGGTCCGTTACGAGGTTCCGGAGTCGTCCTGGCTGGCGAACTGTCCTATTTTTGCCTTGGAGGCCTGGCATTCTTTCTGTCGTTCCAGCACACTTGAGTGGCGCGAGGTTGCTCCTGTGGTTCCGGTTTTCCTGGGGGGCGACCTTGAGCACCTCAATGAGTGCTTGTTTGCTCCTGCCCTTCACCTGAATGTTGGTGTCATTCAGCTCCATGTGCAGGTTCCCTCCCTTTCGGCGGTGCTGGTGGCCGAGGATTTGTGCGCCAGGAGCCTCTTGGCTTCGGCCTTGCTCTTCTTTTCCCTTCTGGAGCTGTCTTCGGGCTAGCTTGAGGAGGATGTGGAGCTCTCGGGGCCGTTCCAAGGTCCGGTGCCTTAGGCTCGGCTGCTCACACATCAGTTGCCTTCTTGAAGTTGTTTGCGCCGATCTTGCGGGATGTGGTTACCCAGTTTTACGCTTCCCGGCTCGCGTGTCGACAGACGGTGCTTCCCTCCTGTCTGGAATCGGCCTGGGGCCTGGCTCGTAGAATGTCTTCGCCCTTTTGTCCACTGCTTTTTGCTCCGGCGGCCGTTTCATAGTATATTCAGGCTACATCGGCCAGTTGCCATCCGATGTCAGACTTGTTGGTTCTGCGGGGATTCTGGGGGAAGCCTTCCCGGAGGGGTTGTGCCAGGGCTCAGGGTTCCTCTCATTGTGGTAGGCCGCTGGTGCCAGGTTCGGGCTTGACTCCTCGTTCGGACCCGCCTTCGGCTGGTCGGCGCCGTGTTCGCCCTGTTTGGGGTTCTAAGTCTCGTAAGGGGCACCGGCCCTTTCGCGGTTCACCCCATTGAGTCGTTTCTTTCGGTTTGCGGTGAGGTTGGGTGGCCCCTCCCCCTTCGGGGGGTTTGGGGCTGGTGGGGCAAACCTTTTCTCCTGCGCTGTCTAGTCGTCTTTGAGTGGGTTCGCTTGGGTGTCGTCAAAACATCATCATCCTTCAGATGGGTTTCCCGTTTGTTTCCAGTGCCGAAACAGGACTGTGCAGACCTGCTCTTTATATTGGACTTGTCCCGTCTGAACCCCTGGGTTCATTGCCCCTCCTTTCGGATGACTACGCTGTCCCAGGTTCGGCTCCTGTTTAAACGGGGTTCTTGGATGGTGTCCCTGGAACTTCAGGACGCTTATTGGCATATCCCGATTCATCCGGGGTTCAGGGTGTTCGGGTGTTGGCCTACCTTGACGACTGGCTGGTTTGGGCTCCCAGCTGGTACAGTTGTCTGCTAGCCAGGGATTTGGTTTTTCCCAGCTCATCAGGTTCGGGTTCTTGGTGAACTGGAGGAAGTCCCATCTGGTGCCCTCCCATGTTCAGTCGTGGCTGGATCTTGTGTGGGACTCCCAGACCGCTTCCTTGTCTCTTCCTCCAGTCTCTCTCCTTCGGCTGCGAACCCACTTGTGTCTGTTTCTGGGGGGCTCCCGGGTCACCCGGCGGTTGCTCGAGTTTGTGCGGGAGCCTGAACTTCGCGGTGGTCTGCCCGCCAGGTCGGGTTTGACTTCGTCGGCTGTTCTGGTTCCTGCGGGGACGTCCCTTCTGCCTCTCTTGCAATTGTTGGGCTCAACCCCCGGGGGCCTTGCATTGGCTGCTGCATCGCCGGCTTCCTCTTCAGGTTTTTCGGGGTTCAGTGCCTTGGAGCCTGCCCGAGCCCTCACTCGATGTGTTTACGGACGCGTCGTCTCTCAGCTGGGGTTTTGTGACCAGTGCTCACCAGGCCGGCCAGGGTCGGTGGGGTCCGTCCTTCCATCAAGCCCACAGCACGGTGCAGGAGTTTGCGGCGGTGTGGTTTGCACTTTGGAAGGTTTAAGTCGCCCCCGGATCAACGATCCGGCTCCATTCGAACTGCTCTCCGGTGGTTCATTTCCTGAACCGGGAGGGTTCGATACGGTCTTTGGCTCTTTGGAGCTGGTCACTTCTGGTGACTTGTCTGCTTAGTTCTCGGGGTTTGGCTCTCCTGGCGGTTCATGTGCGGGGAGTTTCCAATGTCTTGGGCGATGGCCTGTCCCGTTTCGTTCCCCCTCTCAACGGAATGGACGGAAGACGACGACTTTTTCATTGGCTCTGCCAGATCTTCAGGCGGCCCGAGGTGGACCTCTTCGCGTTGGTATGGTTGCGGCGCCTTCCCAATGTGGCGCCCTGCCGCGATTGCGAGGCCGTCGGGGTTGATGCCTTTCGGCAGGACTGGTCAAGGTGGGGGTTCCTTAACCTCTTTTTCCCGGTTCGGTTGTTGCTCCAGGTCCTGACTCGCTTGGAGACCTACCAGGGGAGAGTAGTCCTCCTTGCTTCATGGTGGCCGGCCCAGCCATGGTTTCAGGCGCTGCTTGCACGGTGTCCGAACCCGGAGGTTTTTCCGCGGCTCCGCCACTTCCAACAGATCGGCCCAATGCGTCTCGTAGCTGGTTCGATCTTCTTCTTGAGTCTTCGTGTATGGTCTTTTTGACTCGAGTTTATCATCATTTCATTGGTGATCAGGTGGCTTCCTTGTTAGTGTCCCACCTGAGGATTTCTTCTCAACGGTTTATTGAAGTCTCCTGGTAGTCCTTTCGTTTCTTTTTGCATCTTAGTCATTGTGCTTCTCTTTCTGTTAAGGTGGTTTTGTCCTTCCTGTCTTGGTTGTTCCTGGACCGTCACCTTATGCCTAACACTGTCGCCTCGTTTTGTGCGGTACTGGCGGAGCCGCTTCAGCTTGCTCTCGGTATTGATATTACTTCTGCACCGTTTCGCAAGCTGTCTCGGGCTTTGTTTCACCTCCGGCCTGCTCATGCGCCACCTGAGCCGTCCGGGTCATTGGACATTGGACTCTTATCTTTCTTCTCCTCGGTTTGTTGTGGCCCTTCGGTTCCGGATTGTTTTTCGAAGGATCTTTTTCTGTTGGCATTGGCCTCTGGGGGTCGGGTTGGTGGGATTCATGCTCTCCTCCGGCGTACGGGTTTCTGCTCCTTCGGTCTTCGTCATGGTTTTGTTCGTTTGCAAACGTCTCCTTTTTTCCTGGCGAAATATGAGACTGCTGCTTTCTGAAGAGGTCCCTGGGTGGTTAATGCTTGGTTCGTTCGGCCAGGGGGTGCATCATGTTTTGTGTCCAGTTGCGGCTCTTTGCTGTTATTTGCACGCCATGGCTTCAGTGTCCAGGGGACGTGCTGTGGGTTGATCCGGTTTCCCTTCATCCTTGTTCGTGGGTGTGGATCTCCCAGGTCGTCCACAGAGTTATTAAGGCTAGCCAGCCTGCGGTTTATCCCGATGCCCATGACGTTCATAAGTCCCTATTCTTTCATCTTTGAGTAGTTAGCTCCAGGGAGCCGAAGGGGCTCCCCCCCCGAAAACAGTGTTGAATGTAATGAAACGCCATTTTCTTGGTGAGACCCGGAGGCTCCCTGGCATCCCTCCCTTCCTCTGGATGGCTTTTTTTGCGTGTTTTGACATCCAACCTAAGAGCTGGGGGTGGATTGCCGGCGTGAAGGGTCTGGGGCTACCCCTTCCCCCTCCCGGGGAGGGAGGAGCTGCGCAGACAGCGGCATGTTGACGTGTGACGTCACGGTCGTTTGCTTGTTTCTTTTAGGGGAGTTCTATCCACTTGCTCGGCTTGTGGTAGCAATAATTTCACCAGAATAGTGGTTTGTTTTTGGATGCTTACCTTTCTGGGTGCCTGACCCGGTCGATGGCAGACATAGAATGCTTCCAACCACACGGGGGTTTCTATAGGCCATTGCTTCCCTTGCCTCTTCTGAAGGAGGCCAGGTTCTGGCTTGTGGTGCCCCAGTAGGCCCACAGAACTCCATACACATAACTGATGCCAAGGTCTGACATTAGCATATCAGCCTAGTAAGCTCCGGGGAGCCTCCAGGTCTCACCCAGAACATGGCGTTTCATTACATTCAACGCTGGTTTTCTGTGGGGAGCCCCTAGGGCTCCCTGGAGCTTATCGGGCTAATGTATGTCATATTAGACCGGGACATTAGCTAAGGAGTTCAGACCTACCAGGGACCAGCGCCAAAACCTGGCCCCTTCAGAGAGTTTTCAGGGAGCAATGACCCTGGAAAACCCCCTTGTGGTTGGGGTTTTCCTTATCTGCCATCGACCGGGATTTGCACCCAGAAGGGTAGGCATAACAAAACAAACCCCACATGGTAAAAAACTAAAACAAAAAACCGAACAGAGAGGTAGAAACTCTCTACAATCCCAAGGTAACAAGCAGACATCACACTTTACTGCCACGCCGATCGTCCGCGCAGCCCTCCCCGCCCCGAGAGGGGAGGGGGAAGCCCCGGACCTACCCCGCCGACTGCCTAGCATCAGTTCGTAAGCTAATGTCAACCGGAATAGACGCTTCTCTGGCCTCGGTTTCCTAGGCGGTGTTTGCCTTGTGTGGCGTTCACTGCCGTGTGTTGTGTTGTGCGGTGGCCAGGAGTACCTCATCAGTGTCGGGGCTGCATGTGCTTAGGGGCTTTCTTCCCTAAGTGCCCTGTGAGTACTGCCCCTGCGTGACAGGGTTATCTTCCCTGGGGCGTTCAGGAACAATTCCCGTAGAGGTTCTTGCTGCTCGGCATTTGCCTCGCCCTTGGGGCCAGCTGGGGCTTTGGGCCCTTGTTTGGCCCTGGGTAGGGACTGGTATTGTGCTGGTTTGGGCGTCAAGGTGTTGCGCGGCCTGCCACCTAAGCGGCGACTGGTTCCTGTTGCCTCTGGAGACGGTGTACTTTTGTGGGGTTTTTCTTTTGTTTTTATTTTCATTTGCCTGGTGGGGGTCTGCCTAGTGTGGCTATAGTTCTACTGGTAGTGTTTGGTGGCCCTCTGCTAGGCCCCGTGATTGTACACGCCGCAGGGGTTTTCAGTGTTGTCCTCTATCCCCGTTATTTTTGGGTGTTTAACCGGTTAGCAATACCTTGCCCGGGCTTCCCGTAGTTGTTCCCCTATGGGCCCTGGAAACCCCTGTCTCGCCTTGGTGGACCATTGAATGTGTTTTCCGGGTTCCAATCCGTCTTGTACGGGATTGATGGTTGCTGTGCCCTGGTCTTCGGGTAACAGTCGCCACTGTTACCACTGTCATGTTGCCTGTTGGGTCACTGACACCTTGACCCAGAGTCTTGCGAGAGAGTTTCCCTGCTTGTTCTCCAGTACTCTCCTGATGTTACTGTTCAGAGTACAGGCGGCATCCGTGTTGCAAGCTAGGTTAGGTTGCTGCAACATGCTAGATTGGTTTCCCACTCGGATGTCCCGAGGCCGCCCCGTTTTGGTTAGGTGCTGTTCGCCCCTTTCCCTCCCTGTTCCCGGCTCCGAACCATCTGCGGGTTTCGGGGTCGGGGCGGGGTTTAGGTGGGGCCGAGACTCGGGCGGTTTTCGGGGGCTGCCCCTTTCAGGTTGGGGAAGGAGGTTTTTGAGCTTGTTCCTCCTGCCAAGCCTTCTGAGTCTTACCAGCAGCCCTTTCTTGCTGCCTTTCCCATGGACTCTTCCTTTTCTTTAAGGGTGGAGGGCTTGGAGGACGGCTCTGCCCCGGGACCTCTGTTGCGGATTCCCGGGGCTGTGGGGGATGCCTGCTAGCAGTTCTGGGGCATCTTACCCCTGCCTGGGTTTTCTGCTTCTGGGCTGAGTTTTTCACCCATCCAGTCTGCTTGCTTCCCACTTTTGCTGGTGTGTTTTCGTATCTTTTGTGTCCGTCACTTTTGCACCCTCTGTTCTGATGGCCATTTTCTTCTGCCGGTTTCCCGGCGTGGCCACCAGGGCGGCATTGCAGTTTGTTTATATGCGCCTGGGTGTGCAAGCGAGCGTCTTGGGTGAGTTTTAAACCTTTTTCAGGGGTTTTATTCTCCTGTTGTCGTTTCTTTGCTTTTCTGGTGTTTTCTGCCCATTTTCTGTTCCTCTGGGAATGTTTGAGTGTTGATTTTCCACCGGGTTTTCCGTTTTCTCTGTTTTGGGTCTGAGCCCTTGGGTTTGGGCTCAGTGTCCCTGTCTGTTATGCTTGCTCCCACACCTTGTCCCTGCGTTTTTGGTCTGTTTTGACTGTTTCCCTGGGGGTTCTGTCTGGGGCTGTGCTTTGCCTTCTGTGGTGTATGTCCGCCGGCAAATGTGGTGATTTGGGCTTCCCCTGGTTCGATTCCAGGTTCCTTTGGGTTCTTTGGTTTCGTTCTGGAGGTTTCTTCCTCTTGGGCCCCCTTTGTGGGTTCAAGGGGCTTTGTTTCCTCGTGTCTGACCCGGTTCTGCCTTCGGGAGTTCCGGGGTCTTCCTGGCTTGCAGACTGAACTTTTTGGGTCTTGGCACGTGTTGTTGTCGTGCTGGGACTTTGGGGTTTTGTTGTCAAGGTGGGCCTTTTGATGCAGTTTTGTGCCTTCTTTGCCTGGCTGGCGTGTGCTCTGCCCACTGGTCAATTTTCTTTTCACGTGTATGTGTGTATGTACACATGTGTATGTACATGTGTACACTGTGTTTGTGTGCACGTGTGTATGTGCATACACACGTGTGTGTGTAACATACCTTGTGTGTATGTGTATATGTATGTGTATGTGTATATTCATAATATATACATATATATATGTATATATGTGTATGTATACTTTTTCTTTTGGAAGGGGCTCTGTTCCCTTCTCTGTTGACGGGGCACTGGAGGAGCAGCTTGCTCTGCTGACTCTCGCATGGTCCCGCAGTTAGTGGGCGCTTTTGGTGGTCTTCCGGCCTCTGGTGGCAGCAGTGGACGGTTTCTCCCCCTTTGGGGTAGTTCAGGGCTGGCGGGGTGGGCTTCTTCCCCTGCGCTTCGTTATGTCATCTTCGTGGGTGCATTGGACGTGGTCGATCCACCCCATCCTTCTGGGGTTCCCGTCTGCTCTATGCAGACATGGGCCTGTCAAATCTTAGGTTCTTCTGGACTTCTTCAGTCTGCGCCCTGGATTCTATGCCCTCATCGGAGGACTGTTGTCTCCTGTCCGGCTTCTGTTGGGGCCGGGTGCCTGGATGGTGGCCCTGGACCTCCAGGTCAATTCTTGGCACTTTCCTCTCCAGTTTTCCAGGACTGGCACAGTTGGTGGTGGGGATTTAGGCTTACCGCTTTTGTTGCTTTCCCTATTTTGTAATTGGCACTTGGTGTATTTACGCATCTTTAACGGATCTTGTTGCCCTGTCCGAGTCTGCTTGGGATTCGGTGTCTGGCCTACCTCGACGACTGGGTGGTGTGGGCTCCCAGTCGGTCCACTTGTCTGCTCGCCAGGGGTGTGGTTCTTTCCATATCGACGGGTGTTGGTTTCCTGGTGATCTGGAGGCTGTTCCATTTGTTTCTGTCCCGGGTTCGGACCTGGCTGGGTCTTGTTTAGGGCTCTTGGGCCGCTCCTTTGTCTTTCCCTCCAGAAGTGTTGCTGCGGCTGTGGTCCCGCCTTCGGCTGTTCATGAGGGGGTCCCAGGTTGCTCAGCGGTTGCTCGAACAGTTGTGCAGGAGTCTGAACTTTGACGTGCTGGTCTGCCCGCGGGGTCAGGTTTGGCTTCGGCGTCTGTTTGGTTACTTCGGAGACTCCCCTTCCGCCTCTTGCAATCGTTGGCTCGTTTCTCCGGGGATCTTGTGTTGGTGCTGCTTCACCAGCTTCCTTTTTTGGGGTTTTCAGGGTTCTGTACCTTGGCACCTCCCCGAGCCTTCGCTCGATGTGTTCACGGACCGGTCATCTCTTGGCTGGGGCTTTGTGACCAGTGCTCACCAGGTCGGCCGGGGATGGTAGGGTCTTTCCGTCCGTCGGGCTAACAGCACAGTTCGGGAGTTCGTGGCTGTCTGGTTTGCGCTTTAGGGGGTTTGGGTCACTCGGTGGCCTCCCATTCAGCTCCATTCGGCCTTTTCTCTGGCTTTTCTTTGCCGGAACCACAGGGTTTCTCTTAGGTGTTTGACCTTTGGGGTTGGTCCCTTAGAGTGGCTCGTTTGCTGGATTCTCAGGGTTTGGCTAACCGTGAGGTTCATGTCCAGGGTGTGTCCTGCGTCCTGGCGGACAGCTGTCTTGGTTCATTCCTCTGTTCGTGGATTGGCCATTTGTCGCCGACTTGTTTCGTTGGCTCTGCCAGACGTATGAACACCTGGCCGTGGACGTGTTCAAGTCGGCGTGGTCTAGGCGTCGCCCATTCTATGTGGCGCCCTTACCCGCCTGCAAGGCGTTCACTGTGGATGCCTTTCGGCAGGACTAGTTGAGGTGGGGGTACCTGTTCCTCTTCTCCCGGTCCAGCTGTTGCTTCAGGTTCTGGCTCGGTTGGAGCCCATTCCAATGAGAGTAGTCCTTATGGTCCCTTGGTAGCCGGCCCAGCTTTATTTTCAGATGCTGCTTGAAGGGTGTCCAAACCCGGGGCGTTTTCCTGCGGCTCCGCCTCGTTTGGCAGGCCGGACCGGTCCTGTACGTGACTGGTTCGGCCTGCTCCTCGGCTCTTCACGTCTGGTATTTTGACGCGGGTATCACCATCTCTGTGGTGATCAGGTGGCTTTGTTGATGGTGTCCCACCTGCGAGCTTCGTCTTGGCGACAGTATGACGTTCCTGGTGTTTCTATGCCCTTTTTCTTGCTCTTTGTAGGTTGCCTTCTCTTTCTCGTCGGGTTGTCTTGTCATTTCTTGGGTTTTCAGGACTACAGTTTTGATGTTTCTTACTGTCGCCTCGTTTTGTTCGGCGCTGGCGGAGCCGCTCCGGCTGGAGTTCAGGGTGGACGTCACATCGGCCCTGTTTCTTATGCTTTCTCGTGTTTTGTTTCACCTCCGGCCTGCTCATGCGTCGCCTGAGCCGTCCTGGTCCTTGATCACGGTTCCTTCTTATCTTCTCCTCAGTTTGTGGTAGCCCCTTCGGTTCAGGTTTCAGCTCTTTGGTACTAGTGGTAGGTTTGTACGTTTGCAACCTTTCTCCATCCTTCTGGCGACGGTCGAGATGGCTGGTTTCTGGAGGGGTTCTTGGGCTATTGATGCTTGATTGGTTCGGCCGGGGGTGCGTCCTATATTATCCGGTTGCGTTTTTTTTTTTTTTCCCCGTTACCTGCGTACCGTGTTTGGGGATGCGCTTTGGGTTGATCCGGCTCCCCTCGTTCCCTGTTTCTGGGCTCAGGTTTCCCAGGTCGTCCGCAGAGTTTTTAAGGCTTCCAGCCTGCGGTCTGTCCTTGCGCCCGTGCTGTTCGGACGTTTGCAGCTTTTGCTGCTGTGTTAGTGGCGTCTAGAGCTCATTTCGGGCGCAGGGATTTGAGGGTCCCACAGGTTCTTGGCCACCCATTCTCTATGCATGTCTGCTCCTGTGCGTTCTTGTTGCCTTGGGTCGCAGGTTGCAGCCTGTTGTCTCGGTTTCGCGTGGCGGAGTTTGTGGTGGCCGCCTCCCGGGTCAGCCCTTTCTTTTCCTTCTCTTTGGGTATGAAGCTCCAGGGAGCCATAGGGAAACCAGCGTTGAATGTAATGAAACGCCATTTTCTGGGTGAACCCCGGAGGCTCCCCGGCAACCCTCCCTCCCACCAGTCGGCAGTTTTTTCGCGTTGGTTGAAGCTTAGCTTCCGAACTGATGCTAGGCAGCCGGCGCGGTAGGTCTGGGGCTCCTCCCTCCCCCTCTCGGGGCGGGGAGGGCAGACCGGATGATCGGCACGGCAGTAAAGTGTGATGTTTACTTGTTTGCTTGTTTCCTTGGGATTGTAGGGAGTTTCTACCTCTCTGTTTGGTTTTTTGTTTTAGTTTTTTACCATGTGGGGTTTGTTTTGTTATGCCTACCTTTCTGGGTCCCTAACCCCGGTCGATGGCAGATAAGGAAAACCCCAACCACAAAGGGGTTTTCCAGGGCCATTGCTCCCTGAAACCTCTCTGAAGGGGCCAGGTTCTGGCTCTGGTCCCTGGTAGGTCTGAACTCCTTAGCTAATGTCCCGGTCTAATATAACATACATTTGCCCGATAAGCTCCAGGGAGCCTCCTGGGCTCTCCCAGAAAATGGCATTTCATTACATTCAACGCGGGTTTTCTGTGGGGAGCCCCAGAGGCTCCCTGGAGCTTATCGGGCTAATGTATGTTATATTAGACAGGGACATTAGCTAAGGAGTTCAGACCTACCAGGGACCAGCGCCAGAACCTGGCCCCTTCAGAGAGGTTTCAGGGAACAATGGCACTGGAAAACCCCTTTGTGGTTGGGGTTTTCCTTATCTGCCATCGACCGGGGTTAGGCACCCAGAAAGGTAGGCATAACAAAACAAACCCCACATGGTAAAAAAAACAAAAAAACTAAACCAAAAACCGAACAGAGAGGTAGAAGCTCCCTACAATCACATGGAAACAAGCAAACAAGCAAACATCACACTTTACTGACGCGCCGATCGTCCGCACAGCCCTCCCCGCTCCGAGAGAGGAGGGGGGAGCCCCGGACCTACCGTGCCGGCTGCCAAGCTTCAGTTCGTTCTCTAATGTCAACTGGGATAGACGCTTCTCTGGTCTCAGTTTCCTAGGCGGTGTTTGCCTTGTGTTGCGTTCACTGCCGTGTGTAGTGTTGTGCGGTGGCCAGGAGTACCTCATCAGTGCCGGGGCTGCATGTGCTTAGTGGCTGACTTCCCTAAGTGCCCTGTGAGTACTGCCCTTGCGTAACAGGGTTACCTTCCCTGGGGCGTTTGGGAACCATTCCCGTAGAGGTTCTTGCTTCTCGGCATTTGCCTTGCCCTTGGGGCCAGCTGGGGCTTGGGGCCCTTGTTTGGCCCTGGGTAGGGATTGGTATTGTGCTGGTTAGGGCATCAAGGTGTTGCCCAGCCTGCCACCTAAGTGGCGGCCGGTTTCTGTTGCCTCTGGAGGCGGTGTACTTTTGCGGGGTTTTTCTTTTGTTTTTATTTTCATGCCTGGTGGGGGTCTGCCTAGTGTGACTATAGTTCCACTGGTAGTGTTTGGCGGCCCTCTGCTAGGCCCCCGTGATTGTACACGTCGCAGGGGTTTTCAGTGCTATCCTCTACCCTCTTGTTATGTTTGGGTTTCTTAACCGGTTAGCAACACCTTGCCCGGGCTTCCCGTAGTTGTTACCCCTACGGGCCCTGGAAACCCCTGTCTGGGCTCGGGGGACCATTGAATGTGTCTTCCAGGTTCCAACCCGTCTTGTATGGGATCGTTGGTTGCTGTGCCCTTGTCTCCGGGTGACAGTCGCCACTTGTACCTCCGTCATGCTGCCTGTTGGGTCACTGACACCTTGACCCGGAGTCTTGCGAGAGTTTCTCTACTTGTTCTCCAGTACTCTCCTGATGTTATTACTGTTCAGAGTACAGGCGGCATCCATGTTGCAAGCTAGGTTAGGTTGCTGCAACATGCTAGGTTGGTTTCCCACTCGGATGCCCCGAGGCCGCCCCGTTTGGTCAGGTGCTGTTCGCCCCTTTCCCTCCCTGTTCCCGGCTCCGGTCTGTCTGTGGGTTTCGGGGTCGGGGAGAGGTTTACTTGGGGCAGAGACTCGGGCAGTTTTCAGGGGCTGCCCCATTCTGGTTGGAGGACGGAGGTTTTCGAGCCTGTTCGTCCTGCCAAGGCTTCTGGGTCTTACCAGCGGCCCTTTCTTGCTGCCTTTCCCATGGACTCTTGCTTTTCTTTAAGGGCGGAGGGCTTGGAGGACGGCTCTGCCCCGGGGCCTCTGTTGTTGGTTCCCAGGGCTGTGGGGGATGCCTGCTAGCAGTTCTGGGGCGGTTTGCCCCTGCCTGGGTTTTCTGCTGTTGGGCGGCTTTTTCGCCCATCCAGTCTGCTTGCTTCCCACTTTTGCTGGCGTGTTTTTGTATATTTAGCGTCAGTGACAGCCCCTGCTGGTGACCATTTTCGTCTGCCGGTTTCCCGGCGTGGCCACCAGGGTGGCGTTGCGGTTTGTTTACATGCGCCTGGGTGTGCAAGCGAGTGTCTCGGGTGAGTTTTCAACTTTTTTCAGGGGTTTTTATTCTCCTGTTGTCGTTTCTTTGCATTTCTGGTGTTTTCTGCCCGTTGCCTGTTCCTCTGGGAACGTTTGGGTGTTAATTTTACACCGGGTTTTCCATTTTTGTCTGTTTTGGGTCTGGGCCTTTGGATTTGGGCTCAATGTCCCTAGCTGGTATGCTTGCTCCCACACCTCGTCCCTCGGTTTTCGGTCTGTTATGACCGTTTTCCCAGGGGGGTTCTGTCAGGGGGCTGTGCTTTGCCTTTCTGTGGTGTTTTCCGCCAGCAAAATGTGGTGGTTTGGGCTCCGCCTGGTTCGATTCTGGGTTCCTTTGGGTTCTTTGCTTTCGTTCCGGAGGTTTCTTCCTCTTGGGCCCCCTTTTGTGGGTTCAGGGGACTTTGTTATCTTGTGTGACCCGGTTCTGCCTTCTGGGGTTCCGGGGTCTTCCTGACTTGCAGACTGATCTTTTTGGGTCTTGGCACATGTTGTGGTCGTGCTGGGACTTTGAGGTTTTGTTGTCGAGGTGGGCCTTTTGATGCAGTTTTGTGCCTTCTTTGCCTGGCCGGCGTGGTGCTTTCTGCCCACTAGTCGGCGACTTGTATATTTTCTTTTACAATGTATGTACTCGCCTAGTTGTGCTTGCGGGGGTTGAGCTCTGGCTCGTTGGTCCCGCCTCTCAACCGTCAACAGGTGTACAGGTTCCTGAGCCTATTGGGCTCTGTCCTGTCTACACTTGAAACTGTGTATGGTGTCAGCCTCCACCACATTACTTCCTAGTGCATGTGCCCCTTGTGTTACATAGCCTGTCTTTATCAACCCTGCCGATTCTCTTGGGAATCTTGAATGTGGTGATCCGTTCCCCCCCTCACTCTTCTGTCTTCCAGCGAAGTGAGGTTTAATTCCCATAGTCTCTCCTCCTGAATTGTGTGTGTGTACGCATGTACATGTGTCCACTGTGTGTGTGTGTGTGTGCACTTGTGTATACGCACGTGTGTGTCACATATCTTGTGTGTATGTGTATATGTGTGTGTACTTTTTCTTTCGGGAGGGGTTCTGTTCCCTTCTCTGTTGTCGGGGCGCTGAGGGAGCAGCTTGCTCTGTTGCCTCTCTCATGGTCCCGCTTTTGGTGGGCGCTTTGGGTTGTCTTCCGGCCTCTGGTGGCGTTGGTTGACAACTTCTCCCCCTTTGGGGGGGTTCAGCGCTGGCTGGGTGGGCTTTTTCCCCTGCGCTTCGTCATGTCATCTTAGTGGGTGCGTTGGACGTGGTCGTTCCGCCCCATCCTTCTGGGGTTCCCGTCTGCTCTTTGCAGTCATGAGCTTTTCCCATCTGCGATTCTTCTGGACTTCTTCAGTCTGCACCCTGGTTCCTATGCCCTCGGAGGAGGACTGTTGTCTCCTGTCCGGCTTCTGTTGGGGCCGGGTGCCTGGATGGTGGTCCTGGTCCTCCAGGTCACTTCTTGGCATGTTCCTCTCCAGTTTTCTGGGACTGGCAGTTGCTGGTGGGGCTTCAGGTTTGCTGCTTTTCTTACCTTCCCGATTTGGTAATGGGCACTTGGTATAATTTTTGCATCTTTACCGGATCTTAGTGCCCTGTCTGCGTCTGAGATTCGGTGTCTGGCCTACCTCGACGACTGGCTGGTGTGGGCTCCCAGTCAGTCCGCTTGTCTGCTTGCCAGGGGTATGGTTCCTTCCGGATCGCCGGGTTTGGTTTCCTGGGGATCTGGAGGCTTTTCCATCTGTTTCCATCCCGGGTTCGGACCTGGGCCTTGTTTAGGGCTATTGGGCCACTCATTGTCTTTCCCTCTAGAAGTGTTACTGCGGCTGTGGTCCCGCCTTCGGCTGTACATGAGGGGGTCCCGGGTTGCTCAGCGGTTGCTTGAGCGGTTGTGCTGGAGTCTGAACTTCGGCGTGCTGGTCTGCCCGCGGCGTCGGGTTTGGCTTCGGCGTCTGTTTGGTTCCTTCGGAAACTCCCCTTCCGCCTCTTGCATTCGTTGGGTTCGTTCTTCCGGGGATCTTGTGTTGGTGCTGCGTCACCAGCTTCCTCTTTGGGGTTTTCGGGGTTCCGTGCCTTGACACCTCCCCGAGCCTTCGCTCGATGTTTTCACGGTCGGGTCATCTCTCGGCTGGGGCTTTGTGACCAGTGCTCACCAGGTCGGCCGAGGTTGGTGGAGTCTGTCCATCTGTCAGGCTCACAGCACGGTTTGGAAGTTCGTGGCTGTCTGGTTTGCGCTTCGGAGGGTTTGGGTCACTCGGTGCTCTGCCATTCAGCTCTGTTTGGACTGTTCTCTGGCGGTTCTTGCCAGAACCACAGGGGTTTGGCTAACCGTGAGGTTAGCCAAACCTCACGGTTAGCCATGTCTGGGGTATGTCCTGCGTCCTGGCGGACAGCTGTCTCAGTTCATTCCTCTCTTCGCTGATTGGCCAGTCGTCGCCGACTCATTTTGTTGGCTATGTCGGACGTATGGACTCCTGGCCATGGACTTCTTCGAGTCAGCGTGGTCTAGGCGTCGCCCATTTTATGTGGTGCTCTTTCCCACCTGCGAGGCATTCACGGTGGATGCTTTTTCGGCAGGACTGGTCAAGGTGGGGGTACCTGTTCCTCTTCTCCCGGTCTAGCTGTTGCTTGGGGTTCTGGCTCAGTTGAAGCCCACTCCCACGAGAGCAGTTCTTTTGGTTCCTTGGTGGCCGGCCCAGGCTTATTTTCCGACGCTGCTTGATAGGTGTCCGAACCCGGGGCATTTTCCCGCGACTTCGCCTCTTTCAGCAGGTCGAATTGGTCCTGTACGTGACTGGTTCGGCCTTCTCCTCAGCTCTTCGCATCTGGTATTTTGACGCGGGTTTCACCATCTCTATGGTGTTCTGGTGGCTTTGTTGACGGTGTCCCACCTGCGAGCTTCGTCTTGGCGACAGTATGTTGTTTTGTACTCTTTCTCATGTTTTGCTTCGCCTCCGGCCTGCTCATGCGTCACCTGAGCCATCCTGGTCCTTGATCAGGGTGCCTTCTTATCTTGTCCTCAGTTTGTGGTAGCCCCTTCGGTTCAGGTTTCTGCTCTTTGGTCCTGGTGGTAGATTTGTACGTGTGCAGCCTTTCACCGTCCTGGCGACAGTAGAGTCGGCAGCTTTCCGGAGGGGTTCTTGGGGTATTGATGCTTGATTGGTTTGGCCGGGGGTGCGTCCTGTGTTGTACGGTTGTGTTTTTTGCCGTTGCCGGCATACCGTGTCTGGGGATGCGCTGTGGTTGATCTGGTTCCCCTCGTTCCCTGTTTTCAGGGCTCGGGTCTCCCAGGTCATCCGCAGATTTTTCATTCTTTCAGCCTGCGGTCTGTTTTTGCGCCCGTGCTGTTCAGACGTTTGCAGCTTTTGCTGCTGCAGTTGGGACGTCTAGGGCTCATTTCGGGCGCAGGGATTTGAAAGTCGCACAGGTTCTTGGCCGCCCATTCTTTGTGCGTCTGCTCCTGTGCGTTCTTGTTGCCTTGGGTCGCAGGTTGCGACCTGTTGTCTCGGCTTTGCGTTGCAGAGTTTGTGGCGGCCGCCTCCCGGGTTAGCCCTTTCTTTTCCTTCTCTTTGGGTATGAAGCTCCAGGGAGCCGTAGGGGCTCCCCACAGAAAACCAGCATTGAATGAAATGAAACACCATTTTCTGGGTGAGCCCCGGAGGCTCCCTGGCAACTCTCCCTCCCACCGGTTGGCGGTTTTTTCACATTAGTTGAAGCTTAGCTTCCGAACTGAAGCTTGGCAGCCGGCGTGGTAGGTCCGGGGCTCCCCCCTCCCCCTCTCGGGGCGGGGAGGGCTGCGCGGACGATCGGCGCGGCAGTAAAGTGTGATGTTTGCTTGTTTGCTTGTTTCCTTGTGATTGTAGGGAGTTTCTATCTCTCTGTTCGGTTTTTGGTTTAGTTTTTTTTTTTTTTTTACCATGTGGGGTTTGTTTTGTTATGCCTACCTTTCTGGGTGCCTAACCCCAGTCGATGGCAGATAAGAAAAACCCCAACCACAAAGGGGTTTTCCAGGGCCATTGCTCCCTGAAACCTCTCTGAAGGGGCCAGGTTTTGGCGCTGGTCCCTGGTAGGTCTGAACTCCTTAGCTAATGTCCCGGTCTAATATAACATACATTAGCCAGATAAGCTCCAGGGAGCCTCCAGGTCTCACCCAGAAAATGGCGTTTCATTACATTCAACGCTGGTTTTTTGTTCTATTTTGAATGTGTCTCTGGAAATTTAGCTTGTTATCGATAAGAACACCAAGGAATTTACCATCTATTTTGTTTCTAATTTGGATGTTGTTTATTCTTAGATTAATTTGGTCTGAGAATTTATTACCAAACAAAATATAGAATGTTTTGTCAATGTTAAGGGTGAGTTTGTTAGCAATTTGCTAAAGATGGAGTTTATTTAGTTCAGTATTCACTGTATCATTCAGAGTAAGAGGGTCAGGACTGGAGAAAATGAAGGTTGTGTTATCAGCAAATAATATTGGGTTGAGGTGTTGAGAGGCATATGGAAAGTCATTAATGTAGATGAAAAAGAGGAGAGAGCCAAGTATGTAAGCAAATTACTGAATCTCTCAAAATTAGCTTGAATCCGTTAATGGTAAACTTCCACCTCTGTGGTAGGCTTGGGGGCCTAGCCCTTTCCCAGCTTCCCCTAGTCAGTTCTGTCGTTGGTATTGTCAACTCTCGTTGTCTACTGTAGTGCTCCTGGGTTGCCAACAAGTCATGTGGGTCCTGCTATTTCTAAGCTAAGTGCTAGCCATCCTTGGAATTTACCCTGTATCCTGTGGAGGCCATTCTCTTTATTATTGTTTCAATTTCAGTATTTGTCATATTACTTGTTATCTTGCCTCCTTGCTGGTTAGTCCCTTGGGTTACCTTATTTATTTATTTATTTATTTATTTATTTACTTATTTATTTATATACAAGACGGTACATTGGGTTTGTGAGAATACATAGCATGGTATTTACAATCTTGTAAAGCCACTAGTACACGCAGCGTTTCGGGCAGGTCCTTAATCTAACAGATAATTTTAAGTAGGCAATTCTAGCAGAATTAATAAAATGATAACAGATACATTGCAAGAAAAAAATGAGATGAGAGAGATTAGTAAATATATTACAGCACATTGGTATATTAAAGCTGATTGATTACATTGACAGCTTGATTAGTAATTTAAACAAAGATTAATAGGCACCATACAGCAAATTGATAGCACAATCTAGGGAGCCTATCTCTAGGGAGCCTCTCTCTCTAGGGAGCCTCTCTCTCTAGGGAGCCTCTAGGGAGGTGTCCTAGAGAGGAAGGACCAGGACCTCTCTCTAGGGAGACACAAAGGGGCCCCCAGAAATTCAGCATGGCATGTAATGAAATGCCTCTTTCTGGATGAGCCCCAGTGGCTCCCTTACACCCTCTCTCCCTAGCACTAGCAGGATTGTTGCTTGGTGCTTGTGGGTTTTTCACATCTGCTCTAGAGTTGACTCGCGAGAGTTGAGGGAGGGGCTGAAGCCCCAGGACCCCCCCCCCCTTGGTGGCAATGGTTTGTTACTAATGACTTGAAGCTAGTTTTGAGAGATTCAATCTTTTGTTTACATTGTTTTGGAGGGTTTGTTCGGTAGTTTCCAGACTTCAGGTCTTTTAACCCTTAAACTGCGCAAATCATACATATATGATATCAGTGACAAAACCGAAACCGTGCACATCATATATATATGATTTCGTGTCTAGCGCTATAATTTAAACGCCCCGCCTGGGATAGGGGCAACTATAGTACTGCCACGACCGATAGTTGCCAGATGCCACCTAGAAAAAAATCCAGGCCAATATTCTTGGGTGTTAGAGCCTCAGTACTGAGCAAGCCACCAAGGCTGACGCACGCAGCATGAGCTCACAACACCGCTGTTCAACTTGTGACTACAGCATTGCCTACAAATGCCATAATATATATGATACTGCTATTATTTAGCAGTGATAGTATTACTGAAGCCTCCTGACTGTGATAAAACTGACCAGGATGCTGATAATAGCAGGATTGTGGTAATTGCGCTGTGCTCCATGGAGGGAGGAGTAAGGCTGTGGAGGGAGGGTTGTGGCGTTGTCTTCTGACTGTGTGTGGCCACCATTGACTGCACTCACCATACCAGCTGAGTGGTTTGCTATGGTGAACACAAATGTAGATACTTATATATAACATGTGTATAGTGTGAGATAACAGCGAGAGGAGTAGGTTGGGAGCCGCCATTTTGGTGAGGGCGGAGCGTCGTCTGCATGACTTGTCATGTTGTTTACTGATGGCCACTATGGTCTTTGGGCGCAATACCAGCTTATTTGTACAGGTATAGTGAACAAAACAGGTAGATACTTATATATAATGTGTGTGTATATAGCGTAATAACACCACAAACAATATTGTTGGAGGAGAAATATTAGTACGTCTGGCCGTGAGGGCGGCCGCCGATCAGCTGACTGTGTGAGTAGCTACGTCTTTGTGCCTTTACTCACCATACAAGCTTAGATGTACAGTTATGGTGAACAAAACATGTAAATATGTATATATAACGTCTATGTATAGTGAATAAATGCAAAAACAGTATTGTGGGAGGACAATGAGGTCGAGTGAGGTGGTGTTGAGGGAGGGAGTGGCAGTGAGTGGCTCGCTGGTGTTTGGTGGTCACTCCTCGTTGCTTTTTGACTCACAAGACCAACTTAGTACTTCGTTATGGTGAAAAAAACATGCAGATACTTATATATAACCTGTGTATATAGTGTAACAACAGCAAAACTATTTGTTTATTGTTTTATGAACATAATAATTGAATCACTAATATGTACACCATAATTTTGAGTACAGCGATGGTTCACACATTTTATTATATAAATATACCACAATTCACTGTATGGAATAATATTACTGCAAAAAAACTAAGAAAAAATAAATCAGAGACATTGAAATAATTAGGTAATAATATATTTGTGGCAACTGCCGTTTGACAGCTCGGGCGGAGTAGACCTCGTCTGGCGAAGGCTCTGCCAATGCCTCTTTTTTGCCACACTTCCCTACCCTATTGCGGCTAAAATATGCCACCTACGATTTTTTTGTTATTTTATCCGTGATCAGGGAAGAAAAATGAACACTTCTATAAGACGAAAGAATTTTTTGGATTTTTTTTTTGTTGCACCTGTGGGTGTGAATTCCATTTGGGCCCCTAGCGGTTTGAGGGTTAAGCCCAGCGGTAGTCTGTAATGCTTTGTTGACTTTCTGGATGCTTTCCTTGTGGGGTGGCAGAGTGTCACCTGCTCTCTGTGCCTCTGTGAGGGGGCCAGGTTCTGGTTCTGATCCCTGATAGGCCAAAAAGAATTCTGCAACTGATGTGACCTGGAAGTTGGGTACAATTGAGCATGATAGCTTCAGGTAGCCACCAAGGCTCGTCCAGAAAGAGCCATTTCATTATATGCACCATTGGTTTCTTTATTATTTTAAGAGAAAATTGTAGATGCTGTATGCACACAGTAATTTTGTGTTTTGTGTATTTTGCAGCAAAAGGAACAGACTTCATTACTGGCCAGATTACGAGAAACCAATGAAACTCTGATGGCTGGTTTTCACGAGGATAAGAAGACTCAAATACAAGACAAGGACAAAGAGAATGAAAGTAAGGTATGTATTAATGGTTCTGGGTACTATTGCAAATCACATGAATAAAATTACAGTGGAACCTTGGTCTACGAATTTAATCCGTTCCAAGAGACAGCTCGTACACCGAAACAAATTTTCCCGTAAAAAATAATGTAAATTAACACTTTTCTGAGAACTTCACTTGGAATTACGGGCGGTTTAGATAAGTGCTTGTCAGATCACGACGTAAATTTACGGACCGTGTTATAGTGGGTATTTACTACTCGATCGACTTGGGGTTTGTATGAATATGTTTGCCATTAAATTTTTGTTTTCTCTAATAGGCACAGTGCCTATTTGAGAAAACGGCAATGTATTGTAACTTAGAGGAGAGACTATTGAGTTGGTGACACAACGAGGGTAATCGCCCACTCCACACACTCTTGTGTTGGCCGCGATCATGATTCTACATTTATATGCATATGTCTGTGTAGAGAATTTTATTCCGAACACTATACAAACAAAAAAAATGCTGTGAAACAAGTATAAACTTGAAAAAACATGAGCAAAGTAAAAAGTTTTTACGATCACGGGTACAAACACGCGTAAGATTTTATTCGCCGCAAATTTATTTGACGCTCTGTTGGCCAGTTCTACCCATGTTCTTATAGAACTTTCTATTGTTATATATAAAACTTTCTATTGCGAATACATTGCTATAAAAATGAAATACGTAGCTCGAGAAATAATGTCAGGACAGTGAAATAAGTATAAACTTTCAAAGCGCTGCATCACAACAGTGTCGTCGCTGCTGAAATCACGGCTAACGCTTCGCCCAGTTGCCACACTCGTGCGGAACATAATTAGACATTGATAGGCATATGTCTGGGTGGAGAATTTTATTGCGAGTTCAGTGATATCAAAATAAGCGCTGTAGGATGACTGTGAGGCTGGCAACAAACGAAAGAGTATGAACATTTACTTCCTGTTTGGGTGTCACGGCGAGTCATCTTCGTGTTTATTTACTTCGTAGTGGGATGAAATAAGTGAATATTTAACTGTACTTTACCTTTACTGAGGACTCTTGTTGGCATATGGGAGATGGTGAGGAGGGAGGGTGGAGCAGTGTTGGCATATGGGAGATGGTGAGGAGGGAGGGTGGAGCAGTGTTAGTGTATGGGGAGGGTGAGGAGGGAAGTGGAGCAGTGTTGGTGTATGGGGGAGGGTGAGGAGGGAGGTGGAGCAGTGTTGGTGTATGGGAGGGTGGGGAGGGGGAAGGGAGTAGGAGCAATGTTGATGTATGGGGAGGGAGGGAAGGGAGGTGGAGCAGTGTTGGTGTATGGGGAGGGGGAGGGAGGAGGAGCAGTGTTGGTGTATGGGGAGGGTGAGGAGGGGGGAGGGGGGAGGGAGGAGGAGAAGTGTTGGTGTATGGGGAGGGTGAGGAGGGAGGAGGGAGGAGGAGCAGTGTTGGTGTATGGGGAGGGTGAGGAGGGAGGAGGAGCAGTGTTGGTGTATGGAAGGGTGGGGAAGGGGAGGGAGGGGAAGGGGAGGGAGGAAGAGCAGTGTTGGTGTATGGGGAGGGTGAGGAGGGGGGGGAGGGAGGAGGAGCAGTGTTGGTGTATGGGGAGGGTGAGGAGGGGGGGAGGGAGGAGGAGCAGTGTTGGTGTATGGGGAGGGTGAGGAGGGGGGAGGGAGGAGGAGCAGTGTTGGTGTATGGGGAGGGTAGGGAGGGAGGAGGGAGGAGGAGTGGTGTTGGGGTATGAGGAGGGTGTTGAGGAAGGGGGGAGGTGGTGAGACCGTCCCCTGCTCTCCTTAAACACTTTCATATTTGCATCTTCAAGATTTTCTTTTCACACATTTCACAGCCTCTGTTACGTGGCAGCCAGTCAGAACCAGTCATTTACAGTCACAAGTCAGTCAAGCATTCAGTCAACACCAGTCACAGGTAGTTATAATCAAAGGCAGTCTAGCATTCACAGTTGTGGTAGCAATCGGTTAAGTATTTACAGTCAATCAGTTATTCACAGTCAGTCAGGCTCCACAATCCAGGCCAACATGGATTTAGAGCAGGAAGATCATGTCTCTCACAGCTACTTGACCATTATGACAAAATCACTGAGGCATTAGAAGAAAAACAGAATGCAGATGTTGTATACACAGACTTTGCAAAGGCATTCGACAAATGTGACCATGGAGTGATTGCACAAAAAATGAGGTCAATGGGTATAACTGGTAAAGTAGGATGCTGGATACTCAATTTCCTGTCGAACAGAACACAAAGAGTAACAGTCAATCAAGTGAAATCGAGTCCGAGCGCAGTTAAAAGCTCTGTACCTCAAGGTATAGTCCTTGCACACCTGCTGTTCCTTATTCTCATATCTGATATAGACAAAAATACAAGTCACAGCATCATGTCATCCTTCTTGGATGATAAAAAAATCAGCATGAAAATTATCTCTGCTGAAGACATTGAAACAAAGACAAACAGATATTAACAAAGTTTTCGATTGGGCAGCAGAAAATAACATGATGTTTAACAGTGATAAATTCCAGGTACTCAGATATGGCAAAAATGAGGATCTGAAACATAATACAGGGTACAAAACACAATTGAATCTACCCTTAGTAGGAAAACAGCATGTCAAGGATTTGGGAATTATGATGTTCGACGACCTAACATTTAGGGAGCATAATCAAGCAAGTATTGCATTACCCAGAAAAATGATAGGATGGATTACGAGAACCTTCAAGTCCAGAGATCCCATCACAATAGTTGTACTCTTCAAATCACTTGTGTTGTCCCGTCTTGAGTACTGCTTAGTACTCACTTTCCCCTTCAGAGCAGGAGAGATTGTTGAAATAGAGGGAATACAGAGAACACATACGGCATGCATAGACGAGATAAAGCACCTAAATTATTGGGATTGTCTCAAAGCTCTCTAAATTTACTCACTAGAAAGGAGACGGTAGAGATACCAAATAATATACACATGGAAAGTACTAGAGGGACAGGTCCCAAATCTGCACAGTAAAATAACAACGTACTGGAGTGAACGATATGGAAGAAAATGCAGAATAGAACCAGTGAAGAGCAGAGGTGCCATAGACACAATCAGAGAACACTGTATGAACATCAGAGGTCCTCGGTTGTTCAGCGAGCATCAGAAATATTGCCAGAACAACTGTGGACATCTTCAAGAGAAAACTAGATTGTTTTCTTCAAGGAGTGCCGGACCAACCAGGCTGTGATGGGTATGTGGGCCTGCGGGCCGCTCCAAGCAACAGCCTGGTGGACCAAAGTCAAGCCTGGCCTTGGGCCGGGCTTGGGGAGTAGAAGAACTCCCAGAACCCCATCAAGCAAGCAGACTTTCACAGTTGCAACCAGTAAGTTAGTAAGAATAAGGGTTTAGTATCAGGCACTCAGGCAATCTGCCTCCCGATCCACCAGCTGGAAGCAAGAAAGACCACCGTATTAATACTGTCCAGGCATGGGAGGGAGGGGTACGCTGGGGTAGATATCGAGGAGAGTTCAGTGGGTTAAGATGGGGGGATCTTGGGGAAGGACTGGCTCATGTTAGTCCTAGTCGAAAGCTTGCCCACCTCACACCACCGCCTGCCTGCCCACTGCTAAACTCTGCCACCCATTCTGCTACTCACCTGCCCACCCATTCTCTCATGACCACCCTGCTACCCACCCGCTCTGTGCCTGCCCTTGAGGTTATCTTGAGATGATTTCGGGTCTTTAGTGTCCCCGCGGCCCGGTCCTCGACCAGGCCTCCACCCCCAGGAAGCAGTCCGTGACAGCTGACTAACTCCCAGGTACCTATTTACTGCTAGGTAACAGGGGCATTCAGGGTGAAAGCCCCTGTTACCTAGCAGGGGCTGCCACCCACTCTCTCCTGACTGCCCTGCTACCCACCCGCTCTGTGCCTGCCCTGCCACCCACTCTCTCCTGACTGCCCTGCTACCCACCCGCTCTGTGACTGCCCTGCCACCCACTCTCTCCTGACCACTCTGCTACCCACCCACTGTGTGCCTGCCCTGCCACCCACTCTCTCCTGACTGACCTGCTACCCACCCGCTCTGTGCCTGCCCTGCCACCCACTCTCTCCTGACTGCCCTGCTACCCACCCGCTCTGTGACTGCCCTGCCACCCACTCTCTCCTGACCATCCGGCTACCCACCCGCTGTGTGCCTGCCCTGCCACCCACTCTCTCCTGACTGCCCTGCTACCCACCCGCTCTGTGCCTGCCCTGCCACCCACTCTCTCCTGACCATCCTGCTACCCACCCGCTGTGTGCCTGCCCTGCCACCCACTCTCCCCTGACTGCCCTGCTACCCACCCGCTCTGTGCCTGCCCTGCCACCCACTCTCTCCTGACTGCCCTGCTACCCACTCTCTCCTGACTGCCCTGCTACCCACCCGCTCTGTGACTGCCCTGCCACCCACTCTCTCCTGACCACCCTGCTACCCACCCACTGTGTGCCTGCCCTGCCACCCACTCTCTCCTGACTGACCTGCTACCCACCCGCTCTGTGCCTGCCCTGCCACCCACTCTCTCCTGACTGCCCTGCTACCCACCCGCTCTGTGCCTGCCCTGCCACCCACTCTCTCCTGACCGCCCTGCTACCCACCTGCTCTGTGCCTGCCCTGCCACCCACTCTCTCCTGACTGCCCTGCTACCCACCCGCTCTGTGCCTGCCCTGCCACCCACTCTCTCCTGACTGCCCTGCTACCCACCCGCTCTGTGCCTGCCCTGCCACCCAACTCCTTAGTCTACTGTCTGCCATCCGCTTGTTCTGCTGCCTTCGTGCCCACTCTGCCAAGCCTCTCAATAATGCCTGCCTGCACACACTGACACCTGACCAACACTGCTGCCCGCCCTGCTACCCACTTTCCTGCCCACCCTGCTACCCACTTTCCTGCCCACCCTGCTACCCACTTTGCTGCCCGCCCTGCTACCCACTCTGCTGCCCGCCCTGCTACCCACTTTGCTGCCCGCCCTGCTACCCACTTTGCTGCCCGCCCTGCTACCCACTTTGCTGCCCGCCCTGCTACCCACTTTGCTGCCCGCCCTGCTACCCACTTTGCTGCCCGCCCTGCTACCCACTTTGCTGCCCGCCCTGCTACCCACTTTGCTGCCTGCCCTGCTACCCACTTTGCTGCCTGCCCTGCTACCCACTTTGCTGCCCGCCCTGCTACCCACTTTGCTGCCCGCCCTGCTACCCACTTTGCTGCCCGCCCTGCTACCCACTTTCCTGCCCACCCTGCTACCCACTTTCCTGCCCGCCCTGCTACCCACTTTCCTGCCCACCTTGCTACCCACTTTGCTGCCCACCCTGCTACCCACTTTGCTGCCTGCCCTGCTACCCACTTTGCTGCCTGCCCTGCTACCCACTTTGCTGCCCGCCCTGCTACCCACTTTGCTGCCCGTCCTGCTACCCACTTTGCTGCCCGTCCTGCTACCCACTTTGCTGCCCGCCCTGCTACCCACTTACCTGCCTGCCCTGCTACCCACTTTGCTGCCCGCCCTGCTACCCACTTACCTGCCTGCCCTGCTACCCACTTTGCTGCCTGCCCTGCTACCCACTTTCCTGCCCACCCTGCTACCCACTTTGCTGCCTGCCCTGCTACCCACTTTGCTGCCTGCCCTGCTACCCACTTTGCTGCCTGCCCTGCTACCCACTTTCCTGCCTGCCCTGCTACCCACTTTCCTGCCTGCCCTGCTACCCACTTACCTGCCTGCCCTGCTACCCACTTTGCTGCCTGCCCTGCTACCCACTTTCCTGCCCACCCTGCTACCCACTTTGCTGCCTGCCCTGCTACCCACTTTGCTGCCCACCCTGCTACCCACTTTCCTGCCCACCCTGCTACCCACTTTCCTGCCTGCCCTGCTACCCACTTTCCTGCCCACCCTGCTACCCACTTTGCTGCCTGCCCTGCTACCCACTTTCCTGCCCACCCTGCTACCCACTTTGCTGCCTGCCCTGCTACCCACTTTCCTGCCCACCCTGCTACCCACTTTGCTGCCTGCCCTGCTACCTATCCATCTACTCACTATACCACCTGCCCACCCACTCACCCTCTACATGTTCTTTCCTTACATGATTCTAGTGCTAGTGTTTCCGAGAGATTTTTTTTCTCCTCCCCCCCCCCCCTCACCAGACTCTTCCTCCCATTTGGTCCCCTCCATTATCCATCCGGTACCCTCCTCCATCCATCCATCCAGTCCCCCTCCATCCTTCCATCCATTCAGTCCCTCTATCCATCCATCCCCCCACCATCCATCTATACAGTCCCCCACCATCCATCTATACAGTCCCCCACCATCCATCTATACAGTCCCCCACCATCCGTCTATACAGTCCCCCACCATCCATCTATACAGTCCCCCACCATCCATCTATACAGTCCCCCACCATCCATCTATACAGTCCCCCACCATCCATCTATACAGTCCCCCACCATCCATCTATACAGTCCCCCACCATCCATCTATACAGTCCCCCACCATCCATCTATACAGTCCCCCCACCATCCATCTATACAGTCCCCCACCATCCATCTATACAGTCTCCCACCATCCATCTATACAGTCCCCCACCATCCATCTATATAGTCCCCCACCATCCATCTATACAGTCCCCCACCATCCATCTATACAGTCCCCCACCATCCATCTATATAGTCCCCCACCATCCATCTATACAGTCCCCCACCATCCATCTATACAGTCCCCCCACCATCCATCTATACAGTCCCCCACCATCCATCTATACAGTCTCCCACTATCCATCTATACAGTCCCCCACCATCCATCTATACAGTCCCCCACCATCCATCTATACAGTCCCCCACCATCCATCTATACAGTCCCCCCAACATCCATCTATACAGTCCCCCACCATCCTTCTATACAGTCCCCCACCATCCATCTATACAGTCCCCCCACCATCCATCTATACAGTCCCCCCACCATCCATCTATACAGTCCCCCACCATCCATCTATACAGTCCCCCACCATCCATCTATACTGTCCCCCACCATCCATCTATACAGTCCCCCACCATCCATCTATACAGTCCCCCCACCATCCATCTATACAGTCCCCCACCATCCATCTATACAGTCCCCCACCATCCATCTATACAGTCCCCCCACCATCCATCTATACAGTCCCCCACCATCCATCTATACAGTCCCCCCACCATCCATCTATACAGTCCCCCACCATCCATCTATACAGTCTCCCACCATCCATCTATACAGTCTCCCACCATCCATCTATACAGTCCCCCCACTATCCATCTATACAGTCCCCCCACCATCCATCTATACAGTCCCCCCACCATCCATCTATACAGTCCCCCACCATCCATCTATACAGTCCCCCACCATCCATCTATACTGTCCCCCACCATCCATCTATACAGTCCCCCACCATCCATCTATACAGTCCCCCCACCATCCATCTATACAGTCCCCCACCATCCATCTATACAGTCCCCCACCATCCATCTATACAGTCCCCCCACCATCCATCTATACAGTCCCCCACCATCCATCTATACAGTCCCCCCACCATCCATCTATACAGTCCCCCACCATCCATCTATACAGTCTCCCACCATCCATCTATACAGTCTCCCACCATCCATCTATACAGTCCCCCCACTATCCATCTATACAGTCCCCCACCATCCATCTATACAGTCTCCCACCATCCATCTATACAGTCCCCCACCATCCATCTATACAGTCCCCCACCATCCATCTATACAGTCCCCCACCATCCATCTATACAGTCCCCCCACCATCCATCTATATAGTCCCCCACCATCCATCTATACAGTCCCCCACCATCCATCTATACAGTCCCCCACCATCCTTCTTGTTGCCCTCAAAAATATGACAAAGTTTAGCAACATTTTAAACCCTCCAGATAATGGCAGGGCCCAGAATTTAACGACTTGGGTGTAACCCCATATAGGGCGTTAATTAAATCGATTGGATACTGAACAAGCACCTCGTACTCCAAGGCAACTTCGTACAACAAGTCTAATTTTACGATGAAATTGACTTGGTACACTGAAAAATTTGTACTCCTGAGCATTTGTAGACTAAGGTTCCACTGTATAATTTTTACAGGTAGGATATAATCTCAGATGTGGTCCAGGTGAATGTGGCCATTTGCTAAATAGTAGATATATTAATGCACTTAAAATGATCAACTAGCTGTTTGAACCATTTACAAAGATCACTTTAGGTCATTTTGGTCACAGAAAATTAATAGTATCTGCAAATTGTCTTAACACTTTTGACATTTCGCAGTCTAAAGTATCAAGAGCAATGGTTAAAATTTGCTAGCCCGTTTGAGTTCACACTTCATTACTAGGCTGATATATTGTCAAGTGTCTATTGGAATATAGATACTTACCCATCAGAACATACCAGAGTTTATCTGAGACATGTCACCCAGTTCCTCCAGAACCTTGCTTAATTGTCAGAGTGAATTTTAAACAATGTAAGGAGCCATCTCAAACTAATCCATAGCATATATTTTCTGGGTACTGCAGTTGTACATGAGGTTGACCTGGGAAGGGTTGGGAAGCTGCGTGTTTGTATGGGCACTACAGTGTGTGTGTGTGTGCACTACAGTGTGTGTGTTTGGGCACTACAGTGTGTGTGTGTATGGGCACTACAGTGTGTGTGTGTGTGTGTGTGTGTGTGTGGGCACTACAGTGTGTGTGTGTGTGTGGGCACTACAGTGTGTGTGTGTGTGTGTGGGCACTACAGTGTGTGTGTGTATGGCACTACAGTGTAATTACCTAAGTGTAATTACCTAAGTGTAGTTACAGGATGAGAGCTACGCTCGTGGTGTCCCGTCTTCCCAGCACTCTTTGTCATATAACGCTTTGAAACTACTGACGGTCTTGGCCTCCACCACCTTCTCACTTAACTTGTTCCAACCGTCTACCACTCTATTTGCGAAGGTGAATTTTCTTATATTTCTTCGGCATCTGTGTTTAGCTAGTTTAAATCTATGACCTCTTGTTCTTGAAGTTCCAGGTCTCAGGAAGTCTTCCCTGTCGATTTTGTCAATTCCTGTTACTATTTTGTATGTAGTGATCATATCCCCTCTTTTTCTTCTGTCTTCTAGTTTTGGCATATTTAATGCTTCTAACCTCTCCTCGTAGCTCTTGCCCTTCAGTTCTGGGAGCCACTTAGTAGCATGTCTTTGCACCTTTTCCAGTTTGTTGATGTGCTTCTTAAGATATGGGCACCACACAACAGCTGCATATTCTAGCTTTGGCCTAACAAAAGTCATGAACAATTTCTTTAGTATATCGCCATCCATGTATTTAAATGCAATTCTGAAGTTAGAAAGCATAGCATAGGCTCCTTGCACAATATTCTTTATGTGGTCCTCAGGTGATAGTTTTCTATCTAGAACCACTCCTAGATCTCTTTCTTTATCAGAATTCTTTAAAGATTTCTCACATAATATATAGGTTGTGTGGGGTCTATGTTCTCCTATTCCACATTCCATAACATGACATTTATTAACATTAAATTCCATTTGCCAAGTGGTGCTCCATATACTTATTTTGTCCAGGTCTTCTTGAAGGGCATGACAATCATCTAAATTTCTTATCCTTCCTATTATCTTAGCATCATCAGCAAACATGTTCATATAATTCTGTATACCAACTGGTAGATCATTTATGTACACAATAAACATCACTGGTGCAAGAACTGAACCCTGTGGTACTCCACTTGTGACATTTCTCCATTCCGATACATTGCCTCTGATTACTGCCCTCATTTTTCTATCAGTCAGAAAATTTTTCATCCATGATAGAAGCTTACCTGTCACCCCTCCAATATTTTCCAGTTTCCAGAACAACCTCTTATGTGGAACTCTGTCGAAAGCCTTTTTTAGGTCCAGATAGATGCAGTCAACCCAGCCATCTCTTTCCTGTAATATCTCTGTGGCCCGATCATAGAAACTGAGTAAATTCGATACACAGGATCTTCCTGATCGAAAACCATACTGTCTGTCTGATATTATATCATTTCTCTCCAGGTGTTCTACCCATTTAGTTTTAATTAGCTTTTCCAATACTTTCACTATTACACTTGTCAATGATACAGGTCTATAATTGAGGGGGTCTTCCCTGCTGCCACTTTTGTAGATTGGAACTATGTTAGCCTGTTTCCACACGTCTGCTACGATTCCTGTACACAGGGATGCCTGAAAGATCAGGTGAAGTGGAATGCTGAGCTCAGATGCACATTCTCTCAGAACCCATGGTGAAACGCCATCTGGGCCAGCTGCTTTGTTCCTCCCGAGCTCCTTTAGCATATTTTCCACTTCATCTCTAGACACCTCTATCCGCTCTATGTTGTTCTCTGGAATTCTTATTGTGTCTGGTTCTCTGAAGATTTCATTTTGTACAAACACACTTTGGAACTTTTCATTTAATGTTTCACACATTTCCTTTTCATTTTCCGTGAATCTGTTTCCCATTTTCAACCTCTGGATATTATCCTTTACCTGCAATTTGTTGTTTATGAATTTGTAGAATAGGCCCGGTTCTGTTTTACATTTATCTGCTATCCCTTTTTCAAAATTTCTTTCTGCCTCTCTCCTTACTGCTGTATAGTTGTTTCTCGCATCTTTGTATCGCTGGTATGTTTGGGGGTTTGGCCTCTTCCTATACTGATTCCATTTTTGTGTCTTTTGGTCTCTTGCCCTCTCACAATTTCTGTCGAACCAATCCTGTTTTCTGGTCCTGCATCTCTGTTTTGGTATGAATGTTTGTGTGCCTTCCTCGTATAGTTTTAAAAATTTGGCATACATTTCATTTACTTCCCTGCCTACCAACAATTCTGTCCAATTACACTCATTAAAAAAATTTCGAAGTTCCCCATAGTTGCCTCTCTTTAAATCGAGTTTATCAACTGTTTCAATGTCCCCATTTTCTTCTAGATGATATCTTAAAGCATATTTAATGTCTAACAGGACGTGATCACTCTTTCCCAAGGGAGGAAGGTACTGGATGTCAAAAATCTCTTCTTCTTTCCTGGTGAATACTAGATCCAGTACTGACGGTACATCTCCTTCCCTCATTCTTGTGGCTTGCTTTATGTGTTGATACAAGAATGTCTCCAGAATGAGGTTCACAAATCTGCATGTCCAAAAGTCCTCCGTTCTTGCTTCATAGGCCTCCCAGTCTATTGCTCTAAAGTTGAAGTCCCCCAGTATCAACAGTCGTGATTTATCTTTATCTGCTTGTACAATAATATCTCTCATGACCATTATGAGGCCCTCTCGTTTGTCATCCAGTTCTTCCTTTGTCCACGTGTTGCTTGCTGGTGGGCTGTAGGTATTTACAATTATCAGGTTATCATCCTGATTCCAGACCTGCAATGCCATTATGTCAATATCTCGAGGGTTTTCAAATATTAACTCTTTTACCTTCAGGTGTTTTTTCACCAGTACAGCCACTCCTCCTCCCTTCCTAGTTTTCCTGTCACGTCTCCAAACTGAGTAGCCTCTTGGGAATATGACTTCATTTATTATATTTCCTTCAAGTTTCGTTTCTGATAATGCAACAATATCTGGGACCCTAAGCTGGATTATATCTTGCAACTCCAAAGTTTTTGACCTCACTCCATCTATGTTGGTATATACAATTTTCAGGAACATGTTCCCTTTTCCTTTGCTCTTTACTCCCCCTTCCACTACTGATCTTGTTGCTTTGTTTTGTTTGTTTTGTTTTGTTTGTTGCTTTGTGTGTGTGTGTGTGTAATTACCTAAGTGTGTAATTACCTAAGTGTAGTTACAGGATGAGAGCTACGCTCGTGGTGTCCCGTCTTCACAGCACTCTTTGTCATATAACGCTTTGAAACTACTGACGGTCTTGGCCTCCACCACCTTCTCACTTAACTTGTTCCAACCGTCTACCACTCTATTTGCGAAGGTGAATTTTCTTATATTTCTTCGGCATCTGTGTTTAGCTAGTTTAAATCTATGACCTCTTGTTCTTGAAGTTCCAGGTCTCAGGAAGTCTTCCCTGTCGATTTTGTCAATTCCTGTTACTATTTTGTATGTAGTGATCATATCACCTCTTTTTCTTCTGTCTTCTAGTTTTGGCATATTTAATGCTTCTAACCTCTCCTCGTAGCTCTTGCCCTTCAGTTCTGGGAGCCACTTAGTAGCATGTCTTTGCACCTTTTCCAGTTTGTTGATGTGCTTCTTAAGATATGGGCACCACACAACAGCTGCATATTCTAGCTTTGGCCTAACAAAAGTCATGAACAATTTCTTTAGTATATCGCCATCCATGTATTTAAATGCAATTCTGAAGTTAGAAAGCATAGCATAGGCTCCTTGCACAATATTTTTAATGTGGTCCTCAGGTGATAGTTTTCTATCTAGAACCACTCCTAGATCTCTTTCTTTATCAGAATTCTTTAAAGATTTCTCACATAATATATAGGTTGTGTGGGGTCTATGTTCTCCTATTCCACATTCCATAACATGACATTTATTAACATTAAATTCCATTTGCCAAGTGGTGCTCCATATACTTATTTTGTCCAGGTCTTTTTGAAGGGCATGACAGTCATCTAAATTTCTTATCCTTCCTATTATCTTAGCATCATCAGCAAATCAGTGTGTGTGTGTGTGTGTGTGTGTGTACTCACCTATATGTACTCACCTATATGTGCTTGCAGGATCGAGCATTGACTCTTGGATCCCGCCTTTCTAGCTATCGGTTGTTTACAGCAATGACTCCTGTCCCATTTCCCTATCATACCTAGTTTTAAAAGTATGAATAGTATTTGCTTCCACAACCTGTTCCCCAAGTGCATTCCATTTTTCTACTACTCTCACGCTAAAAGAAAACTTCCTAACATCTCTGTGACTCATCTGAGTTTCCAGTTTCCACCCATGTCCCCTCGTTCTGTTATTATTACGTGTGAACATTTGATCTATTTCCACTTTGTCAATTCCCCTGAGTATTTTATATGTCCCTATCATATCTCCTCTCTCCCTTCTTTTCTCTAGTGTCGTAAGGTTCAGTTCCTTCAGCCGCTCTTCATATCCCATCCCTCGTAGCTCTGGGACAAGCCTCGTCGCAAACCTCTGAACCTTCTCCAGTTTCTTTATGTGTTTCTTCAGGTGGGGGCTCCATGATGGCGCGGCATACTCTAAGACGGGTCTCACGTAGGCAGTGTAAAGCGCCCTAAAAGCTTCCTCATTTAGGTTTCTGAATGAAGTTCTAATTTTCGCCAGTGTAGAGTACGCTGCTGTCGTTATCCTATTTATATGTGCCTCAGGAGTTAGATTAGGTGTCACATCCACTCCCAGGTCTCTTTCTCGAATCGTTACAGGTAGGCTGTTCCCCTTCATTGTGTACTGTCCCTTTGGTCTCCTGTCACCTGATCCCATTTCCATAACTTTACATTTACTGGTGTTAAACTCCAGTAGCCATTTCTCTGACCATCTCTGCAGCCTGTTTAAGTCCTCTTGGAGGATCCTACAATCCTCGTCTGTCACAACTCTTCTCATTAATTTTGCGTCATCTGCAAACATTGACATGTATGACTCCACTCCTGTAAACATATCATTTACGTAAATTAGAAAGAGGATTGGTCCCAGCACCGATCCTTGAGGTACTCCACTTGTTACTGTTCGCCAGTCCGACTTTTCGCCCCTTACCATTACCCTCTGGCTCCTTCCTGTTAGGTAGTTCTTCACCCATACTAGGGCCTTTCCGCTTACTCCTGCCTGCCTCTCAAGTTTGTATAGCAGTCTCATGTGCGGTACCGTATCAAAGGCCTTTTGGCAGTCAAGAAATATGCAGTCTGCCCAGCCTTCTCTGTCCTGCCTTATCCTTGTTACTTTATCATAGAATTCTAAAAGGTTTGTTAGGCATGATTTCCCTGTCCAGAACCCATGTTGGTGCTTGTTTACAAACCCAATGCTCTCCAGGTGCTCAACAAGTCTTAGCCTAATTATTCTTTCAAGTATTTTGCAGGGGATGCTTGTCAGTGATACGGGTCTGTAGTTAAGTGCCTCCTCCCTATCCCCCTTCTTGAAAATCGGTACGACATTTGCCTTCTTCCAGCAACTGGGCAATTCTCCCGACATAAGTGACTCATTGAAGATCATTGCCAGAGGCACGCTGAGAGCCTGCGCTGCCTCTTTAAGTATCCACGGTGATACTTTGTCTGGTCCAACAGCTTTATTTGCATCCAGTGTTGTCAACTGTTTCATTACATCCTCTGCTGTCACCTCTATATCTGATAGTCTTTCATCTTGGGTAATCTCTTCTAACAATGGGAGCTGCTCAGGCTCGGTAGTGAACACTCCATGGAATTTTGCATTCAGTACCTCGCAGATTTCCTTGTCGCTTTCTGTATATGCCCCTTCTGTTTTCCTCAGTCTTGTCACTTGGTCATTTACCGACATCTTCCTTCTTATATGGCTATGGAGTAATTTTGGTTGCTTTTTCGCTTTGACTGCAATATCGTTCTCATAATTTCTTTCCGTCACTCGTCTTATGTTAATGTAATCATTCCTAGCTCTGTTACATCTAATCCTGTTGTCCTCTGTCCTTTGTCTTCTGTACTTCCTCCACTCCCTCCTGCTTCTCACCTTTGCTTCCTGACACTGTCTATTAAACCATGGGTTATTATATTCCCTCCTGCTTTTTTCCTTTATTGTTGGAATAAATCTATCTTCAGCCTCCTTGCATTTCAATATGACTTGGTTCATCATACCTTGCACTGTTTTTCCTCTAAGTTCTTCCTCCCACTGCACTTCTCCCAGGTAGTCCCTTATCCTTCTGTAGTCCCCTTTTCTGTAATCAAGTCTCCTTTCCCGGACCTCTTGTCCTTTCGTCACAATTTTAAGCTCCATCATGTAGTCAAAGGCTAGGACACAATGGTCACTAGCTCCTAGTGGTATTTCATGTTCCAACTGCTCGATGTCTTCTACATTCTGAGTGATAATGAGATCTAATAGGCTGGGCGTATCCCCTCCTCTTTCCCTAGTATCTTCTTTCACATGCTGTGTTAGGAAATTCCTGTCAATAACGTCTACCAGCTTCGCTCCCCAGGTCTCCTCCCCGCCATGGGGATTCCTCGTTTCCCAATCTATCTCTCCGTGATTTAGGTCCCCCATGACCAGCAGCTTCGCTCTCATTCTATGCGCTAAAGTTGCTGCTAAAGTATGTTGCTAAAGTGTGTGTGTGTGTGTGTGTGTGTGTGTGTGTGTGTGTGTGTGTGTGTGTGTGTGTGTGTGTGTGGGCACTACAGTGTGTGTGTGTGTGTGTGTGTGTGTGTGTGTGTGTGTGTGTGTGTGTGTGTGTGTGTGTGTGTGTGTGTGTGTGTGTGTGTGTGTGTGGGCACTACAGTGTGTGTGTGTGTGGGCACTACAGTGTGTGTGTGTGTGGGCACTACAGTGTGTGTGTGTGTGGGCACTACAGTGTGTGTGTGTGTGGGGGCACTACAGTGTGTGTGTGTGTGGGCACTACAGTGTGTGTGTGTGTGGGCACTACAGTGTGTGTGTGGGCACTACAGTGTGTGTGTGTGTGTGGGCACTACAGTGTGTGTGTGTGTGTGGGCACTACAGTGTGTGTGTGTGTGGGCACTACAGTGTGTGTGTGTGTGTGGGCACTACAGTGTGTGTGTGTGTGGGCACTACAGTATGTGTGTGTGTGTGGGCACTACAGTGTGTGTGTGTGTGTGTGTGTGTGGGCACTACAGTGTGTGTGTGTGTGTGTGTGTGTGTGTGTGTGTGTGTGTGTGTGTGTGTGTGTGTGTGTGTGTGTGTGTGTGTGTGTGTGTGTGTGTGGGCACTACAATACTGTGTATTTTCTTGAGGCCCACCCTCTCTAGTGGACTGAATAGGGACAGGGAACCAGAGGTTTGTCAAATGTCCCCTAATGTTCCTGAGGATTTTGTCCAGCTGAATTTTAAACCAGAGTATTGGCTTATCATTTACAGCTTTGTCAGGTAAGTGATTCCATGAGTTATTGCTCTATCATCAAAAACCATTTCCCATTATCTGTCCCATATTGTAGCTTGTTGAATTTGACTCTGCAAACTTTCTTTTATTCTCCTAGCTTCACATGTGTGTTTTGTTTCTCACTTTTTATGTGCTTCACTTTGTGTGTCTAGATTCTAGACAGGGATTCTAAATCCCAAAGACAAGGATATGAATGCCTGTCTTTGTTGTTGTTAACACTACCTCTCCCATCATCCAGGATTATCTCCTGAGGAGGTTTGGGTGCCACCTCCCCTCCCTCCCTCCCCCCCCTCCCTCCTCTATTGGAGCTTCTCCTCAGGGTTGTGTACGGGTTTGTGCTCCTGTGCAAGGCTCAGTGGTACGACCCTTATTCAGGTGATATGTTTCTTTGCAAAAAGGAGTCATTGTGAGAGACACTAGAATGAGAAAAGATGAAAATTTTCTCTACCTTGAGGTTACATTGAGGTGTTTCCGGGGCTTAGCGGCCCTCACTGCTCGGTCGTCGACCAGGCCTCCTCGTTGCTGGACTGGTCAACCAGGCTGTTGGACACGGCTGCTCACAGCCTGACATATGAATCACAGCCTGGTTGATCAGGTATCCTTTGGAAGTGCTTATCGAGTTCTCTCTTGAACACTGTGAGGGGTCGGCCAGTTATGCCCCTTATGTGTAGTGGAAGCATGTTGAACAGCCTCCGGCCTCTGATGTTGATAAAGTGCTCTCTCAGAGTACCTATTGCACCTCTGCTTTTCAACGGGGGTATTCTGCACATCCTGCTATGCCTTCTGGTCTCATGTGATGTTATTTCTCTGTGCAGGTTTGGGACTAGCCCCTCTACTATTTTCCACGTGTAAATTATTATGTAACTCTCCCGCCTGCGCTCAAGAGAATGAAGATTTAGGCTCTTTAGTTGGTCCCAGTAGTTTAGATGTTTTACTGAGTGGATTCTAGCAGTAAAGGATCTCTGCACGCTCTCCAGGTCAGCAATTTTACCAGCTTTGAAAGGGGCTGTCATTGTACAGCAGTACTCCACTCTAGAGAGCACTAGCTTCTTGAAAAGTATCATCAATCTCTAGTGTGAAAGGTTCTTGTTATCCAACCTGTCATTTTTCTTGCCGTTGTGACGGCTACTTTATTGTGTTCTTTAACCCTCAAACTGCGCATATCATATATAAATGATATCACTGACAAAACCGAAAACCGCGCACATCATTTATATATGATTTCGTGTCTAGCGCTATAATTTAAACGCCCCGCCTGGGATAAGGGCAGCTATAGTACAGCCACGACCGATAGTTGCCAGATGCCACCTAGAAAAAAAATCCAGGCCAACATTCTTGGGTGTTACAGCGTCAGTATTGAGCAAGCCACCAAGGCTGGCGCACGCAACACGAGCTCACAGCACCGCTGTTCAGCTTGTGACCACAGCATCGCCTACAAATACCATAATATAAATGATACTGCTATTATTTAGTAGTGATAGTATTACTGAAGCCCCCTGACTGTGATAAAACTGACCAGGATTCTGATAATAGCAGGATTGTGGTGATATTTAGCGCTGTGCTCCATGGAGGGAGGAGTAAGGCTGTGGGAGGGAGGGTTGTGGCGTCGTCTTCTGACTGTGTGTGGCTACCATTTATTGACTGCACTCACCATACCAGCTTAGTGGTTCGATATGGTGAACACAAATGTAGATACTTATATATAACGTGTGTATAGTGTGAGATAACAGCGAGAGGAGTAGGTTGGGAGCCGCCATTTTGGTGAGGGAGGAGCGTCGTCTGCACGACTTGGCATGGTGTTTACTGATGGCCACTATGGTCTTTGGGCACCATACCAGCTTATTTGTTCAGGTATAGTGAATAAAACAGGTAGATACTTATATATAATGTGTCTATATAGTGTAATAACACCACAAACAATATTGTTGGATGACAAATATTTGTGCGTCTGGCCTTGAGGGCGGCCGCCGATCAACTGACTGTTTGAGTAGCTACATCTTATGGCCTTTACTCACCATACAAGCTTAGATGTACAGTTATATGGTGAACAAAACATGTAAATACGTATATATAACGTCTGTGTATAGTGAATAAATACAAAAGAGTATTGTGGGAGGTGAATGAGGGTGAGTGAGGTGGTGTTGAGGGAGGGAGTGGCTCGCTGGTGTTTGGCGGTCACTCCTCGTTGCTTTTTGACTCACACGACCAACTTAGTAGTTCGTTATGGTGTACAAAACATGCAAATACTTATATATAACCTGTGTATATAGTGTAACAACAGCAAAACTATTTGTTTATTGTTTTATGAACATAATAATTGAATCACTAATATGCACACCATAATTTTGAGTACAGCGATGGTTCACACATTTTTTATATATAAATATACCACAGTTCACTGTATGGAATAATATTACTGCAAAAAAACTAAGAAAAAATCAATCAGAGACATTGAAATAATTAGGTAATAATATATTTGTGGTAACTGCCGTCTGACAGCTCGGGCGGAGTAGACCTCGTCTGGCGAAGGCTCTGCCAACGCCCCTTTTTTGCCACACTTCCCTACCCTATTGCGGCTAAAATATGCCACCTACGATTTTTTTGTTATTTTTTCCGTGATCAGGGAACAAAAATGAACACTTCTATAAGACGAAAGAATTTTTTGGATTTTTTTTTTTTTGTTGCGCCTGTGGGTGTTAATTCCATTTGGGCCCCTAGCGGTTTGAGGGTTAAAGGTAAGGTCTTTCAACATGAGTACACCCAAATCCTTTACATTGCCTTTTGTTCTATGTTATGATTTGATATAGCTATGTTATGAGCTGGAACTTATCTTCGTTAAACACCATATTATTTTCTGTAGCCCATAGAAAGACCTGATTTACATCTGATTGGAGGTTTGCCGTGTCCTCTTTGTTGTCTACTCTCATTAATATCCTAGTGTCATCTGCAAAGGATGATACAGTACTATAGATTGTGTCCTCTATGTCCGAGGTGAGGAATGAGAAAAAGTACTGGAGCAAGCACAGTACCCTGGGGGACTGAGCTCTTCACGGTTGATGAACCGGATTTTATTTTGTTGACTATTACACATTGGGTTCTGTTAGTCAGGAAATTGTAGATCCATCTGCCTATTTTTCTGGTAATTCCTTTTGAATGAATTTTATGTACAATAACACCATGGTCACATTTGTCAAAGGCTTTTGCAAAATCTGTGTAAATTACATCAGCAATTTGTTTGTCTTCCCTGGCATCTAATGCCGTGGCATAGCGGTCCAGCAACTGTGATAGACAAGAGTGCCCTGTTCTGAAACCATGTTGTTCAGGGTTATGGAGATACTGTGAATCCATGTATTTTGTGATCTTACGTCTTAGTTCTCTCTCAAAGATTTTTATGATGTGTGATGTTAGTGCAATCAGTCTGTAATTTTTTGCCTCTGCCTTTTTTTCTCCTTTATGGTGTGGTGTTATCTCTGCTGTTTTTAATATGTCAGGGATAATGTCAGTATCTAGGCTTTGTCTCCAAAGAATGTGGAGGGATAGTGGTTTTCTGTGGGGAGCCCCTACGGCTCCCTGGAGCTTATCGGACTAATGTATGTCATATTAGACCGGGACATTAGCTAAGGAGTTCAGACCTACCAGGGACCAGCGCCAGAACCTGGCCCCTTCAGAGAGGTTTCAGGTAGCAATGGCCCTGGAAAACCCCCTTGTGGTTGGGGTTTTCCTTATCTGCCATCGACCGGGGTCAGGCACCCAGAAAGGTAGGCATAACAAAACAAATCCTACATGGTAAAAAACTAAAACAAAAAACTGAACAGAGAGGTAGAAATTCCCTACAATCCCAAGGAAACAATCAAACATCACACTTTACTGCCGCGATGATCGTCCGTGCGGCCCTCCCCGCCCCGAGAGGGGGAGGGGGAAGCCCCGGACCTACCCCGCCGGCTGCCAAGCTTCAGTTCGTAAGCTCATGTCAACTGGGATAGACGCTTCTCTGGTCTCAGTTTCCTAAACGGTGTTTGCCTTGTGTGGCGTTCACTGCCGTGTGTTGTGTTGTGCGATGACCAGGAGTACCTCATCAGTGCCGGGGCTGCATGCACTTAGTGGCTGACTTCCCTAAGCGCCCTGTGAGTACTGCCCCTGCGTGACAGGGTTATCTTCCCTGGGGCGTTCGGGAACCATTCCCGTAGAGGTTCCTGCTGCTCGGCATTTGCCTTGCCCTTGGGGCCAGCTGGGGCTTGGGGCCCTTGTTTGGCCCTGGGTAGGGATTGGTATTGGGCTGGTTAGGGCGTCAAGGTGTTGCGCGGCCTGCCACCTAAGCGGTGACCGGGTCCTGTTGCCTCTGGAGACGGTGTACTTTTGCGGGGTTTTTCTTTTGTTTTTATTTTCATGCCTGGTGGGGGTCTGCCTAGTGTGGCTATAGTTCCACTGTTAGTGTTTGGCGTCCCTCTGCTAGGCCCCCGTGATTGTACACGTCGCAGGGGTTTTCAGTGCCATCCTCTACCCTCTTGTTATGTTTGGGTTTCTTAACCGGTTAGCAACACCTTGCTCGGGCTTCCTGTAACAGTCAGCTTACAGGCCCTGGAAACCTCTGTCTGGGCTCGGTGGACCATTGAATGTGTCTTCCGGGTTCCATCCCGTCTTGTATGGGATCGTTGGTTGCTGTACCCTTGTCTCCGGGTGACAGTCGCCACTTTTACCTCCGTCATGTTGCCTGTTGGGTCACTGACACCTTGACCCGGAGTCTTGCGAGAGATATTCTCTGCTTGTTCTCCAGTACTTTTCTGAGGTTATTACTGTTCAGAGTACAGGCGGCATCCGTGTTGCAAGCTAGGTTAGCTTGCTGCAACATGCTAGGTTGGTTTCCCACTCGGATGTCCCGAGGCCGCCCCGTTTTGGTTAGGTGCTGTTCGCCCCTTTCCCTCCCTGTTCCCGGCTCCGGACTGTCTGCGGGTTTCGGGGTCGGGGCGGGGTTTAGTTGGGGCCGAGACTCGGGCGGTTTTCGGGGCTGCCCCGTTCAAGTTGGGGGACGGAGGTTTTCGAGCCTGTTCGTCCTGCCAAGGTTTCTGGGTCTTACCAGCGCCCCTTTCTTGCTCCCTTTCCCATGGACTCTTGCTTTTCTTTAAGGGCGGAGGGCTTGGAGAACGGCTCTGCCCCCGGGGCCTCTGTTGCTGGTTCCCGGGGCTGTGGGGGATGCCTGCTAGCAGTTCTGGGGTGGTTTGCCCCTGCCTGGGTTTTCTGTTTTTGGGCGGAGTTTTTCGCCTATCTGGTCTGCTTGCTTCCCACTTTTGCTGGCATGTTTTCGTATCTTTAGCGTCGGTCACAGCCCTCTGTTCTGGCGGCCATTTTCGTCTGTCGGTTTCCCGGCGTAGCCACCAGGGCGGCGTTGTGGTTTGTTTACAGGAGCCTGGGTGTGCGAGAGAGCTTCTTAAGTGAATTTTCACCTTTTTTCAGGGGTTTTATTCTCCTGTTGTCGTTTCTTTGCTTTTCTGGCGTTTTCTGCCCGTTGCCTGTTCCTCTGGGAACGTTTGGGTGTTGATTTTACACCGGGTTTCCCATTTTGTCTGTTTTGGGTCTGGGCCCTTGGGTTTGGGCTCAGTGTCCCTGGCTGTTATGCTTGCTCCCACACCTTGTCCCTCAGTTTTCGGTCTGTTATGACCGTTTCCCTGGGGGTTCTGTCTGGGGACTGTGCTTTGCCTTTCTGTGGTGTTTCTCCGCCGGCAAATGTGGTGGTTTGAGCTCCCCTTGGTGCGATTCCGGGTTCCTTTGGGTTCTTTGGTTACGTTCCAGAGGTTTCTTCCTCTTGGGCCCCCTTTGTGGGTTCAGGGGGCTTTGTTTCCTTGTGTGTGACCCGGTTCTGCCTTCTGGAGTTCCGGGGTCTTCCTGGCTTGCAGACTGATCTTTTTGGGTCTTGGCACATGTTGTGGTCGTGCTGGGACTTTGAGGTTTTGTTGTCGAAGTGGGCCTTTTGATGCAGTTTTGTGCCTTCTTTGCCTGGCCAGCGTGTTGCTCTCTGCCCACTGGTAGGCGGCTTGTACTTTTATTTTCAAGTGTGTGTGTGTGTGTGTGTGTACGCATGTACATGTGTACATTGTGCGTGAGTGCACATGTGTATACACACGTGTGTAACATACCTTGTGTCTATGTGTATATGTGTATATACATAATATGTGTATATGTGGGTATGTGTACTTTTTCTTTCGGAAGGGGCTATGTTCCCTTCTCTGTTGATGGGGAGCTGGGGGAGCAGCTTGCTCTGTTGACTCTCGCATGGTCCCGTTATTGGTGGGCGCTTTTGGTTGTCTTCCGGCCTCTGATGGCGGCGGTGGACGGCTTCTCATCTTTTGGGGGGGTTCAGAGCTGGCGGGGTGGGCTTCTTCCCATGCGCTTCATCATATCATCTTAGTGGGTGCGTTGGACGTGGTCGATTCGCCCCATACTTCTGGGGTTCCCGTCTGCATTTTCAGACATGGGCCTTTCGCATCTGCGGTTCTTCTGGACTTCAGTCTGCGCCCTGGATTCTATGCCCTCCTCGGAGGACTGTTGTCTCCTGTCCGGCTTCTGTTGGGGCCGGGTGCCTGGATGGTGGCCCTGAACCTCCAGGTCACTTCTTGGCACGTTCCTCTCCAGTTTTCTGGGACTAGCACAGTTGGTGGTGGGGCTTCAGTCTTGCTGCTTTTGTTGCCTTCCCTATTTTGTAATTGGCACTTGGTGTATTTTTGCATCTTTACCGGATCTTGGTGCCCTGTCTGAGTCTGCTTGGGATTCGGTGTGTGGCCTACCTCGATGACTGGCTGGTGTGGGCTCCCAGTCGGTCCGCTTGTCTGCTCGTCAGGGGTGTGGTTCTTTCCAGATCGCCGGGTTTGGTTTCTTGGTGATCTGGTGGCCATTCCATCTGTTTCCATCACGGGTTTGGACCTGGGCCTTGTTTAAGGCTATTGGGCCACTCCTTGTTTTTCCCTCCAGAAGTGTTACTGCAGCTTTGATCCCGCCTTTGGCTGTTCATGAGACGGTCCCGGGTTGCTCAGCGGTTGCTCGAGCAATTGTGTGGGAGTCTGAACTTCGACGTGCTGGTCTGCCCGCGGGGTCGGGTTTGGCTTCAGCGTCTGTTTGGTTCCTTCTGAGACTCCCCTTCCGCCTCTTGCAATCATTGGGTTCGTTCCTCCGGGGATATTGTGTTGGTGCTGTGTCACCAGCTACCTCTTTGGAGTTTTCGGGGTTCCGTGCCTTGGCACCTCCCCAAGCCTTTGCTCGATGTATTCACGGACAGGTCATCTCTCGGCTGGGGCTTTGTGACAAATGCTCACCAGGTCGGCCGAGGATGGTGAAGTCTCTCCATCCGTTGGGCTCACAGCACGGTTCGGGAGTTCGTGGTTGTCTGGTTTGCGCTTCGGAGGGTTTGGGTCACTCGGTTATTTATTTATTTATTTATTTATTTATTTATTTATTTATTTATTTATATATATACAAGATGTACATTGGGTTTGTGAGAATACATTGGATAGTACAGTATTTACATTCTTGTAAAGCCACTAGTACGCGCAGGGTTTCGGGCAGGAAAAACAGTTATCTACCATTCAGCTCCATTCGGACTGTTCTCTGGCGGTTCTTGCCGGAACCACAGGGTTTTTCTTAGGTGTTGACCTTTGGGGTTGGTTCCTTAGAGTGGCTCATTTGCTGGATTCTCGGGGTTTGGCTAACCGTGAGGTTCATGTCTGGGGTGTGTCCTGCGTCCTGGCGGACAGCTGTCTCGGTTCATTCCTCTGTTCGCGGATTGGCCAGTCATCGCCGACTTGTTTTGTTGGCTCTGCCGGACGTATGGACTCCTGGCCATGGACGTCTTCGAGTCGGCGTGGTCTAGGCATCGCCCATTTTATGTGGCGCCCTTATCCACCTGCGAGGTGTTCACGGTGGATGCTTTTCGGCAGGACTGGTTGAGGTCACTCGGGCTGTTGCTTGTACCTGTTCCTCTTCTCCCGGTCCAGCTTTTGCTTCGGGTTCTGGCACAGTTGCAGCCCATTTCCACGAGAGCAGTCTATTGGTTCCTTGGTGGCCGGCCCAGCTTTATTTTCAGACGCTGCTTGATAGGTGTCCGAACCTGGGGCGTTTTCCCGCGGCTCCGCCTTTATCGGCAGGTCGGATTGGTCCTGTATGTGACTGGTTCGGCCTTCTCCTCGGCTCTTCGCGTCTGGTATTTTGACGCGGGTATCACCAAATCTGTGGTGATCAGGTGCCTTTTGTTGACGGTGTCCCACCTGCGAGCTTCGTCTTGGCGACAGTATGACATTCCTGGTGTTGCTATGCACTTTTTCTTGCTCTTCGTAGGTTGTCTTCTCTTTCACATCAGGTTGTCATGACCTTTCTTGGGTTTTCAGGACTACAGTTATTTGATGTTTTTTTACTGTCGCCTCATTTTGTGCGGCGCTGGCAGAGCCGCTCTTGCTTGCGTTCGGGGTGAACGTCACATTCTGCCCCGTTTCGTACGCTTTCTCGTGTTTTGTTTCACCTCCGGCCTGCTCATGCGTCGCCTGAGCCGTCCTGGTCCTTGATCAGGGTTCCTTCTTATCTTCTCCTCAGTTTGTGGTAGCCCCTTCGGTTCATGTTTCTGCTCTTTGGTATTGGTGGTAGATTTGTACGTGTGCAGCCTTTCTCCATCCTGGCGACGGTCGAGACGGCTGCTTTCCGGAGGGATTCTTGGGTTATTGATGCTTGATTGGTTTGGCCGGGGGTGCGTCCTGTGTTGTCCGGTGGTGCTTTTTGCCGTTACCTGCGTACCGTGTCTGGTTATGCACTTTGGTTTGATACAGTTCCCCTCGTTCCCTGTTTTCAGAACTCGGGGCTCCCAGGTCATCCGCAGAGTTTTTCAGTCTTCCAGCCTGTGGTCTGTCTTTGCGCCCATGCTGTTCAGACGTTTGCAGCTTTTTCTGTTGTGTTGGTGACATCTAGGGCTCATTTCGGGTGCAGGGATTTGAGGATCGCACAGGTTCTTGGCCGCCCATTCTTTATGCGTGTCTGCTCCTGTGCGTTCTTGTTGCCTTGAGTCGCAGGTTGTATCCTGTTGTCTCGGCTTCGTGTTGTGGAGTTTGTGGCGGCCGCCTCCCGGGTTAGCCTTTTCTTTTTCCTTCTCTTTGGGTATGAAGCTCCAGGGAGCCGTAGGGGCTCCCCTCAGAACACAAGCGTTGAATGTAATGAAACGCCATTTTCTGGGTGAGCCTCAGAGGCTCTCTGGCAACCCTCCCTCCCACCGGTCGGCGGTTTTTTTGCGTTGGTTGAAGCTTAGCTTCCGAACTGATGCTAGGCAGCCAGCACGATAAGGTCCAGGGCTCCCCCCTTCCCCTCTCGGGGCGGGGAGGGCTGCGCAAACAATCGGCGCGGCAGTAAAGTTTGATGTTTGCTTGTTTGCTTGTTTCCTTGGGATTATAGGGAGTTTCTACCTCTCTGTTCTGTTTTCTCTTTTAGTTTTTACCATGTGGTGTTTGTTTTGTTATGCCTACCTTTCTGGGTGCCTGACCCCGGTCGATGGCAGATAAGGAAAACCCCAACTATAAGGGGTTTTCCAGGGCTATTGCTCCCTGAAACCTCTCTGAAGGGGCCAGGTTCTGGTGCTGTTCCCTGGTAGGTCTGAACTCCTTAGCTAATGTCCCTGTCTAATCTAACATACATTAGTCCGATAAGCTCCAGGGAGCCTCCGGGGCTCACCCAGAAAATGGCGTTTCATTACATTCAACGCTGGTTTTATCTTGATTTTGCATAGGAGAAAAAATATTTCAGATATTTCTCTATCTCACTGATGACCTTTTGTTCTCTTTGCCTCTCCTGGGTTTTGTATGATTCATGCAGCTTTAGTTCAGTTGTTTCTATTTCTCTACGTAACCTTCTTCGCCATATATAGTCACACCCTTGAGATAGGGTGCGACTCTCAAGTTGTTCTGCGATTAGTTTTCTTCGCCTATAGAGGGAACGACATTCCTGTTCCAATCTGCATCTCTTTCTCTTTTTTTTCTTAGGGGTATGCAGTTTGAGCATATTTCTAGTGCTACTGAGCTTATTTTATCTAGGCACTGGTTCAGGTTTGCATTTTCTAGCTGTTCTTCCCAGCTTATTTCTGTGAAGTCTTGCTATATTTTCTCCAAGTTTTTCTGTTTATTATTGAAGTTGAATTTGCTGAAATCTCGATCGGGAATCGGTACTGGTTTGAAGGTCTATTCCCCATGCTTGTCAGAAAATCAATTAAGTTGTGATCTGAGTAACAGGTATTTGTAATCATTATGTTCCTGATCAATTCATCATTATTGGGGAAAATGAGGTCCAGTGTGTTCTCCTTCCTAGTTCGTTCTACTATTTGCTGGTTTAAGGCAAACCTGTCGCACATCTATAGCAGGTCATTTGCATGTGCCTGTTCATTTAGGCTACTTCCTGATATTCTTTCTGATATAACTTTATTAGCTAGGCTCTTCCATTTCAGGTGCTGTAGGTTGAAGTACCCAAGCAGGATGATGTTCGGGGTTGGATGTGTGAGGTTTTCCAAGCAGTGTTCTTTTTTCATTAGTTGGTCTTTAAACTGCTGATGATTTGCCTCTGGTGACTTATATACAATTACTACATTTAAAATCTCTATTTTGAATATCAGCACTTCCACCATATCATTTGTGGTGTTTAGCAGCTCAAAGGACCAAACTTGAACCAATTCTCTTCTTGATTACTTTGAATGAAATGCTAGATAAATTGAATCCTTCTTGTCATGTTTGCAGAAGATGCTGTAAAACTAATGAACAGAAAAAAATGATAAGAGGTCTACAAAATTAGTTTCTGTATGTCAGGGGGCGCCTGACAGCTGAGTGGACAGAGCTTCAGATTCGTAGTCCTGAGGTTCCTTGTTCGATCTCCAGTGAAGGCAGAGACAAATAGGCAAAAAATTTCTTTCACCTTGATGCTCCTGTTACCTAGCAGTAAATAGGTACCTGGGAGTTAGACAGCTGCTACGGGCTGCTTCCTGGGGGTGTGTGTTATAGAATGGTGGACTTGCTATGGGGAAACTAGTACTATTAAGGGGTAAGGGTAGTTAGTATATAGAGTTATCCAATATGGGAGAACTAAAAGGCCCGTCCCCCAAAATAAACTATCCACAGTAATAATAACTTGCGACTAGACCATGTCCGACTAGAGGTTGATCATTGGACTCCCACACAGGAAGAAGGGATACTCCGTTACTAATGTACTTATTTATTAACCCCTTAACAACCCCCCATATACACTCACACCAATAACTAATAATAATAATTACTTTACCACATTATCTTACGTTAAAAGCCTTGGTCCACATAGACAGGATACAAGGTTTACACTGTGAACAAGCTAGGGTAAAGTACTACTAGTAAAGAGCTAGAAGCTTGAGTCAGCTTAGGGTAGGGAGACCACGTGGTTCCACTGGGACCCCTTTTAGAATAACTAGTAATACAAACACTAGGAACACCTAATTCATACAAAGAATAATACTCTACACATTAGAACACGCCTATGCCAGACAATGAGAACGTTACACAGTATACTTAGCTGGTATCAGACCACAGAAATAAAGAAACGAGAGGAGGGAGAGGAGTTCCTGTCACCACAGCCAGCCAGCAGAGAAGACACAGCCCCTCGCATCTCCTTCCCAGCTCACTCGCTGCCAGTAGACTGCTCAACTAATCATACAGCAATCCTATCCCAGTTTACTCAGATTTACTTTACACTTGATTAGAAAGTATTAGTAAACATAGTTGTTGCCTATTTTATTATTTAATAATCAACCCCAAGCTCAGTCTTAACATGCTTTGTGAGAAACAAGAATCGTCTTACGTCTGGCAGGGAAGATACAAACACATACACATCGTCATGCGTTTCCAATACTAAAGGCAGTTTATTAGCTCAGTTTTGACCTCTGGTTTCCACTGAGGAACCCAGGGTCGTAACAGTGTGTAACAAAAAGGAGGCCTGGTTGAGGACCGGACCGCGGGGACGCTAAGCCCGAAATCATCTCAAGATAACCTCAAGATGTGGACTAGTTTTTGAAATGGTTTGAGTTATGGATACTTGGAGTTAAATCCTAACAAATATGTATTTTAGCTAACCCCCAAAATTTGATCCTTGAAGGGATGTTAATTAAAGCTTCATCCCTTTATTTAATTTATTTATAATCAGAATTTATACTTGTCAATTTCAGGAGGGTGAGCGAACCAGGGAAAGGAAGAAAGGAGTAATTATGATGCCTCGCACCGAGTCCATGTCGAGTATCAGTGGCGGGCGAAAGTACTTAGCACCAACACCCTCAGATGCCGCTCTACGTGGAGAGAAACATACACGGCATGACTCAAAATCTAGGAAAAGTAGATCTTCAAGTAATGATAACATTATAATTACTGTTTGTAATTTGTAATATCCTTTTGTCGTGTCATCTCTTCATCCCTGGAAGAGATTTCTCTTGCAATTCTCATGGGCTGAAATGATGTCAGGGGTGGTGATAATCACACAGCTTCATGCTTACTGATGCTTACTCCCACCATTTACCTGAGTGAAATGGGGGAACTAGGAGTAGATGGGAGAGAGGAAAGGAGGGGGGGGGATGTTGAGGGAGAGGGAAGAGGGAGGGAGAAAGGTTGAGAGGGAGACGTAAGAGTTATTTTTATTAATACTGTATTATTAATTATGTTATGATTTTCCTTTTCTTTAGGTGGGAGCAAGAATCTACCTCATGTAAGCGAGGGCGGTGAGGGAATAACTTCTGGAATTGCCGGTCAACTAAGCAGTGATATCACAAGTAATAAGGCGGTTCTTCCACGTTCTGCCTCGGGTTCCGGTGAAGTGAGAGATTGGTGGCGAGAACAGGTCGGGTACAACTCAGGTTCTGAGGTTAGCGACGAGACGGACAAGGACGGCTGATTACAACCATTGGTCATTCTTCTCTGGTTTGTGGCATTATCATAAGAATTTAAAAGAATTTATTTCACTGAACTTGTGAAAAGTTAGGGAAAATTGTTAGATATTTGATATATAAATAGATTATATACAGAGTAATACATACATATATTTGTGTGTTAACTTATTGTGGTTACAAGAGTGGAGTAATGTTCTATCTGCTTAAGTTATCAACAAAAAATGTAACATTTTGTATGGTTTATGGACATGCTGTATGGCCTCCTTTTGAAGCCCAGCCCAAGTACTGTACCTCCTTGTTGCAGTTTCTCTTTTTTGAATACTTTCATCCACCGTGGTGCTTGCTTTCTGGCCTTTACCCCACCATTTCCTTTCAGGTTATGTGTTTTGGGAAGGCTTGGTTGGGCAGGGTGTCTGGTTTTTGTGGTCTTAGTCTGGCTTGGACATCCAGAACTTTAAACCCCTGCTCTTTCCTGGGAGGGCACCAAGGTGGCTTCCTGTTGCTACCTGCTCATCAAATTGCACCAGGCCCTTGAGAGTCATAAATAGCCTACCAGAGACAAGAGGCCAAAACCTGACTCCCCTCACATGTGCAGAGAATGCTAGATGACTATTTGTGACTATATTTGTGTTCTACCCTAAATGCAATGTTCTTATTATACTGTATATAATGCCAAATACATATACTCCATCCTACACTATTTCAAAGGTAAAAACTTGCCTACTTTTGCCTCATTTTGTTGGCATGTTCTTGATTTGCGTGCGGGTGTGTGCAAGTGTGTGTGGGTAGTCAGCATGCATATGTATGTGTTTGCATTTTTCTAAAAGTTTATATGAATGAATGTATATTGTAAATACCCTTATATATTTCTAACCATCAAAGATATAGATAAATATATAGATATGAATACAGTATTTGTTAATATATAGAAAATATGTTATTAATTGAAAATAATGGTTATACAAATTTTGATAATGTAATGTAATATATAAACAAATGACAGAATCTGAATTTTGAAGAAATATTTGTTTATGTATATGTTGCACACCATCTTAAAAGCAAGACTTAACTGTGTGCAGTTGTTAAGGCAACCAAACCCTTTGGACATTAGCACAGTATTACTTTATTGATATTGGGCATGATCATTGGTTATTTGGGACAATGACACATTTTATTCATAAATATGCAAATGGGTAAATTACAGATTTGCATTTGTATTAAAGTGAATTAATTTTTGTTAAAAAGCTATTAAGTCTGAACAGCATTTTATGCAACTATTAAAAAAATATATATCATCAAGTGTTGTAATGAAATACCCATTTCTAATGGGTTCTCAGTAATTCCCTGAGATAAGCGATTGCCTCTAATCTCTGGAGATGCATAGGGGCTCTAAAACCTACCATCGCCTTCTGGGAGCCTCCACCAGAGTTGGGCTCTCCACAAGGAGAGGGGGGAATCACAGGAGTCAGGGATCAACCCAAACCCAAAGAAAACTCCACCAGAAATCATAGGCTCAACAGAAAAAGCAATTTTTATAAAGAAAATTAGGCACTCGAAGGAAGCAAGACAAACACTTGTTACCATGAAGTAAACAGCCTAACCATATTGTGCCTGACCACCACCAGGCGGCAACCCAGTTCCCCACTAGCTCTCTCCCTTTCTTGTGACTCTCCACCCACACAGAAATAAATAGGGCAGGAATACGGGCTTCTTTGGGCCTCGGCAGAATAGGGCATTTCACTACATTCAGTGCTCGAGTTCTGGGAGGGCATCATCAGTAACCTCCCAATGGCACCTGTAGAAAAATGTTACGCATTTCTGAATGGAATTAATTAGTAAACATGAAACCCTGCCTGAGTTTACCAGTTGGAGAAGGCAGAAACAGGCCTGGGGTAGAAAATTGTGAGCTGTGCACCAAACTTCCAAGCACAACACAGGCGCATTAGGAGCAAGGTCAACACCCTATTGGAATGTCAAAAGCTCCAGCCTGGATATTAGCAAAGAAAGCTGTAAGAGCAGTAAAGTTCTGCACACCATGACAGCAAGGTTACACAGCCAGCTGGCTGAAGCCAAACACCTTATGAATAAGTCAGCAGAACTAGGCCCTGACCTACAGGTTTTTAGACACAGTCTTTTGGGGCTTCTTGGTTGCTAGGCTGGTCCTTGGCACTTGGCTTTCTATGGTATGACACATGTTTGGGTTTTTGTCTTTGGAGCCCTGCATCTTTGCCTAGTTTGGCGATTGAGTAATTTAGTTGCTCGGTGTGTTGTTTGGTCTGCTAGCCAGGGATCGTGGTTCTTTTTCTGTTGACCGATTTTTTCTCTTCATTGTAACCCTTTTTTCAGTTACTAACACATGTAGTAGTAGTAGTTTTCGCTTTTCAGTGAGATGTTTGGGTTTCTGTCCCTTTCCTTTGGGTTACTGTTTTTGCCATTCTTCCTCCCTGGATTCATTTTGCTATTTCCAGGCCTGTGACCAGTTCAACCTTGCCTTGTGGCCCTGAGCCCAGTGTCCATTCCCATGTGTCTATCTCCTCTGGGTTGGGAGCAATGCCATTCTTTGTGCTATGCTTGGGATGGTTATTGTGGCCACTGTTTTGTTGGGTTTGTGTCCCTTGATCCTTATCTCTGTGTCTGGCTTTCTTGCTGACATTCTGGGTGACTTTCTGTGCTGCTTGCAATCTTGTTTGCTTATTGGCTTCTTGGGCCTGAGCATATATTCAGGTTCATGCTCCCCTCCCACCACAGTCAGCACTGTTATTGTTTTCTTTTCCATAGTGCATAGCTCGAGGACATACAGAGGGAAGCCCTCCCAAAAATCCAGCATTAACTGTAATGAAATGTCTTTTTCTGGTAGGTTTCCTCAATATCTTCCTGTTCCTGCCTTTCCCTTCTTGTGGTGCTTGGGAATTAGTGTTTTAAGTGTTGCGTGAATGATTAGGTTGGCTGCCTCTGGCTGCTGGGTTGCCAGGACTGCCATTTGATGGTAAGGGCATGGAGCTAATTAGCAGTTGTTCCTGAATAATGAGTGTTTACATAGTTTGAATCAAGGTTGTAATGTTGTCCAAGCAGTTGATTGTTTTGTTGTGCTCTATCATTCTGGTGGTTTTCCATTGGTTACCGAGGTGGTTTAGTACCACCAGACTAGCCTTGCCTTTAGTGAAGTGGCTAGAATTTGGTAATGATTTGTGATTACTGAATCATTACCAGGCTCATGATTTGATAGCGCTTGGTGTTGTACCCGGGCTTGGAGGACTCCATGTGAGTAGTTCCGGAAGATACAAGGGGATCCCACCAGAAATCAGACAGGAGACAGGAGACAGACAGTCTCCGTGGTGTAGTGGTAAGACACTCGCCTGGCGTTCCGCGAGCGCTATGTCATGGGTTCGTATCCTGGCCGGGGAGGATTTACTGGGCGCAATTCCTTAACTGTAGCCTCTGTTTAACGCAACAGTAAAATGATGAAAAAACGATTCTTCGCGGCGGGGATCGTATTCCAGGGACCTGCCCGAAATGCTACGTGTACTAGTGGCTGTACAAGAATGTAACAACTCTTGTATATATCTCAAAAAAAAAAAAAAAATAGATCCCACCTATTTTCATAAAAGGCGGAAAGAGCACTGCAGAAAACTATCGGCCGATCAGCTTGATATAACACATCTGCAAGCTCTTGGAGAGAATCCTGAGGGAAGGAATCATTCACCATCTTTCAGTGAACAATCTTGTACAATCAACACAACATGGATTTATTGAAATCAGATCCTGCCTTACAAACTTTCTCACATTTTTGTAAACGGTAACCAGCTACTCAGAAAAAGACCTTCCAATGGATGTAGTATACATGGATATTGCTAAAGCTTTTGACAAGGTAACACTTGAAAGACTGGCAAGGAAATTACAGGCCCATAGAATAAATGATAAAATATTAGAATGGATAAAACAACGGTTTAAGGAAAGAAAACAAAGGGTCATGCTAAATGGGAATGAATCTGGATGGAGAAGTGTGATAAGTGGGGTGCCACAAGGGTCCATTTTGAGACCTACCCTTTTTGTCTTATACATCAATGACATAGATGAGAATATTACAAACCACATCATCAAATTTGCTGATGGCACAAAGATTTATGATTAAGTGGGAAATGATAATGATATTGAAGCCTTACAAAGAGATCTACATAAACTTCACAAATAGTCAGAAGACTGGCAAATGCTTTTTAATATCGACAAATACAATACCCTGCCCGTGGGGCATAGGAATCCATGCCACAACTACCAAATTAATAACATTACATTACAGATATTGATGAAAAAAAGGACCTTGGAGTCAAAATCCACCACCCATTAAAAGTTGCACAACAGGTGGGTGCAGCAGTCAGAAAAGCTAACCAAACTCTTGGGATAATCAAGCGTACTTTTGACTATAAGGAAAAGAAAGTAATGGTTCAACTGAATAAATCTCTGGTGCACCCCTATTTGTATTACTGTATCCAAGCATGGAGACCTCATTTTCAAAAGAACACAGCTGCTCTGGAGAAAGTGCAACACCGGGCAACAAAAGTCATTCCAGAGTCAAGTCATCTCTCGTATCAGGAATGCTTGAAGGCCACAGGGCTAACAACACTGCAAACCAGGCATGACAGTTACAGATCTCATTTAAACTTTTATAATAATGAACAAGGTAGAGGAAGTTGATCTGGATATTTTCTTCAGAAGGGCAGATGTAACACTAACAAAAAGCAATGGTTTCAAGCTCAACAAGCCTGGAATCAGCTCAGCTATTCCTGGAAAAGATCATCAAGGCAAATTGGGGGGCCTTCGACAAGCCGCCAGCTTTCTCTCCTTGTTGAGGCCACTAGGGTTAGTAGCCCTCAGGTAAAATCAGGTAAATCAGAAAGAGTTGTTTCATTACATTCTCTATTGGTTTTTCCTGGTTTCTGGTTGATCTCTGATCCTGTAGCTACTCGTCTCTGCCTCATAGAGAGCCAGTGGAGAAGTGTGGGTTTCAGAGTCCTGGTGCATCTCCCCAAGGCTTCGCTTAACCAGATTTTACCTCAGGGAGCTACTGAGAGGCACCTTCCAGAAATTGGTACATAATCAAGATGAGAATTATTAATATTATGTTATTAATAGTTATAATTATTAATAATAGTGTTACTGACATTTATATAATGGAATATAAAGTTTATGATTACAAAAATATAATTAATACATTTATAAGATTTACATAATAAACTTAAGGAATACCTAAATAAACATACCTAATTTGGGACATGATTTGATTGAAAGTACACTAGTTGAAACCATCTACGTGTATTGTTAATGTACTGCAGAAATATATTTAAAATGATTTATAAAGAAGAAGAAAACTGGTAGCATGTTGTGTTGAAATGCTACCAGATTTATTTATTTATTTATTTATATATATATATATATATATATATATATATATATATATATATATATATATATATATATATATATATATATATATATATATATAACTGAAAACTCACACCCCAGAAGTGCATATTGTTGCATATTGTCCTGGGGACCATTCAGGCTTGTTCGCATATATATATATGTGTGTGTGTGTGTGTGTGTATCACGAAAATAAACACGTGATTAAAAATGTGACAATGTCAGACCACGGAGGAAAAATGAAACAAGAATTACCTTAAGTACTTTCGTATATTAATACATCTTCAGAAGGAGTCTTACTTAACCCTTAACATGCTCGGGGTCTAATATCCTGCCATCCCCACAGGCGCATGTCATTTTGAAAAAAAAAAAATTATTTTTTCTTTCTAACCTGTTAATTTGTGTTCACTGATCACGGGAAAAATAATAAAAAAATCGTAAGTGGCATATATTGCCCGCTATAGGGCGGGGAAGTCTGGCAAATTATAGGCACTGACTCAGCGTGCATCCCAGGTGGTTTGTTGCTCGCAAGCTGTCAGGCCAGAGTTGCCACAAAGAGATAATTACCGAATTATTTCAATGTCTCTGATTGATTTTTCATACTTTTCTGTGGGGAGCCCCTACGGCTCCCTGGAGCTTATCGGGCTAATGTATATTATGTTAGACCGGGACATTAGCTAAGGAGTTCAGACCTACCAGGGACCAGCGCCAGAACCTGGCCCCTTCAGAGAGGTTTCAGGGAGCAATGGCCCTGGAAAACCCCATATGGTTGGGGGTTTTCCTTATCTGCCATCGACCGGGGTTAGGCACCCAGAAAGGTAGGCGTAACAAAACAAACCCCACATGGTAAGAAACTACAACAAAAACCGAACAGAGAGGTAGAAAACTCCCTACAATCCCAAGGAAACAAGCAAACAAGCAAACATCACACTTTACTGCCGCGCCGATCGTCCGCGCAGCCCTCCCCACCCCGGGAGGGGGAGGGGGGGAGCCCCGGACCTACCGCGCCGGCTGCCAAGCTCCAGTTCGTTCGCTAATGTCAACCGGGATTGACGCTTCTCTGGCCTCAGTTTCCTAGGCGGTGTTTGCCTTGTGTGGCGTTCACTGCCGTGTGTTGTGGTGTGCGGTGGCCAGGAGTACTTCATCAGTGCCGGGGCTGCATGTGCTTAGTGGCTGACTTCCCTAAGCGCCCTGTGAGTACTGCCCTTGCGTAACAGGGTTATCTTCCCTGGGGCGTTCGGGAACCATTCCCGTAGAGGTTCTTGCTGCTCGGCATTTGCCTCGCCCTTGGGGCCAGCTGGGGCTTGGGGCCCTTGTTTGGCCCTGGGTAGGGATTGGTATTGTGCTGGTTAGGGCGTCAAGGTGTTGCGCAGCCTGCCACCTAAGCAGCGGCCGGTTTCTGTTGCCTCTGGAGACGGTGTACTTTTGCGGGGTTTTTCTTTTGTTTTTCATTTTCTTGCCTGGTGGGGGTCTGCCTAAGGTGGTTATAGTTCCACTGGTAGTGTTTGGCGGCCCTCTGCTAGGCCCCCGTGCTTGTACACGTCTCAGGGGTTTTCAGTGCTATAATCTACCCGCTTGTTATGTTTGGGTTTCTTAACCGGTTAGCAACACCTTGCCCGGGCTTCCCGTAGTTGTTACCCTACGGGCCCTGGAAACCCCTGTCTGGGCTCGGGGGACCATTGAATGTGTCTTCCGGGTTCCAACCCGTCTTGAACGGGATCGTTGGTTGCTGTTCCCTTGTCTCCGGGTGACAGTCGCCATTTTTACCTCCGTCATGCTGCCTGTTGGGTCACTGACACCTTGACCCGGAGTCTTGCGAGTGGTTCTCTGCTTGTTCTCCAGTACTCTCCTGATGTTATTATTGTTCAGAGTACAGGCGGCATCCGTGTTGCAAGCTAGGTTAGGTTGCTGCAACATGCTAGGTTGGTTTCCCACTCGAATGCCCCGTGGCCGCCCCGTTTGGTTAGGTGCTGCTCGCCCCTTTCTCTCCATGTTCCCGGCTCCGGACCGTCTGCGGGTTTCGGGGTTGGGGCGGGGTTCAGTTGCGGCAGAGACTCGGGCGGTTTTCGGGGGATGCCCCGTTCGGGTTGGGGACGGAGGTTTGAGCCTGTGCCTCCTGCCAAGGCTTCTGGGTCTTACCAGCAGCCCTTTCTTGTTGCCTTTCCCATGGGCTCTTGCTTTTCTTTAAGGGCGGAGGGCTTGGAGGACGGCTCTGCCCCGGGGCCTCTGTTGTTGGTTCCCGGGGCTGTGGGGGTTGCCTGCTAGCAGTTTTGGGGCGGTTTTGCCCCTTCAGGGGTTTTTCTGCTGTTGGGCGTCGTTTTTCGCCCTTCCAGTCTGCTAGCTTCCCACATTTGCTGGCGTGTTTTTGTGTATTAACCCTTAAAGTGCGCATCACTTCATATGAAGTGTAAATCGTTTTACCAGTCAACTGCGCTTCACTTCATATGAAGTGTATGGGTACCGCGCACGATTTGAATGGCCCGCGGTGTAGCTGGGGGTCCCATACGCTGCCCAGGGGCTCTAGTAAACAGCGGCCATTTTGAAAAAAAATCCAGCTCACGCTCCGATGGCATGGGAGGCCTCAGTTTAGCGAGAGTCACCATGGCGAGCGCACGGTCAAACGCCTCACAAGCACGCATCACTTAGTCCCTCACCCCAGAGCAAATAGCCCACGAATTATTCTCTGAAGGTGAAGAAAGTGTGTTTGACGATTCAGACAACGATGAGGATTATACACAGTTGTCGGGAGATAGTAGCAGCAGCAGTGAAAGTGAGAATGACCGCCATGCCATGGCGAGGCCTATACGCTCTCCCATGCCTCCTCGCCCATTTTCTACCCCAATTCTACCACGACCTCACAGTTCCTGTGGATATTTTCTGTTTGAGGGTGACGAGTCAGAGGGAGGTGACTCCTTTTCTGGGTTTAGTGACTCAGATCAAAGTTTTATTGAGCCTGTGGCTGGTACCAGTGGTGTAACTGGGCGAGAAATTGTCGCGTCAGCAGCATCTCGCCCAGCCAAACGCCACCGCATGGCACCACATGAGGGACCAAGACCCTCGTGTTCACGTGCATCCACCTCACGTGCACGTAGCCGCCGTGCTTCTCGCAGACGGTATTCAGCTCCTGGTCGCCGGTATGCATCGCTTCCTCGCCGTCTTTCCTCTGCATCTCGCAGGACGCCTGGTGTACTTGAGTGGAGTGATGGTGACGACTTTATTCCTAATATTCCTCACTTTGACGATAAAGATGTAGGGATTACAAACCTTTTCCCTAATCAAGGTGAGGACATGGCTGAGATGGAATATTTTACAGCATTCTATGATGAACCACTTATGGAATACATTGTACACCAAACGAACCTGCATGCTGCTTACCTGATTGAGAGGGAAATCACAGAATTTTCACGACTGCAGCGTTGGAAAAATACCACAGTGGCAGAAATGTATGTGTTTTTGGCACTCTGTTTGTTGATGAAGCACTGTCACAAACATGCAATAAATGACTATTGGAGCAAGGACAAGACAATACCAACACCTTTATTCGGGAAATATATGTCACGAGACAGGTTTCAGATACTCCTCAGGTGTCTACATTTTGGAAGTGTTCAGGACCGAACACCTGATGATAGACTGTGGCGAGTGAGGCACTACATGAACGATGTTATTGGAAAATTCAGAGATTTTTACGTACCAGCACAGAAGCTGGTGGTTGATGAATCTCTCCTACTTTTCAAGGGACGTGTTCCATTCAAACAGTACATTCCCTCAAAACGAAACCGATTTGGCCTGAAATTTTTTGTTCTTTGTGATTGTGAGACAGGATACGTGTTACACATGATTCTGTACTCGGCTAGTGATGTAGACATTCCCGGTAACGACGAACATGGATTCTCGGGGAGTGTAGTGAAGACCATCATGGCTCCGTGGATGAACAAGGGACACATTTTATACACAGATAATTACTATACAAGTCCCTTGCTAGCTCGGTTCTTGCTAGAAAATAGAACCGGATTGGTTGGTACAGTAAAGCCACAACGAAGGGAAATGCCTGTGTTTGACAACGACATTGCAGTTGGTGAGTGTCAGAGAAGGAAAAGTGATAACATTCTGTCAGTTCGGTGGAAAGACAAAAGAGAGGTGAACTTGTTGACAACAATTCATGATGGAACAATGGTGAACAGTGGGAAAGTGAGCCATAAAACAAACGCACCACTATATAAGCCAGACTGTGTTTTAGACTATAATATCAACATGCGGTTGATTGATAAATCAGACATGATGATTGGCACTGCAGAGTGTGTGCAGAAGACATGTAGGTGGACGAAAAAAGTGTTCTTCCATCTTGTGGACATGAGCATGCTGAACTGTTTCAACATGTACCTTGTGAGAACTGGACGTAAGCCCACTTTCCGTGACTTTGTATTTGATGCTGCAATACAGTTATTAGGAAAGTTTGCAAAAGATGTCCCAGGTATTCAGCGGCCCATCATAAACCCACTGTTGCAGCATGCTGGTACTCCACGCCTCGCTCACACTGAAGGCTTCCTAGCACACAAACTTAAGTATTTGCCACCTGGTGTGAAGCGTGCAATAGCCCAACGTGATTGCTTGGTGTGTAAAACAACGACACGTAGAGACAAGAAACGGAAGCTTGTGCAAACATGGTGTGAAACGTGTGGTATCCCATTATGTGCTGTCGACTGCTTCAATGACTACCACAGTCTAGAAATCTTCTAAGTGTGCTTCAAAGTGTGTATAGCGTGTGCGAGTGTGTAAATATGTAAACATATAAGCAGAACATATAATATAATAGACTGTAATGACATATTATATTGCCGTAATTGAAAACATTTGTGTGCGCCTGTGTATACTCAAATATGCAACAATTATTGATAAAAAATATGTTCAAACAATATTTGAAACACAATTAGTGAAAAAAAATTAGATAAAATGCGCTTAGACATTGTAAATAAATAGCGCGAAAATATATTTGTGGCAACTCTGGCTGTTTGAGGACCGCGCGCAACATCTCCCGGGCGTGTACTGCATGAGCGACCATGCAGATTGTGACGTCATCGCAGAGCTTCTCGGCTCTATTGCAACAAAAGTAAGTACAATAGAATTTTTTTTTTATTTTTCCCGTGATCAGTGAACAGAACTTAACAGATTAGCAAAAAAAAAAAATTTTTTTTTTTTTCAAAATGACATGCGCCTGTGTGGATAGCAGGATATTAGACCCTGAGCATGTTAAGGGTTAAGCGTCAGTCACAGCCCCTGCTGGCGGCCATTTTCGTCTGCCGGTTTCCCGGCGTGGCCACCAGGGCGGCGTTGCGGTTTGTTTACATGCGTCTGGGTGTGCGAGCGAGCGTCTCTGGTGAGTTTTCAAAAAATTTGCAGGGTTTTTGTTCTCCTGTTGTCGTTTCTTAGTTTTTCTGGTGTTTTCTTGCCGTTGCCTGTTCCTCTGGGAACGTTTGGGTGTTGATTTTGGGTCTGAGCCTCTGGGTTTAGGCTCAGTGCCCCTGGCTGGTATGCTTGCTCCCACACCTTGCCCCTCGGTTTTCGGTCTGTTGGGACCGTTTTCCCAGGGCGTTCTGCTGGGGTCTGTGCTTTGCCTTTTAGTGGTGTTCTCCGCCGGCAAATGTGGTGGTTTGGGCTCCCCCTGGTTCGATTCTGGGTTCCTTTGGGTTCCTTGGTTTCGTTCTGGAGGTTTCTTCCTCTTGGGCCCCCTTTTGTGGGTTCAGGGGACTTTGTTTCCTCGTGTAACCCGGTTCTGCCTTTTGGGGTTCCGGGGTCTTCCTGGCTTGCAGACTGAGCTTTTTGGGTCTTGGCACATGTTGTGGTTGTGCTGGGGCTTTGTGGTTTTGCTGTCGAGGTGGGCCTTTTGATGCAGTTTTGTGCCTTCTTTGCCTGGCCGGCGTAGTGCTCTTTGCCACTAGTCGGCGGCTTGTGCTTTTACAATATATGTCCTCACCTAGTTGTGCTTGTGGGGGTTGAGCTCTGGCTCCTTGGTCCTGCCTCTCAACCGTCCGTCAACAGGTAATTACCTAAGTGTAATTACCTAAGTGTAGTTACAGGATGAGAGCTACGCTCGTGGTGTCCCGTCTTCCCAGCACTCTTTGTCATATAACGCTTTGAAATTACTGACGGTCTTGGCCTCCACCACCTTCTCACTTAACTTGTTCCAACCGTCTACCACTCTATTTGCGAAGGTGAATTTTCTTATATTTCTTCGGCATCTGTGTTTAGCTAGTTTAAATCTATGACCTCTTGTTCTTGAAGTTCCAGGTCTCAGGAAGTCTTCCCTGTCGATTTTGTCAATTCCTGTTAGTATTTTGTATGTAGTGATCATATCACCTCTTTTTCTTCTGTCTTCTAGTTTTGGCATATTTAATGCTTCTAACCTCTCCTCGTAGCTCTTGCCCTTCAGTTCTGGGAGCCACTTAGTAGCATGTCTTTGCACCTTTTCCAGTTTGTTGATGTGCTTCTTAAGATATGGGCACCACACAACAGCTGCATATTCTAGCTTTGGCCTAACAAAAGTCATGAACAATTTCTTTAGTATATCACCATCCATGTATTTAAATGCAATTCTGAAGTTAGAAAGCATAGCATAGGCTCCTTGCACAATATTCTTTATGTGGTCCTCAGGTGATAGTTTTCTATCTAGAACCACTCCTAGATCTCTTTCTTTATCAGAATTCTTTAAAGATTTCTCACATAATATATAGGTTGTGTGGGGTCTATGTTCTCCTATTCCACATTCCATAACATGACATTTATTAACATTAAATTCCATTTGCCAAGTGGTGCTCCATATACTTATTTTGTCCAGGTCTTTTTGAAGGGCATGACAGTCATCTAAATTTCTTATCCTTCCTATTATCTTAGCATCATCAGCAAACATGTTCATATAATTCTGTATACCAACTGGTAGATCATTTATGTACACAATAAACATCACTGGTGCAAGAACTGAACCCTGTGGTACTCCACTTGTGACATTTCTCCGTTCTGATACATTGCCTCTGATTACTGCCCTCATTTTTCTATCAGTCAGAAAATTTTTCATCCATGATAGAAGCTTACCTGTCACCCCTCCAATATTTTCCAGTTTCCAGAACAACCTCTTATGTGGAACTCTGTCGAAAGCCTTTTTTAGGTCCAGATAGATGCAGTCAACCCAACCATCTCTTTCCTGTAATATCTCTGTGGCTCGATCATAGAAACTGAGTAAATTCGATACACAGGATCTTCCAGATCGAAAACCATACTGTCTGTCTGATATTATATCATTTCTCTCTAGGTGTTCTACCCATTTAGTTTTGATTAGTTTTTCCAATACTTTCACTATTACACTTGTCAATGATACAGGTCTATAATTGAGGGGGTCTTCCCTGCTGCCACTTTTGTAGATTGGAACTATGTTAGCCTGTTTCCACCCGTCTGCTACGATTCCTGTGTATCGGTTCCTGTGCCTTTTGGGCTCTGTCATGTCTACATGTGACATTGTATGGGGGTCAGCCTCGTTACTTGTGTGAGGAGTCGCCACATTACTTCTTAGTGCTTTCCCGTTCCCATTCTGACACTCAAAAAAAAAAAAAAAAAAAAAAAAAAACTTTAATTCTATCTGTGGCTCTTTTGGGTACTCAGTTTCCACCTGTGTCCCCTAGTGCATGTGCCCCTTGTGTTACATAGCCTGTCCTTCTCAACCCTGTCGATTCCCTTGGGTATCTTGTATGTGGTGATCAGGTCTCCCCTCACTTCCTCTTCCAGCGAAGTGTGGTTTCATTTCCGTAGTCTCTCCTCATGACTTCGGTAGTGTACTTTTTCTTTCTGAAGGGGTTCTGTTCCCTTCTCTGTTGACTGGGCGCTGGGGGAGCAGCTTGCTCTGTTGCCTCTCGCTTGGTCCCGCTGTTGGTGGGCACTTTGGGTTGTCTTCCGGCCTCTGCTGGCGTCGGAGGACGGCTTCTCCCCCTTGGGGGGGGGTTCAGAGCTGGCGGGGTGGGCTTCTTCCCTGCGCTTCGTCATTTCCTCTTCGTGGGTGCGTGGTCGATCCGCCCCATCCTTCTGGGCTTCCCGTCTGCTCTTTGCAGTCATGAGCTTTTCCCGTCTGCTCTTTGCAGTCATGAGCTTTTCCCGTCTGCTCTTTGCAGTCATGAGCTTTTCCAGTCTGCAGTTCTTCTGGACTACTTCCGTCTGCGCCCTGGATCCTCTGCCCTGCTCGGAGGACTGTTGTCTCCTGTTCGGATTCTGTTAGGGCCGGGTGCATGGATGGTGGACCTGGACCTCCAGGTCACTTCTTGGCACGTTCCTCTCCAGTTTTTCTGGGGCTAGCACGGTTGGTAATTACCTATGTGTACTTACCTAAGTGTAGTTACAGGATGAGAGCTACTCTCGTGGTGTCCCGTCTTCCCAGCACTCTTTGTCATATAATGCTTTGATTATAATTGTCATATTGTCATATAATGATTGTCATATATCATAATATGTCTTAATATGATTGTCATACAATGCTTTGGTGGTGGGGCTTCAGGTTTGCTGTTTTTATTGCATTCCCTATTTTGTGAAGGGCACTTTGTATACTTTTTGCATCTTTACCGGATCTTAGTGCCCTGTCTGCGTCTGAGATTCGGTGTCTGGCCTACCTCGACGACTGGCTGGAGTGGGCTCCCAGTCAGTCCGCTTGTCTGCTCGCCAGGGGATGGTTCTTTCCAGATCGCTGGGTTTGGTTTCCTGGTGATCTGGAGGTTTTACCTTCTGTTTCCGTCCCGGGTTCGGACCTGGGCCTTGTTTCAGGCTCTTGGGCCCCTCATTGTCTTCCCTCCAGAAGTGTTACTGTGGCTGTGGTCCCGCCTTTGGCTGTTCAGGAGGGGGTCCCGGGTTGCTCAGTGGTTGCTTGGGCGGTTGTGCGGGAGTTTGCACTTCGGCGTGCTTGTCTGCCCGCGGAGTCGGGTTTGGCTCCGGCGTCGGTTGGTTCCTACGGAGACTCCACTTCCGCCTCTTGCATTCCTTGGGTTCCTCTGGGGATCTGGTGTTGGTGCTGCGTCACCAGCTTCCTCTTTGGGGTTTTCGGGGTTCCGTGCCTTGGCAGCTCCCCGAGCCTTCGCTCGATGTGTTCACGGACGGGTCGTCTCTCGGCTGGGGCTTTGTGACCAGTGCTCACCAGGTCGGCCGAGGTTGATGGAGTCTGTCTGTCCGTCGGGCTCACAGCCCGGTTCAGGTGTTCATGGCTGTCTGGTTTGCGCTTCGGAGGGTTTGGGTCACTAGGTTCTCTACCATTCAGCTCTGTTTGGACTGTTCTCTGGTGGTTCTTGCCGGAACCACAGGGGGTTTGGTTAACCGTGTGGTTCGTGTCCGGGGTGTGTCCTGCGTCCTGGTGGCCAGCTGTCTCGGTTCATTCCTCTTCGTGGGTTGGCCAGTCATCGCCGATTCGTTTTGTTGGCTCTGTTGGGCTTATGGACTCCTGGCCATGGACGTCTTCGGGTCGGCGTGGTCTAGGCGTCGCCCGTTTTGTGGCGCCCTTCCCACCTGCGAGGACTTCACGGTGGAGGCTTTCGGCAGGCCTGGTCAAGGTGGGGGGTACCTGTACCTCTTCTCCCGGTCCAGCTGTTGCTTCGGGTTCTGGCTCGGTTGCAGCCCATTCCCACGAGAACAGTCATTATGGTTCCACGGTGGCCGGCCCGGCCTTCTTTTCAGACGCTGCTTGATAGGTGTCCGTACCCGGGGCGTTTTTCCTGAGGCTTCGCCTCTTTCAGCAGGCCGAATCGGTCCTGTCCGTGACTGGTTCGGCCTTCTCTTTGGCTCTTCGCGTCTGGTATTTTGACGCAGGTATCGCCATCTCTATGGTGTTCAGGTGGCTTTGTTGACGGTGTCCCACCTGCGAGCTTCGTCTTGGAGACTGTATGACGTTTATTACGTTTTCTCGCGTTTTGTTTCCCCTCCGGCCTGCTCATGAGTCGCCTGAGCCATCCTGGTCCTTGTTCAGGGTGCCTTCTTCTCTTCCCCTCAGTTTGTGGTAGCCCCTTCGGTTTCAGTTTCCTCCTCTTTGGTACTGGTGGTAGCTTTATTGGTGTGCAGCCTTTCTCTGTCCTGGCGACGGTCGAGACGGCTGCTTTCCGGAGGGGTTCTTGGGGTATTGGTACTTGTTTGGTTGGGCCGGGGGGTGCGTCCTGTGTTGTCCAGTTGTGCTTTTTGCTGTTGCCGGCGTACCGTGCCTGGGGATGCGCTGTGGTTGATCCGGTTCCTTCGTTCCCTGTTTTCAGGGCTCGGGTCTCCCGGGTCGTCCGCAGTGTTTTCCTTCTTCCTGCGGTCTGTCTTTGCGCCCGTGCTGTTCAGACGTTTGCAGCAATTGCTGCTGTGTTGGTGACGTCTCGGGCTCATTTTGGGCGCAGGGAATTGTGGGTCGCACAGGTTTTTGGCCGCCCATCCATATGTGCGTCTGTTCTTGGGCGTTCTTGTTGCCTTGGGTCGCAGGTTTGCGACCGGTTGTCTTGGCTTTGCGTTGCAGAGTTTGTGGCGGCCGCCTCCCGGGTTAGCCCTTTCTTTTCCTTCTCTTTGGGTATGAAGCTCCAGGGAGCCGTAGGGGCTCCCCACAGAAAACCAGCGTTGAATGTAATGAAACGCCATTTTCTGGGTGAGCCCCGGAGGCTCCCTGGAAACCCTCCCTCCCACCGGTCGGCGGTTTTTTCGCGTTGGTTGAAGCTTAGCTTCCGAACTGGAGCTTGGCAGCCGGCGCGGTAGGTCCGGGGCTTCCCCCTCCCCCTCCCGGGGTGGGGAGGGCTGCGCGGACGATCGGCGCGGCAGTAAAGTGTGATGTTTGCTTGTTTGCTTGTTTCCTTGGGATTGTAGGGAGTTTTCTACCTCTCTGTTCGGTTTTTGTTGTAGTTTCTTACCATGTGGGGTTTGTTTTGTTACGCCTACCTTTCTGGGTGCCTAACCCCGGTCGATGGCAGATAAGGAAAACCCCCAACCATATGGGGTTTTCCAGGGCCATTGCTCCCTGAAACCTCTCTGAAGGGGCCAGGTTCTGGCGCTGGTCCCTGGTAGGTCTGAACTCCTTAGCTAATGTCCCGGTCTAACATAACATACATTAGCCCGATAAGCTCCAGGGAGCCTCCGGGGCTCACCCAGAAATTGGCGTTTCATTACATTCAACGCTGGTTTTTTTGCTGTAATATTATTCAATAGTGTGTAGTTTGATATATTTATATAATAAAATGAGTGAATCGTTGGTGTACTCAAAAATATGGTGTGCATATTGTTGATTCAATTATGTTCATCAATCAGTGAACAAATACTTTGTTGGTTATTACACTATAAGCACAGGTTATATATAAGTATTTGCATGTTTTGTTCACTATAACGAACCACTAAGTAGCTATTATGAGTCAAAAAGTAATGAGGAGTGACCACCGTGTACCAGCCAGCCACTCCCGCCCTCCCTCCAGTCATCTGACTCACCCTCATTCTCCTCCCACAATAATGTTTTTGCTATAATCCACTATATACAGACGTTATATATAAGTATCTACATGTTTTGTTCACCATAACTGTACATCTAAGCTTGTATGGTGAGTAAAGGCACAGAGATGTGGCTACTCACACAGTCAGCTGATCGGCGGCCGCCCTCAAGGCCAGACGCACTAATATTTCTCCTCCAACAACACTGTGTGGTGTTATTACGCTATATACACACATTATATATAAATATCTACCTATTTTATTCATCATACTTGTACAAATAAACTGGTATGGTGCCCAAAGACCATCGTGGTAACCAGTAAACAACACCGTCGTCTGCACGGTGGCGTCGTGCAGACGACGCCACCGCTCTCACCAAAATGGCGGCTCCAAACCTTCTCTTGCTGTTTATACCCTCTATACGCACGTTATATATAAGTATCTACATTTGTGTTCACCATAGCGAACCACTAAGCTGGTATGGTGAGTGCAGTCAATAAAAGGTGGCCACACACAGTCAAAAGACATCGCCACCACCCTCTCTCCCACAGCATTACACCTCCTTCCATGGCGCACAGCGCTAAATATCACCACAATCCTGCTCTTATCAGAACCCTGGTCAGTTTTATCACAGTCAGGGGGCTTCAGTAATACTATCACTGCTAAATAATAGCAGTATCATTTATATTATGGTATTTGTAGGCGATGCTGTGGTCACAAGCTGAACAGCGGTGCTGTGAGCTCGTGCTGCGTGCGCCAGCCTTCGTGGCTTGCTCAATACTGACGCTGTAACACCCAAGAATGTTGGCCTGGATTTTTTTTCTAGGTGGCATCTGGCAACTATTGGTCGTGGCTGTACTATAGCTGCCCCTATCCAAGGCGGGGCGTTTAAATTATAGCGCTAGACACGAAATCATATATAAATGATGTGCGCGGTTTCGGTTTTGTCACTGATATCATTTATATATGATATGCGCGGTTTGAGGGTTAAGGGTTAAGGACCTGCCCAAAATGCTGTGTGCTAGTGGTTTTACAAGGATGTAAAGACATCATTGCTATGTACTCTCATAAACCCAATGTACCTTCTTTTAACCCTTAAAGTGCGCATCACTTCATATGAAGTGTAAATCGCTCTTATCAGAACCCTGGTCAGTTTTATCACAGTCAGGGGTCTTCTGTAATAATATCATCGCTACATAATAGCATGAACAAGTATAATTTGGCATTTTTAGGCGATGCTGTGGTCACAAGCTGAACAGCAGTGCTGTTAGCTCATGCTGCGTGCGTCAGGCTTGGTTGCTCACTCAATACTGAGGCCAATAACACCCGGGAGTTTGGCCCACGATTTTTTTTAAAAATGGCGTCTGTTTACAAGAGCCCTGATGAAGGTGTGGTGAACCCTGTGTATCCGCGGGCTGTTTAAATCTTGCGTAGTACTCCAACACATCATATGACGTGATGCGCAGTTTACTGGTACAACGTCCAGCACGTCATATAACGTGATGCGCACTTTAAGGGTTAAGGAAATTCCTGTTTCATTTTTCCTCCGTGGTCTGACATTGTCTCATATATATATATATATATATATATATATATATATATATATATATATATATATATATATATATATATATATATATATATATATATATATATATATATATGTCGTACCTAGTAGCCAGAACTCACTTTTTGGCCTACTATTCAAGGCCCGATTTGCCTAATAAGCCAAGTTTTCCTGAATTAATATATTTGTTCTAGTATTTTTCTTATGAAATGATAAAGCTACCCATTTCATTATGTATGAGATCAATTTTTTTTTATTGGAGTTAAAATTAACGTAGATATATGACCGAACCTAACCAACCCTACCTAACCTAACCTAACCTATCTTTATAAGTTAGGTTTGGTTAGGTAGCCGAAAAAGTTAGGTTAGGTTAGGTTAGGTAGGTTAGGTAGTCGAAAAACAATTAATTCATGAAAACTTGGCTTATTAGGCAAATCGGGCCTTGCATAGTAGGCTGACAAGTGCGTTCTGGCTACTAGGTACGACATATATATATATATATATATATATATATATGTCGTACCTAGTAGCCAGAATGCACTTCTCTGCCTACTATGCAAGGCCCGATTTGCCTAATAAGCCAAGTTTTCATGAATTAATTGTTTTTCGACTACCTAACCTAACCTAACCTAACTTTTTCTACTACCTAACCCAACCTAACCTATAAAGATAGGTTAGGTTAGGTTAGGTAGGGTTGGTTAGGTTCGGTCATATATCTACGTTAATTTTAACTCCAATAAAAACAATTTGACCTCATACATAATGAAATGGGTAGCTTTATCATTTCATAAGAAAAAAATTAGAGAAAATATATTAATTCAGTAAAACTTGGCTTATTAGGCAAATCGGGCCTTGCATAGTAGGCTGAGAAGTGAGTTCTGGCTACTAGGTACGATATATATATATATATATATATATATATATATATATATATATATATATATATATATTAGTACCTAGTGGCCAGAACGCACTTCTCGGCCTACTATGCAAGGTTCGATTTGCCTAATAGGCCGAGTGATTTTCTTTATTTTCAATAAGTTGTTTCCAATTAGTTTATTTAAAATTTTATTATTATATTATGTTAAGAACATGAATTACTGATTTAGTTATATTAGTTTAGGTTGCAACTGCAAGAAAAATGACAGGTTGGATAACAAGAACTTTTCACACTAGAGATGCTATACCGATGATGATACTTTTCAAAATGCTTGTGCTCTTTAGAGTGGAGTACTGCTGCACAATGACAGCCCCTTTCAAAGCTGGAGAAATTGCTGACCTGGAGAGCGTGCAGAGATCCTTTACTGCTAGAATCCACTCAGTAAAACATCTAAATTACTGGGACCGACTAAAGAGCCTAAATCTGTACTCCCTTGAGCGCAGGCGAGAGAGATACATGATAATTTACACGTGGAAAATAATTGAGGGGCTGGTCCCAAACCTGCACACAGAAATAACATCACATGAGACCAGAAGACATGGCAGGATGTGCAGAATACTCCCGTTGAAAAGCAGAGGTGCAACAGGTACTCTGAGAGAGAACTCTATCAACATCAGAGGCCCGAGACTGTTCAACACGCTTCCACTACACATAAGGGGCATAACTGGCCGACCCCTCACAGTGTTCAAGAGAGAACTGGATAAGCACCTCCAAAGGATACCTGATCAACCAGGCTGTGACTCATACGTCAGGCTGCGTGCAGCCGCGTCTAACAGCCTGGTTGATCAGTCCAGCAACCAGGAGGCCTGGTCGACGACCGGGCCGCGGGGACACTAAGCCCCGGAAGCACCTCAAGGTAACCTCAAGGTAGGTTAGGTTAGGTTAGGTTCGGTTATATATCTACGTTAGTTTTACCTCAAATGAAAAGAACTTAACTCATACATATTGAAATGGATAGTTTTATCATTTCATAAGAAAAAATAAAAAAATATATATATTCAGAAAAACTTGGCTTATTAGGCAAATCAAGCCTTGCATAGTAGGCCAAGAAGTGCGTTCTGGCTACTAGGTACGAAATAAATAATATATATATATATATATATATATATATATATATATATATATATATATATATATATTAATTCTAATTAATATTATTGTATTATAATAAGAACATGAATTACTGTATTGACTTACTTAGGTTAGGTAGGTTAAGTTAGATTTGATAACATTTCTATGTCAGCTTTAACTTTAAGAAAATATAAATCATAGTATAATGGAAAGTTGATCTAATATGGTCTAATATATACACATCAGCCTATACCAGGCTGATGTGTATATATTAGACCGTGGCAACAGTCAATTGAAGGAGTTCTCAGCCTACCAGGGACCAGAGCCAAGGCCAAGTGCAGTTAAAAGCTCTGTACCTCAAGGTACAATCCTTGCGACACTGCTTTTCCTTATTCTCATATCAGATATAGACAAAAATACAAGTCACAGCTTCGTGTCATCCTTTGCAGATGACACAAAAATCAGCATGAAAATTAACTCTGCTGAAGACATTGAAAAATTACAGGCAGATATCAACAAAGTTTTCGATTGGGCAGCAAAAAATAACATGATGTTTAACCCTTAAACTGCGCACCGCGCCTGCAGGCTCACGTCTGGTTTGCGCAACGCGCCTCCGGGTATTTGTATTTTTCACGTTCCATTCAAAACTCCCGCGGCTACATGGGGTTCACATCAGCTTCCTCAGGGCTCTTGTAAACAGACGCCATCTTTAAAAAAAATCGTGGTCCACATTCCCGGGTGTGGGAGCCTCAGTAGTGTGTGAGCAACCAAGGCTGGCGCTCGCAGCATGAGTGCACAGCACTGCTGTTCAGCATGTGACCACAGCATCGCCTAATAATGTCAAAATATATATATAACTTGTATTATTTAGCTATGATAGTGTTATATTAGAGCCTGAGTGTGATAATGACTGGGTACAATGTTCAAATATCAGTGATTCAATGCTGTTCACGATGTTCACAGCGCTAGCTAGCCACAGCACCACAGCATTATTTCGTTCATCTAGGAATCTTCAAATGATTTCTTAGGCTCCTTTTCAAAATAAACGTGTGGTCAATTATTCATTTACAGGAATTAGTGACCAGGATTGTGATAATAGCAGGATTGTGGTTATAATTAGTGTTGTGCGTAGTATTGTGGAAGGAGGAATTTTGATGAGGGAGGAAGGGCGAGAATTGAGGTATCCTCATTGTGTGTGTGTGGCTGCCACTCTTGTTTTGCTCACCATACTAGCTTAGTGGTTCGCTATGGGCAACACATATGTACATGGGTATATATAGTGTGTGTATATAGTGTAAGAACAGCAACAGGAGAATGTTGAGAGGAGCTATTTTGGTGAGGGAGGTGACGTAATCGTAGCGTCGTCTGCTGTGTGATTTTTCATGCAGTGTATGGTGGCCACTGTACTAATTGGACACAATACCGGCTTACTTGCGTAGTTCTGGTAAATAAAACATGTAGATATGTATATAGAACATGTGTAATAAGAACTATAACAATATGGTGGGAGGAGCAATGTTGGCGAGTAAGATGTTGGAGTGAGGGAGACTGGCTGGGTGTGGCTGCTCTCACTCGAGGTGTTCTGAATGTGTTCATGGCCAAATGCTCCTATTGGCCCATACGAGGCAGCTGCTATTGGCCCATACGAGGCAGCTGCTATTGGCCCATACGAGGCAGCTGCTATTGGCCCATACGAGGCAGCTGCTATTGGCCCATATGAGGCAGCTGCTGTTGGCCCATACGAGGCAGCTGCTATTGGCCCATACGAAGCAGCTATTACGCGGTGTTCTGAATGTGTTGATGGTGAATGTATATAGTGTGTGACAGTGTATAGAGTGTAAATAGATTGTATATATTGTATACACAAATTAGCATGATACATAGTAAATATGTGTACACAAGTTTCATGCACGTAACACAGTGTCTACGGACAGTACGGATATTGTACTGCGATATTATAGTGTACGTGTTCATTATACATTGGATTCGCACATAAAAACAATGAAAATGTATTTGGAAAGGTGCGCAAAAAATGAAAGAAAATATATTCGCGGCAACTCGCGCGCCCCGCCCCGAGCGCCCCACCGCCCCCGAGAGCTTACGGCACGGGCGCACGGGGAATGATGACGTCACGCCCCAACTTCCGGACCCCATAGCAGCCAAAGTAAATACAATTTTGACTTTATTTTTTACATACCCATACTGAGGGAAGGGTTTTTGACACTTTAAAAAGAAAAAAGAATTTTTTCCAGAGAATTTATTTCCTGCGCACTGCGGGGGTGTCACATTTGGAGGCAACGCAGTTAAGGGGTTAATAGTGATAAATTCCAGGTACTCGGGTATGGCAAAAATGAGGATCTGAAACATAATACAGGGTACAAAACACAATCGAATCTGCCCATAGTAGGAAAACAGCATGTCAAGGATTTGTAAATAATGATATCCGACGACCTAACGTTTAGGGAGCATAACCTAACAAATATTGCGGCAGCCAGAAAAATGATAGGATGGATTACAAGAACTTGCAAATCCAGGGATCCCATCACAATAGTTGTACTCTTCAAGTCATTTGTGTTGTCCCATCTTGAGTACTGCTCAGTACTCACTTCCCCCTTCAGAGCAGGAGAGATTGCTGAAATAGAGGGAATACAGAGAACATATCCGGCACGCATAGACATGATAAAGCCCCTAATTATTGGGATTGTCTGAAAGCTCTCCAAATGTACTCACTAGAAAGGAGACAAGAGAGATACCAAATAATATACACAAGGAAAATACTGGAGGGCCAGGTCCAAAATCTACACAGTAAAATAACAACATAGTGAACGATATGGAAAAAATGCAGACTAGAACCAGTGAAGAGCAGAGGTGCCATAGACACAATTAGAGAACACTGTATAAACATCAGAGGTCCGCGGTTGTTCATCGTCCTCCCAGCGAGCATAAGAAATATTGCCGGAACAACCATGGACATCTTCAAGAGGAAACTAGATTGTTTCCTCCAAGGAGTGCCGGACCAACCGGGCCCCTGGTAGGTATGTGGGCATGCGGGCCGCTCCAAGCAACAGCCTAGTGGACCAAACTCTCACAAGTCAAGCCTGGCCTCGGGCTGGGCTTGGGGAGTAGAAGAATTCCCAGAACCCCATCAAGCAGGTATCAAGCCAGAACCTGGCCCCTTCAAGAGAGACATGAGGAGTAATGGCCTAAAGACACCACGGTGTAATTGGAAGCAGTCTTGTCTGCCATCTATCAGGTCAGGCACCCAGAAAGGTAGGAATTTCAAAACAAACTACTGCTGGTCAGAAATTGCAAACCGACAGCCAAACTAGCAAACATAACTCCCCAATCAAAAAAAGGAAACAAACATGACATCACCACAACCACCATGCATCCATCTGCGCAACCCCCCCCCCCCCCACCCTACCAGGATGGGGAGGGGCCCGACCTCCACACCGGCAACTCTCCCCAGTTCAGAGGCTGAATATCAAAAACTCAAAAAAACGCTGACCGGAGGGAGGGAGGGAGGGAGGGAGGGATGCCAGGGAGCCTCCGGGTCGTACCCAGAAAATGGAGTTTCATTACATTCAACTCTGGTTTTCTGTGGAGAGCCCCTTCGGCTCCCTGGAGCTACCTAATCAAAGATAAGAAGAAAAAGGGACTCACCCTGGAGGCGGTCGTCATTCGCTCCTCAACTCAACTCCTCAAGTCGAGACAACAGGTCGCAACCCGCGACCCAAAGCTATACACGCCTAAGAAGGACTAGGAACAATAACAAGGTAACGTGCAGCCAGATTCAGCCTCCAATAACCCCGTGCCCAAAAGATAGGCCAGGACATTACCAAAACAGCAACCGAATGCCGAACTTACAAACGGCGTGGGCACGGGGAAAGACCGCAGGCTGGCTAAACCGAATCATCCTGCGGACAACCTGGAAGACCCACGCCCTGGAATAGGGAAGAAGAGAAACTGGGCCAACCCAAAATGCGTCCTTTGCCTCAGAAGCCGTATTGCGCAAATAACGGCGAAGAACCACAAACAGACACAAAACATGATGCACCCCTGGCTGAACCAATCAAGCATCAACAACCCAAGGACCCCTTTAGAAAGCAGCAGACTCATTGTTCGCCAGAAAAGAAGGAGACGGCTGCAAACGAAGAAAAGACCATCAGGACCAAAAGAGCAGAAATTTCTGCGCCGAAGGAGAGCATGAAACTCTCTGTCACGACCTCCAGAGGCCAATGCCAACAACAAAAGAGCCGTAGGAAAAAACAGTCCTGAACCGAGGGGGATCACCCCAAACCGAGGAGAAGGGAGAAGAGAACACCCGGTGCAACGACCAGGACAGCTCAGGCAGTGCATGAGCAGGCCGGAGGTGAAAACAACACCCAAGAATGCTTGCGGAACGAAGCAGAAGTGATATCCACCGCAAATGCAAGCTGCAGCAGCTCCACCAGCACCACCCAAAACGAGGCGACAGTATCTGGCATAAGAAGACGGTCCTGAAACAACCAAGAGAAAAAGGACAGAACAATCCGACCAGAAAACGAAGACAACCTACGAAGATACAAGTGCTGAAAAGATCGCCAGGAAATCTCGTGCTGCTGTCGAGACGAAACTCGCAGGTGGGACACCAACTAAGCCACCTGATCACCATACAAGTGGTGATAAAACTGCTTCAAAAAGACCAGATGTGAGAAGCAGAGAAGATCGAACTAGCCACATATATCGAAATGGACCGATCTGCTGTAAGAGGCGGGCCACGGGAAGACCCTTGTGTTCGGACATCAAGCAAGAAATGCCTGAAACCAGGGCTGGGCTGGCCACCAAAGAGCTAACAGGATTACTCGTGTCTGGTAAGTCTCTCTGAGCTAACCAGGACCCAGAGCAACAACTGAACCGGTGGGAAGAGATACAGATAATCCCAACTCGACCAGTCCAGCCAAAAGGCATCGACCCCAACGGCCTCGCAGTCTGGGAAGGGCGCCACATACACTGAAAGACAACTTGACCAAGTCGATGCAAAGAGGTCCACCTCTAGATGCCCGTACACCCGGCAGAGCCAACTGAACGAGTCTGTGTCGACTGTCCGAGGGGAATGAACCAAGAACAGGCCATCCGCCAGTATGTCTGACACCCCCTGAACGTAAACCACCAAGAGAGCCAAACCCCGAGAACTCAGCAAACGAGTCACCTGAAGTGACCAGCCCCAAAGAGCCAACTACCGCATCGAACCCCCGTGGTTCAGACAATGAACCACCGGGGAGCAGTCTGAATGGAGCTGCATCATTTCTCCACGAGCAACAAGAACCCACTGAAGCAAATGTCACACCACTGCGAACTCCTGCGCCGTGCTGTGAGCCTGACGGAAGAATGGACCCCACTGACTCTGGCCAGCCTGGTGAGCACCGGTCACAAAACCCCAGCTGAGAGACAAGGCATCCGTGAACACATCGAGCGAGGGCTTCAGGGCATAGAATCCCAAAAAAAACCTCAGAGGAAGCCGATGACACAGCAGTTGATGCAAGGCTCCCGGGACCCGAACACAGCGATCACAAGAGCGGCGGAAGGAACGCTCCTGAAGAAACCAGAACATCCGCCGAAGCCAGATTCGACCCGACGGATAGACCAGCACGGCCAAGATCAGGCTCCCACACCGCCACTCAAACAACCGACATGTGACCAGGATGCACTCCAAAAACAGTCATAAGCTGGACTGCAGCTGCAACAATGCCGCCAGAGGGAGAGACAAGGAAGCAGTCCAAGAGTCCCACACAAGACCCAGCCCAGTCCGAACCTGAGAGGGAACCAAATGGGACTTCCAGTACACCAAGAACCCAAACCTGGTGAGTTGGTAAAGAACCCAAATCCCTGGCGAGCAGACATGCGTATTGGCTGGAAGCCAACACCAGCCAATTGTCGAGGTAAGTCAGAACTCAAACTTGTCACCACGACCCAGTTAAGGTGTGTGGACACGCGAGGTGCCAGATCCAAACTGGAAGGCAAACAAAGAAAGCTGTAAGTCTGTCACTCCACGACAAAACCAAGCCAGTCCCTGAACACCAGATGAATTGGGACGTGCTAGACCCGAGACAGAGTAGTCATCTGAAAGGAGGGCCAAAAAACCCAGGGGATCATACAGGGCAAGTCCAGTATGAATCGCAGATCTGCCCAATCCCGTTTCAGTACTGAAAACAGGCAGGAAACCAACTTCAGGATGGCCTGACAGAGCGCAGGGGTTGAGGCCCGCCCTGCAAGCCCAGTTTCCCCAAACGAAAAGGAAAGAAGTAACGCCACTGCAGGCCGTAGGAAAAGGACTCTAATTGCCCACAAATTGTGGGGCCAGGCGAGAACAAACAGCATGATCTTCCGCCCCTATCGTCCCGCCAACAGGGCGAACCGTGAAAGGGCCGACGACCCCTACGAGAGCCCGACTGAAACTCAGAGCAATCACTGAGCCAACAACTCCGCAGGAGGACCAGTCCCGATTCTGGCACTACTGGCTTACGACGACCGAAGGAACCCTGAGACCTGGCGCGACCCTTCCGGGCAGGACCTCCACGGCCCCCCTGGAGAACCTACAAGTCCGTTACATACCGTCAACTACACGAAGCCGCCTGCAGAAAATGCACCACCGCAGACTCTGCAAACAGCAACGGACAAAAAGGGGATGAAAATCTAAGAGCCAGGGCCCAAGACGATTCCAAAAATTAGGACGAGCATCGCCTGTCAGCACGTGAGACAAGAAGCGAAGAAACCGCCTCCCTCAGAAACGGCGCATACAACTTCAACGAAGCAGCCGGCGCCCGAGCTGCCGAAGCAAGCACGCCGGACACTGGCCTGAAACCCAGCTCCTCCACACCCACCACGAACCAGTCCGAAGACAGCTCCAGCTGGGAAGCTTCAGCTGGGAAGCTCCAGCTGGGAAGCTTCAGCTGGGAAGCTCCAGCTGGGAAGCTTCAGCTGGGAAGCTCCAGCTGGGAAGCACAAAACCGAAGCCAAGTGCCCACAGGCACACAAATCCTTGGTCACCATGGATGCCGAAAGGGAGGGAACCTGCATGTGAAGGCGCACCTGGCCAACATCATAAGGAAGGACGGGGTGAACAAGCATGCATTGAGGTGCTCCAACTCGCCCCCCAGGAAACCTGAACGACCGTAGTCAACTCTTGCCATTCAAGTGCGCAGTCCGACAAGACGAATGCCAAGCCCCCAACAAAAGAAATGGCAGTCTGCCAGCCAAGAAGACTCTGGCACCTTGTAATGCACCCAATAAGGAAAAGAGGAGCCAAACTCAAAAGAAGAAGGCTTCATTATCAAGGCATAATCCAGGTTTCACAGGAAGTAAGCCGCAAGGGCCTCCCACACCGTCCTCGATGGGATGCGGGAAGCTGAAAACCTCCAGGAGGAGGGAACTGAAGAACCCAAAGGAACTTGGAGCCGAACCCGGGGAGGAGTTAACTCATAACAAAATCATACAGGGAGGGGATAGGAAAACCCCTCCTCTTGTAACAACAAGCCCCATGCCAAGCATACCAAACACCCAAACAGGGACAAGTGGGGCCCAGGTCCACCAAGTCAACTCCTCCCCAGCCCAGGAATCCTCCAAGTCAGGACCCGGGGCTGAGCCGTCCTCCAAACCCTCTGCTCTTTGAGAAAAAGCAGAGTCCATCGAAAAAGCAGAGATGATGGGGGCCCGCTGGCATGGCCCAAAAGCTCCGGCAGGAGGTCCAGGCTCAGATGCCTCCGCCGCCAATCCGGAAGGGGCAATCCCCGAAGTCACCCGAATCTCACAACCAGTATAATTCAACGCGGCAGCTGCGGGGCATCCGGAAAGGCAACCAACCTCGCACGTTGCTGCAACTTAAACCTCGCATGCAACGCTAAAGCTGCCTGCACCCAAATATCAGTCTCAGGGGACTGGGTGAATGGAGTACAAGCAAAGAACACCATTCGCAGGACTCTGGGTCAGAGGTGTCACTGACCCCAACAGGCAGCAAGGCAGAGGCAGACGGTGAGTGTCACCATGAGACAAGCAGACAGAGCAACCTTCAAACTCGCACAAGGCAAGGTGGGACTGACTCCTAAGGGAAGCCCAGGTGAGGTACTGCTAACCGGTTATCCCAGAGCTACCAAGCAAACAAGAAAAAGCTGAATCCCTGCTACGTGTGCAAGCATGGGGACCTAGTGGAGGGCCACCAAAATCCTACAAGTGGTCATACTGCCACACCAGGCACACCCCCACCAGACAAATCAAAACAAAAACAAAAGAAAAACCCTGCAAAAGCACAACGTTTCCAGGTGAACAGAACTGGTCGCTATGCATATGTCAGACAGCTGCACAGTTCCTTGCGCCCCAGCCAACGACAAAACTACCTCCTATCCAAGGGAAAACAGGAGTAAGAACCTCCCCAACTGAACCCCCAAGGGCAGGAAATCACCGAGCAGCGACAGAACCACACGGAGTAGCTGCTCCTGAATGGCTCATGGAAGATAACCCTGAGGCCACAAAGGCAGTACTTACAGGGCACCTAGGGAAGGTAGCTCTAGGTGCATGCAGTCCCAGTACTCTTGTGTTACATCTGGCTCACACACCACCAAGCAGAGCAACAATACTGCACTGCAGCATTGCACAAAGAGTGGAGCCAGAGCGATCGACCGTCACCAACACAACAGCCTCTTGAACTGAGGAGAGTTGCCGGCGTGGAGGTCTGGGACCCTCCTGTACCCTTCCCGGGAAGGGGAGGATTGCGCAGACGGATGCACGGCGGTTGTGGTGACGTCATGTTTGTTTCCTTGTTTTTGATTGGGGGAGTTCTGTTTGCTAGTTCGGCTTTCGGTTTGCACTTTCTGACCAGCAGTAGTTTGTTTTGAAATTCCTAACTTTCTGGGTGCTTGACCTGGTAGATGGCAGACAAAGACTGCTTCCAATTGCACGGTGGTGTCTTTAGCCCATTGCTCCTTGTGCCTCTCTTGAGGGAGCCAGGTCCCCGGTAGGCTTATTACTCCTTCGATTGACTGTTGCCACGGTCTAATATATACACATCAGCCCGGTATAGCTCTGGGAGAGCTCTGTGGAGAGCCAAGAGGCTCTCTCCACAGAAAAATATATATAAATTCAGGAAAATTTGGCTTATTAGGCAACTTGGCCTATTAGGTACAAAATCATATATTGTTATGTATATAATTTTTGAATTCTATATGAAGTACTGTAATCATATTAGTGCACTATAATCTTTAAATTTTAACAAATTTGGGTTCACAACATTCAATTCCTGTTCTTACTGTAGAAATTCACATTAATGCATATTTGATATCAAATAAAATAACTCAATGGTATGATATCCTATAAAAGAAAGAGAAGTGGCCTTTTAGGAATTGTCTTGTGTTTATTGAGCAGTGGTACTTTGAAGTGATAAAAGTGCCCTAGCACAATCCTAAACAGATTAACACAAATTTAAATAATTTTTTCATAAATAGCAATGGTTATTTGTTAAAGGTGTGCCTGAGAGAAATCTATGAATGCATTGCAGCACCGTAACATTGCACAACATTATGTCAAGCTGCCTGGATAATGAAATAAAAATTTTACTAAATTGAATTTGAATTTTATTTAGCGTTCACTGTGGAGTAAGGAGACCAAGTTAAAATGTAATAATATTTCATTGTGTTGGGGGACAGGAAGCCAGGTTATACATACAGTACAGTACTTGTTAGACTTATACCAAGCAACCCCCTTCCCTCCCAAGATTGAATTACTGACCCCACCCAGGATGCAACCCAACAACAAGCTGACTGACTCCTGGGTACCTATTTACTGCTAGGTGGACAGGAGCATGAGGTGAAAGGAAACACTCAAAATCATTTTTAGATTTTAGATCACTCAAAATCATTTTCAAAATCAAAATCAAAATCACAAGCCACCCAGGATTCAAACCCGGATTTCTCGATTGTGAATCAAGAACTTATAACTGTCAAGTACAGAGCAGCCAACACTGAATGAATACATTACACCAGTGTTCATTTTATAAATAGTAGACAATATCCCAACACCTACACCAATGTTTGAAGAATGAGAGGAGAATAAAATATGGGATATGCCCATTATGTAAAGAAAAGCTTTGACAAATTACCGTAAGCAAAAGCTCTAAGGAGCTGTGGATTGAATTCAATCCAATGTTCTAATGCAACTGGCTGATGAAATGTTTCTCACTGAAACTCCTATTCAGAAATGTGGTTTTGTTTTCCAGAAAGTTTTCCCAACAGCTGTTCATCACACACAACATAACCACAACATTTTTTAACCCTTAACCAGTACCCAGTAGCATGAGCAGTCTCATCCTTCTGCACCCATTAGCAGGAGCAATGTTCCTTCCCCAGTACATACTAGCAAAAGTAGTGTAACTTTCTTGGTACCCACTAGCAAGAGCAGTCTCAATTATTCTGTATTCACCACCAGGAGTAGTGTTACTTTCCCAATACCTACTAGCAAGAGAAGTGTTACTTCCCATGTATACACAAGCATGAACAGTGTTACATATATATAACCCACTAGAAGGAGCAGTGTTACATACCCAGTACCCACTAGAAGAAGTGTTACTTCCCCAGCACCTTTATTTATTTATTTATTTAATTTATGCCAGTAATTATGCCAATTATAATTATGTAATTGTAATGTAATGTAATTATGCCAGTATAATTTATTTATTTAATTTAATTTATTTTTCTGACCAGGGGGAGAAAGATACTGGCAGTATGGGGCGTTAAAGTTTATTGAGGATTAAATTCTGCAGAACATGTAAATATATAAAGTTCAAATATAAAGTAAGTAATTATATAAAGTCTATATTAAACACGGTTTATATTATAGACTTATAACAAGTTGATATTATATTAAACTTAATATTGAACATGTAAATATATAAAGTAAATATATAACGTTTATATCAAAATATATAAAGTAAATATATAAAGTAAGAATTAACAGTAACAATTCCAAGTCCGAGGACTAGATTTAACTTAAGGTACACCCATAGTAAGTATGAGACCTTAGCCTATAGTGACATGGAAACTAATTCTGCAGAAACCTAAAGGTTAACTGGTACTAGAATTAAGGCCGAGTGCAAATGTGTAGTAATTATATAACACTAGGATATAACAGGCAGGACACAAAGAATAACTAATAAGTGAGAGACCACATAACACGTAATGTACCCGGCCAAGAGGCCGTAAAAGACCTAATGGATAAGGAGAAGGGGGTGTGACTACAAGTAGGGCTTACTAGCACCTAGACTGGGCAAAGTATTAGCTGCGGACAGCGGGACACTTGGGGACCGGCGCTGCACCCCCCTTCCCACATGCAGTGGGGAGACAATCGGGACAACTGTGCAAAGCATAACGGGGGTACAAAAGCAGCCGCTTGCAAAGGGTGGGAGGGTGGGGTTTTGCGAGGGCAGCGGCGAGGGCGGGCGGAGTGAGGCAGAGCCCCATTGTGCGCCCGTATTTATACGGCCCCAAACTGCCCGCGCAACGCCGCGGGACGCGCTGCGCAATTGTTTCTTTCTCCCCCGCCAGAAAAATCCCCGCTTGTGAAGCAGTGACCATTAATTTATACCATTTAATTTATTTATTTAATTTATGCCAATGCCAGTACTTAAAATAACTCTTTCAGTGCCTGAGCCTAACCTAACTTAATCTAACTTTGTCTAAGGTGCTGTCTCTGCCTTACCATTTACCTGATGTTCTCCTATTCATATAATTTCCTAAATAATCCATCAAGTCTCCATGCACTTATGCAAGCATCTACCTCAGTTTCATTGTAAAATTTTACTCTTAAATCTAATCTTACCCTATTCCATTTATATTTTAATTTTACTTGTATTGATCTATGTCATTTATTGAAATCAATTATTGATCTCATTTTTGTTCTTTTAATTAAGTTCATATTAATTATAAGTTAAAACTAAGCTTAATAAAATTATCATTTGTCAATTATCAATTTGACAATTATCATTTGTCAAATTTCTTTATATATTCATCTTGACAGTCTCTACTGATTTTTTGTTCTCTCCGCCAAACTTGTGTATCCTCCATGGCTATCTAGTGACCTTAATTCTACCTCTAATTGTTTCAATTCCTTGTTTGCTTGCATTTATTGTTGTGTCTTGCCATAATTATTCTCTAATTTAGCAGACTCAATACTTTGTAAGCTCTTATTGTATTGTTATATTATTATATTGTGTTTTGCTATAATTACATCCTATTTTACAGCAGATTTGTTTTTCATCTGTTCATGTAATTGCTTATCTTATTGTATTGTGACATTCTTTTCTATATTGATATATATTCTCTGTCTATTGTTACTTACAGTGTACCTGAGAGTACCTGTAAGCAACCTACCTCATTTTTCATTTTTGCTCAATTTTTTTGGTATTGCTTAGTCTTGTTTATATTTTTGTTTTGTATATCTATATCTTGTGTTTTGTATAGTCCATGTTTATATGTTTTTTTCTTTAATCTCATTCATTACCTAGGTTTCCTAGCCTAGCCATACTCCCTTACTCCATTGTACCCCTGTAAGCCCCTTTTGTGTTTGTTTGGTACAGTATTGTGTACATTTATTTCTTTTTGTTTTTCTTGTTTTTCCGGCAATCAGCTTTTTTTATGCAGTCAAGTATAGACCCAGAACTTAACCTCTTATCCACTATCTATGACAATAATCACTTTAATGATCTAAATTGCAGATATTTTGCAGCACATGATGTAAACAATGTATTAACTCATAGTCACAATATCTCTGTAATCAATTTGAACGTTAGATCCCTAGGCAAACACTTCGATGATGTTAGTGCCTTGATTGAAGCTATTGACAACAATTTCTCTTTTATTATACTTACTGAAACATGGTTGAAAGATGATACTACTCAACTCTTTAACATGCCTAACTACTCAGCAATCCACAACTGTCGTCAACTTCAGAGAGGTGGTGGCACTGCTCTTTACTACCACCAAGAACTAACATGCTTAAAAGAAATTAGAACTAGAGACTGCTATGGGGAGTATATCTTCGCCAGCTTCAGAGTCAAGGGTGCCGAGTCTATCCTGTCTGTGGGTGCAGTTTATAGAATTCCTAACACTGATGTGTCCGAATTCAACTCAAACCTTAGAAATCTAATACTTGATAACAGACTGAACAAGAACCACCTAATTATCGCAGGGGACTTTAATATTGACCTCTGCGAGCCAGAACACCCTACTGCTGTTAACTTCCTCAACTGTATGAATTCCTGCTTCCTCATACCCGTAATCACTAGACCTACTAGAATCACTGATAGCACTGCCACGACTCTTGATCACATCTGGACAAATATAACCTCTCCGCTTACTTCAGGTATAATCACCGATAGCACTACAGACCATTACCCCACATTTCTCTTAACTAACATTAGCAAACAACCTCTTGAGTCAAGAGAGATACGTTTTAGACTACACAATGAAACTGCTATAGACAATTTTATAACTGCTACTGATAATGTCAACTGGGAGTCCGAGTTAGGTAACATAGAGGACATCAACCTAGCAGTTCAATCTTTTCTTCAAATAACTCTTAGCCTTTATAATACCCACTGTCCTATGCTTACAAAACAAGTCACAACCAAAAGGCTTAACAATCCCTGGCTTACAAAGGGAATACTTAAATCTATTAATAAAAAACATGACCTTGAGAAAAAGTATAGGTTAGGGATTGTCTCCAAAGAATTCTCAAAGAATTACTCATTATTGCTATCTAAGATAATTAGACGAGCCAAAACTAAATACTACGAAGATAAATTTACCCAAATAAAGAGCAACATTAAACAAACATGGAGAACAATTTCACAAATATTGGGATCAAAAAAGTCTTTAAATAACAAACCGACTCTCCTGTCTAATAACGATGGTCAGCTTTCAGCCTCTGATTCTGCTATTGAGTTCAATAGGTTCTTCTCTTCCATTGGTTCATCCCTTGCTAATGATATTCCATCTTCCAGTACTGACATTAAGGACTATCTTACAGGGAACTATCCCCAGTCTCTGTACCTAAAGCCTATTAATTCCATTGACGTCAATGAGATAATCCTTTCCCTTAAAACCAAGTCTGGTGCCCTTGAGGAGATACCAACTTTAATCTACAAAAAAGCCTCCAGATCTTTAGCCCCTGCTATTGCTTTGCTCTTCAACAAGTCACTTGAACTCCAAACCTTTCCAGATATTCTAAAAAAAGCGAGAGTAACGCCTGTCCACAAATGTGGTGATCTCACAGATGTTAACAACTACAGACCTATATCAATCCTGCCAAACTTGTCAAAAATTTTTGAAAAACTAATCTATAAGCAGCTTTACTCATATCTAGCCAAACTCAATATACTTAGCCCTTGCCAATATGGCTTCAGGCCCAAAAAAAGCACTAACGATGCACTTATTAGTATGCTTAACTCGATTCATACAGCTCTTGATAAAAATGAGTTCCCTGTTGGGTTATTTGTGGACCTGCGTAAAGCTTTCGATACTGTCAACCACCAAAACCTTCTTCTTAAATTACATCATTATGGTGTCAGAGGACACTCCCTACAATACCTCAAATCCTACCTTACTGACAGGCTCCAATGTGTTTCTGTGAATAATACAATTTCGCCCACCCTACCCATCAACATTGGTGTTCCCCAGGGCAGCATACTTGGCCCTCTCCTCTTTCTCATCTACATTAATGACCTTCCAAATGCCTCCCAACACCTCAAACCAATCCTATTTGCTGACGACACAACCTTCATTTACTCCAGTCCTGATCCCCTTGCTCTAAATGCCACAGTAAATACTGAGCTAAATAAAGTCCATCTGTGGCTAACTGCCAACAAACTCACCCTTAACATTGACAAAACTTTCTATATTCTGTTTGGCAATAAATCCTCTAATCAAATAAATCTCAAAATAAACAATACCCAAATTTGTAACAAATTAGATGGCAAATTCCTTGGCATTCTCATTGACCACAAGCTGAATTTCCAGGGACACATTCTAAACATATCAAAAAAAGTTTCAAAAACTGTGGGCATTCTTTCTAAGATCAGATATTATGTACCACGCCCTGCCCTGGTGACACTCTATTACTCCCTTATCTATCCATATCTCAACTATGGTATTTGTGCTTGGGGCTCTACTACCCAAAATCACCTACGTCCTCTAATTACTCAACACAAAGCTGCTATTAGGACAATATCCAATTCTGGCCCCAGACATCACTCGGTACCCCTATTCAAATCCCTGAATATGTTAGACATTAAGTCACTGCACATTCTCTCATGTGTACTATACATATACAAAACGCTAAATTGTAATGCCAATCCTGATCTCAAAAGCTTCATAGAAGGTTGTAAAAGAACCCATGAGCACCACACCAGAAATAAATACAGTTTTGATATTCCTAGAGTACGACTTAATCAAACCAGAAATGCTCTACAAATCAAGGGGCCCAGGATGTGGAATGACCTTCCCAACCATGTTAAAGACAGTACCTCTCTCAACCAGTTTAAAACGAAGCTATACCTAATAAATTCCCTGTAACCTACCTTACCTCTCTATTGTCAACCCATGTATGTTTTTTTTTTTTTTTTTTTTTGTTTTACAAATCAACGCTGTTTTAATGTAATTGTCTGTAATAATTTGTAATTGTATTTGTGCTGTTTTTTCAACAATGTTCCCCCCTCTTTTACCTCTATTTTTATTTGTACTCAACGCATTTTTTTCTTTTTACCCATTAGTTTTAAGCTTTAGTCAGTAGTGTTTTTTCCTGCCCGAAACGCTTTGCGTAATAGTGGCTTTAGGCATTGTATGTACTAGCTCCTATCTATAAAGCCAACAAACTTTGTAAAATCTCTTTATGTATGTACCTTTGCCTAAATAAAAATTATTATTATTATTATTATTATTAAATATGACCAAAAAAATAAGTAAGTATAAGTATCTTACTTTTTCGGTCATATTTAATAATATATGTTTACAAGAAAGACTGTTACTAAAATATACTAATATATATATATATATATATATATATATATATATATATATATATATATATATATATATATATTCTTTTCACTGTTGATGGTAATTGAAAAATCAATTCTCCAAAATTCATTTTTATTTCTAGTGTGACGTGACACTAGAACGCATTTCGTAATAACTTATTACATTTTCAAAGACTTTTAGTTTACACACACACACAACTATTACCTGCAAACACTAAACAGAGTTCTTACTTATGCTATGATTTAATCAGCTTTCATTTTTCATTTTATACCCGCATTTTGGGTGAGGTGATATGGTACAACAGTTTTGGATGAGGTTATCTTGAGATGATTTCGGGGCTTTTTTAGTGTCCCCGCGGCCCGGTCCTCGACCAGGCCTCCACCCCCAGGAAGCAGCCCGTGACAGCTGACTAACTCCCAGGTACCTATTTACTGCTAGGTAACAGGGGCATTCAGGGTGAAAGAAACTTTGCCCATTTGTTTCTGCCTCGTGCGGGAATCGAACCCGCGCCACAGAATTACGAGTCCTGCTCGCTATCCACCAGGCTACGAGGCCCCAGGCCTACGAGGTGAACAAAACTTTCAACACAGGATAGAACACGAAACAATGGGTATTGAAGGTAAGAATGAAAGTAATTGCAGAGGGCCTATTGGCCCATATTTCTTGATGCTTCTATATTGGAGCGGAGTCTTGAATTGTGGGTAGAATATAGTTGTGAATATACACAACTATATTCTACCCACTTCAAGACTCCGCTCCAATACAGAAGCATCAAGAAATATGGGCCAATAGGCCCTCTGCAATTACTTCCATTCTTACCTTCAATACCCATTGTTTCGTGTTCTATCCTGTGTTGAAAGTTTTGTTCACCTCATCCAAAACTGTTGTAACATATCACCTCACCCAAAATGCGGGTATAAAATGAAAAATGAAAGCTGTTTAAATCATAGCATAAGTAAGAACTCTGTTTAGTGTTTGCAGGTAATAGTTGTGTGTGTGTAAACTAAAAGTCTTTGAAAATGTAATAAGTTATTACGAAATGCGTTCTAGTGTCGCGTCACACTAGAAATAAAAATGAATTTTGGAGAATTGATTTTTCAATTACCATCAACAGTGAAAAGAAACATAAGAAAGATCGAGAAAATTCGTGTTAGAATTATTAATCTTACTTTTTCGGTCATATTTAATAATATATGTCTACAGGAAAGACTGCTACCAATATATATATATATATATATATATATATATATATATATATATATATATATTGTGACGATAATCTCCTTCAAGAGATTGAGCCTGCTCTTCCCTCCAAAATTACGTCTTCACAATTATATAAAAAGACTATGGAAGAAATGTCCAACAACGACAACAACAACACCAGCACCAGCAAGGCTTGCCAGGGTGAGCAGAAACGTATGCAACCAGCCACCTGTTCGAACTCCAACCACCAAACTACCCGTTGATCGCTACGGCTCCGCTGATTGGTCGCTGGTCTGGCTGCACCTGCACTCGCCCCCAATACTACCTGATGTCTGGGGTCGCCCCAACATCAGTCCTCAGAATGTTCCGTGCTTTCGTAGCCAGCACTCCTCCCAGCTAGACTCTAGCGTGTACTGAGAGAGGTGGTGGCTTTAAGCCAATATTCCAGCACCTCCCACTTAACTTTTGTGTTGCACTTCTTGTTATTTTGCCTTAACGTAACTTTTCATTGTGTTATTTAAGTATTCTTATTATTTTGATTCATTGATTTTATTATACATATTTGTTTGTGCATTATTTTCATGTTTTGATTTATTTAACGTAATTAAAATTTCATTGTTAAAGTTTTACTTGTGTTTTGTGTGTCTTCTCCTTACCTTACCACAGACGAAGTTCCAGTTTTTCTATTTTTTTTTATAACTATGTGACGAGGCCATACCCCTAGCCTTAAACAGCCGAACACCAACGCGTTACCGTCACAAGTTATATGGGGGCCTGTCCGGGATCTTCACTCAGGTACTGGTGCCAAGTGGTAATTTATGGTAAGCGTATTTAACTCTGTTAACGTAGCTTTACTATTTTTCATTCAATTTCATTTTTTATAAGGTGCGGTGTATTGTGCATTACGAGAGTAACATATAGTGAAGGTGAGACAACTTTGGATTACGTGGTGACTGTAGGCCGCAGTCATACTCTTAATTGGTCATCTCTCCCTCCTTGTTATTACTCGTATTTACCATCTATGTCCCTTGAATATTTCTCATTCTGACAGATCATCATATTGGTACCCTGGTACTGTGGTCTGCCCCGGGTCAAGAGTACCCAATCTTCTGCAATCTGACTGTAGGAGGACAAAGAGGGCCATAGTTCCTCTAGCTCGAACTTTAGTTGCTGAATTGGGACCTCAGCAGCAGTTCTCGTCACAAGTTGACACCTCGCACCCCTACACGTCAGTCAGAGATGATGATACATACAACGGTAGGGAATTAGCTTATTTTTTCAGAGCACAAAAGTTCGCTAATTCTGTAAGTATCATATTAAATTCAGTGGGAAAAACTTGCTTTATGTCCTTTAGAGACTTGGCAAGGTATGCCTACATCCTTGGACTACCAATTTTACTTTTGAAGCATTTAACTGTTTCATTTGTTTTCGAAACTTTGTTTCATTTGTTAGTAGGATTTTCTTGCCCTTATTCTCTTACATGAGTACCGGGTACAAGATTTCCTGCGCCCTTGATTTAATGTAATCATTTAATATCTTTCACTTAACGTTAATTGTTAAAGATCACACAGGATAGGTACCAGTTGCCACGTTGTCCTGTTTCTGACATTTCATTATTGAACATTCGTGTACCTTTATTTGCTAATTTCACCATGTTTCGTCTCCAAACTTTCCGTGCAAATCCAGCAGGTGAAATAGGGACTTTAAGTCGTGCCAAGAGGACTGAATTACAAACTCTTGCACATGAGTATCAACTAGAAGTTCCCTACCAAGCCAACAAAAATGACCTACACAACCTGTTGCTGGATTACTATTTAGAGCAAGGTAAGATAGACTCTGACACTCATGAAACTTACTATATTGCAGATAAAACTGATTTGGCAACGCTGAAACTCAAACTAGAGCTGGCCAAGATTGAACGTGAGCAGCAAAGGGAAGCCCTCGAACAACAAGAACGAGCTGCTGCCATACGAAGAGAAGAACAAGAACGCGAGGCTGCCTTGAGGAGAGAAGAACACGAACGTGGACTCGCCCTCCACGAACGTGAGGTCGCCTTGCTCCATGAACGTGAGAGAGTACAGCTTGAAACAAAACAACGCGAGTTGGAAATACAACGCGAACATGACAAGCAACAAGCAACTCTAGCTCTAGAGTGTCGTCAACGTGAAATCGCCTTGGAAACTTCCCACTTCACTCAACGCCAGCAAGCTACTGCCAATCTTCCCGTCAGTTTTAATATATCACATGCAAGTAAGTTAATGCCATCCTTTGTAGAAGCAGAAGTTGATGTTTTTTTCACCACCTTTGAAACCCTTGCTAATCAACTCAGTTGGCCTGTCAACCAATGGGCCACACTTCTCAGAGTCCATCTTACAGGTAGAGCTGCAGTCACACTCAGTACTTTGGCGTCTGAGAATGACTACTACACTCTGAAACAAGCAGTGTTGGACGCCTACCTCCTCTCTACTGAAAGTTATAGAAGGAAATTCCGTGACCACCTGAAGGCAAGTACCACTACCTTCCTCGAGTTTGCTAACACGAAACGGAGGTATTTCATGAAATGGCTGGAAGCAGCACATGTCTCTACTTTTACAGAACTCGTCAACCTGATGCTTGTTGAAGAATTCTTGAGACGTGTGCCGCCTCCTGTCCGCCTCTACTTAGCAGATAAAGAAGAAACCGACTACCTGAAGTGTGCTAAGTCGGCTGACACTTACAGCCTCATCCACCGGCTGACACCCGAACCATCCTCCAGTAAGAAGTCGTGGTACAGTTACGAGAAGGTGAGCCCCGATCAAGCTACTTCACAACTGTACTGCAAGTATTGTAGACTCTATGGACATACCATAGACAAGTGTGGTAAGTCTCAATACAAGGGAACCACTGACCAACAACGACCCAAACCAACTCCTCCTAAGTCCGGTAAGCCTGTGATGAATGTTGGTGTTGATGTTAATGATCTTTCTCTTTTCAGTAACCACCTGTATACTGGAACTGTCTCTGCCAACGGTTCAAATCCGGAGGGACGTTTCAAATTGAAGATCTTGAGGGACACAGCGGCTATACAATCGATCATCTTGAAGTCGGCTGTGCCCAACATAGTCTACACCGGGGAAACAGTCTTCATCACTGACCTCACTGCTACCACTCCATACCCTCTCGCCAGAGTCCACCTGAATTGTCCCTACGTGAACGGGGAAGTCCAAGTCGCCGTCAGGGAAAAGCCTTTTCCCATGCCTGGAGTGCAACTTCTCCTAGGCAACGACTTGGCAGAAGACCTGCAACCGACCAACCTGATCGTCATGGACAAACCCCAGGTGTGTAACTCTGTGCCAATAAATCCTATTCTCGAGTATGTTCCAGCAGAGGTTCAAGAGAGTGATGAAGTTTCTCCTCCGGTTCTCGTGACCACCCGTGCACAAGCCGCACGTCCACAGCCAGCTGACTCTACTGCTACCGCTGTCCCTCAAGACCCTCAGAAACTACCCCCGCATCTGACCAAGTTGGAGTTCCGTAAGTTGCAGAGGGAAGATCTTACTTTAACACCATTGTTTTTCCAGGCTGAGACTCAACCCGACAGTATTCCTGGGTTCTTCCTAGAGAACGACTTGCTCTACCGCAGATATAGACCCAGTAAACTGAAGGAGGAGGACGATTGGGCCAACACCGAACAACTTGTGATTCCCACCAGCCTGCGGCCCACTATTCTACACCTGGCCCACGGAGCATTCTCCCACTACGGCTTCAACAAGACTTACCATGGGATTCGTCAAGACTACTACTGGCCAGGTATGGTAAACAACGTCAAACAGTACGTAAAACAGTGTCATACATGTCAGATGGCAGGCAAACCGAACGTCTCCATTCCCAGAGCACCACTGATTCCCATACAGGTGCCTGCGGAACCTTTCCACAGACTCATAATAGACTGTGTTGGTCCTTTACCTCGGACCAGTTCAGGTAACGCCTACATCCTAACCATCCTGTGTCCTACCACCAGATTTCCCATAGCAGTTCCAGTGAAGAACATCACGGCTGCTACGGTTATCAAACATCTATTGAAGATCTTCACTCAATACGGATTTCCCAGGGAGATTCAAAGTGACTGTGGCACCAACTTCACCAGTGATCTCTTCAAAAGGACACTGGAGGAGTTCAACATCAAACAGATAAGCCCTACATCCTCCATGTCGACGCCAATGGTACCGACGATGGTGGTGTCGTGATGCAGCAACGAGGCGAGAAGAATACACCTGTCAGCGACTACTGCTACAAGGAACGACGGAACAATTGGCAAGGAGCTACTCTTCCTCATCCTGAAGCTTCAGCACTTCACTCCACACCTGAAAAGTGCTCGGTCCACCATCAATACGGACCACACCACCCTACACCTCCTGCAGCACGCCCACTTCTCATCTCAACGTCTTCTACTATGGGCTTGCTAACTGCAGAAATTCAACCTGGAGACACGCTATACCAAGAGTCTGACAACATCTTAGCCCATGATCTCTCCAGAGTTTATGAAGTAGAAGCAACTCCATCCATTACTCCACCACATAACGACGTACTTCTTCCAGAACCGCAGGCTTCGGGGGAGAGTTGTGACGATAATCTCCTTCAAGAGATTGAGCCTGCTCTTCCCTCCAAAATTACGTCTTCACAATTATATAAAAAGACTATGGAAGAAATGTCCAACAACGACAACAACAACACCAGCACCAGCAAGGCTTGCCAGGGTGAGCAGAAACGTATGCAACCAGCCACCTGTTCGAACTCCAACCACCAAACTACCCGTTGATCGCTACGGCTCCGCTGATTGGTCGCCGGTCTGGCTGCACCTGCACTCGCCCCCAATACTACCTGATGTCTGGGGTCGCCCCAACATCAGTCCTCAGAATGTTCCGTGCTTTCGTAGCCAGCACTCCTCCCAGCTAGACTCTAGCGTGTACTGAGAGAGGTGGTGGCTTTAAGCCAATATTCCAGCACCTCCCACTTAACTTTTGTGTTGCACTTCTTGTTATTTTGCCTTAACGTAACTTTTCATTGTGTTATTTAAGTATTCTTATTATTTTGATTCATTGATTTTATTATACATATTTGTTTGTGCATTATTTTCATGTTTTGATTTATTTAACGTAATTAAAATTTCATTGTTAAAGTTTTACTTGTGTTTTGTGTGTCTTCTCCTTACCTTACCACAGACGAAGTTCCAGTTTTTCTATTTTTTTTTATAACTATGTGACGAGGCCATACCCCTAGCCTTAAACAGCCGAACACCAACGCGTTACCGTCACAATATATACACACATACATACTAGTATGTATATATATATATACATACTAGAAGGTACATTGGGTTTGTGAGGGATACATATCATGGTATTTACTTTCTTGTAAAGCCACTAGTACGCGCAGCATTTCGGGCAGGTCCTTAATCTAACAGATAATTTTAAGTAGATAATCTAGCAAAATTTATAAAATGTCAACAGGTACATTGCAAGAAAAAAATGAGAGATTAGTAGGTATATTAAAGCACATCGATAGCTCTGATTGATAGCAATGACAGTTTGATTGCACCTACTAGCAAGAGCAGTGTTACTTCCTCAGTTTCCACTACCAGAAGCAGTACTACTTTCCCAATACCCTCTAGCAGGAGCAATGTTATTACCCAGTACTTACTAGCAGGAGCAGTGTTACTTTCCCTGTACCCACTAGCAGAAGCAGTGTTATTTCGAGCAGAAACCACCAGAAGGAACAGGGTCACTTTTCTATTACCCCACTATTAGGAACAGCGTTACTTCCACAGTAACGACTAGCAGGAGCAGAGCTGCTTCCCCAGTACCCACCAGCAGGATCAGTGAAATTTCTCCTGTACCCACAAGCTACACCAGCGTCACTGATGCTGTACCCACTAACAAGAAGTGCGGTGTCACGGAACCTGTACCCTCTAGCAGCAGCAGTGTCTTTGATCCAGTACCAATTAGCAGCAGTAATGTCATTTCTGTATCCACTAGTTCAGTAGTGTTACTTCCCCAATACCCACTAGAAGCAGCAGTGTTACTTCTCCAGTAATCACTAGAAGAAGCAGTGTTACTTCCCAATTATCCACAAGCAGGAGCAGTGTTACGTCCCCAGTACACACTAGCAGAAGCAACAGTATTTCCACAGTATATACCCACTAGCAGGAACATTGTTACTTCAGTAGTAACCACTAGCAAGACCAGGGTTACTTATCCTGTACCTACTAGCAGGAGCAATAATACTTCCCCAGTACCAACTAGCAGGTTAACAGCGTTACTTCCCCATTAACCATTAGCAGGAGCAGAGTTACTTTCGAAGGAACCACTTGCAGGAGTAGAGTTGATACCTGGTGGATGGGGTTCTGGGAGTTGTTAAATAAATAAATAAATGTTTATTTAGGTAAGGTACATACATACAAGAAATTTTTACAAAGATTGGTGGATTGCAAAGGATTACAAAGTTTGTTCTACTCCCCAAGCCCAGCCCAAGGCCAAGCTTGACTTGTGAGAGTTTGGTCCACTAGGCTGTTGCTTGGAGCGGCCCACAGGCCCACATACCCACCACAGCCTGGTTGGTCCGGCACTCCTTTGCAGAAACAATCTAGTTACTTCTTGAAGATGTCCACGGTTGTTCCGGCAATATTTCTTATGCTCGCTGGGAGGATGTTGAACAACCGTGGACCTCTGATGTTTATAGTGTTCTCTGATTGTGCCTATGGAAACCCTGCTCTTCACTGGTTCTATTCTGCATTTTCTTCCATATCGCTCACTCCAGTACATTGTTATTTTACTGTGTAGATTGGGGCCATAGAATTACCCAAATCTACCCAAAAGTACCCAAATCCTCCTAGCATTACGTAAGTAATGAAGAAATATGGTATATTTACTTACTATAATGCTGGTGCTACACGTAGAACATGATCAGACCTATTTTTACTCTGAAATAATCTAATTTCATAACGAAATTAGACGTAAATATGTGAGAGGTGACGCCATAGGAAGTCGACGGTCCAAGCGACAATTTTGTGGAGCGACTTATCCAAGATATATGGTCGCCTGGAGAGTGTTTGCTGCCATATCAGCCTCCTGTACACAGTGATCCAGTCGTCTCATTTCATAGCTCAAATTGTCGCAAATTTAATTAGTGATATTAACAAGTAGAATGTGTATTTATAATAATATAATTAAAAAACAGCCACTAAATCTTTAATTAATATTTATTAAACAAAACGTGTCTGGAAGTTAAATCAACTCCACAGGACAATAAATTTGTAATATATAGATACTAGCGTTATTCGTTGGTATGCGTTCGCTATTTAAACTGCTCGTGTCCTTTTTCGTTCATAGAACACCGAACCCTACACGCTCTCTGATATATTGCTTAATTAACAAATATTCACAAATAAAGATTATATATGTATATGTTATCAGAAAGGCAGATATAAAATAGTTTTTGTGAATCCATCACAGAGATTATACCTTATTAGAGACGAAAAATATTCATACTTTAAACAAGGCTTCTTGGCCAACGTTCTCCTTATCGATATGGGAACTACGACCTTTCGAAGATCAATCTTAATTTAATCTAGATATTGTAATAAACGAAGTTTTCTATGTCATCTTAAAGATAGAAATATAAGCTGCATGTTAATACTTTGGCATACATATAACTGAAGTGAAAGTGAAGATATATGCCTTTTATAGTTCGCTTATAGTTTATAGATGGCTCGCTCACGGAGTGTGAAGGCCTCCACACAAGCCAATAAATTTTATAATTAATTTGCATATATGCAAAGTAACGTCATAGGTCTTGTAACGGTTCTATTGTTACGTAAAGTATGGTGACAAATAAACACAGACACTAAGATACTATATATATATTTGGTCGAATATACAAAAGCACACAGGTGATACGTTGGTGTGAGTTGAGCGCACTGAGCGTTGGTACAGTATCTCGCAAGTGTCTGCTCTAGACCACACTTGAAAGTAGACTAGTTAATGTTTGCTATTCTTGCTGCTTATATTGCTCTGGCAACACCTCACCGTGTTTCCCGGGCAACGCCTCACCTCATTCATCTCCAAAGGTTGACAGGAATATTAACACTATATTTGGAGCGAGTATATTATTGGGATAATCTACTCGCTACAGAACTCCCCCTTCCAGGGGATGAAAGGAAAAATACTTGATCAAGGAACTTAGCTGGTCGGCGAATTGTACGCCCTGCTCGCGTTACATAACCATCAAAGTTAACTTCCTCCTCTTCGCTGATGTCATCTAACTGGGGTCGTAGGGTGGGAGGTCGCACAGGATCGTCCGTCGTCGCAGGATCAGGTTGTGGTGCGGGTGGTAACTGGGGTTGTAGGGTGAGAGGTCGTACAGGATCGTCCGTTGTCGTAGGTGGCGGTGCTGCTGGTAACTGTGGTCGAAAAGTGAACTGCGTAGTCGGCGGATGTGTCTCTGGAGTTAGCAGTGTCGCAGACGTTGAGACGAAGCCTGGAGCAGAGCAGAGAGCTGAGTGAGGCCGGAGTCGTGGAGCTCTATGTGGGAGAGCGTGGCAGCTCGATTGAGAATTGTGAGTGTCTAAACTCGGGGAGCGAGAGCGTGGCGGCTCGATGCGGTCGTAGTCTGCTGTCTGCTCTGTGTCGAAGCTGTAGCGTCTTGGGTTGATTAGGACTGTACACGCCTGTTACGACCCTGGGTTCTCCAGTGGAAACCAGAGGTCAAAATTGAGCGACCCTGGGTTCTCCAGTGGAAACCAGAGGTCAAAATTGAGCTATTAAACTTCCTGGTAGTACAGTTGGGCATCTCGAATAGCAATTGTTTGTATCTTCCCTGCCAGACGTAAGACTATTATTGTTTCTCAAAGAGCATTTAAAGACTGAGCTGGGGGTTGATTATTAAATAATAACATAGGCACCAACTTTGCTTACTAATACTTTCTAATCATTCATAAAGTAACAATACGTTGCATAGGGGAAGATCTTTAATGTGCTTAGCTGCACGATCAATTAGGCTCCTCCCGGCACCACGACATGAGGGAGGCAGCTGGTGGCTAGCTCGCCCTTCTCTCTGGCTGGTGTCGCGCGGATAAGACCTACTCTGTGGCTGTATCCCTACTCTTCTCCCTTCTCCTCTTACTTATTTCCCTTACCTGAAGTTCCTGTATCCTTAAGCTAAGTACGGGGCATCAGTAAGTGTACCTACTCTGGTAGTAACTGTTGGTGAGACCTGGGGTTAGTATTTGCCAGTGTTTTGTTTACCCTAAGAGTTGTGTTTTGTATTAGGGTACCACATGGTCTCACTACCCTAAGCTGCATCCAGCTTCAGTGCTTATCCAGTAGTACTTTACCCTAGCTTGTTGTTAGTGTAAACCTTGTATCCTGTCTATGTGGACCAAGGCTTTTAACGTAAGATAGTGTGGTAAAGTTATTATTATTATTGTTATTGGTGTGAGTGTATATGGGGGGTTGTTAAGGGGTTAATAAATAAGTACATGAATTACAGAGTATCTCTTCTTCCAAGGTGGGAGCGCAGTGATCAACCCTTAGACTAACATATATGGTCTTGTAGCAAGTTATTACTACTGTGGATAGTTTATTTTGGGGGCCGGGCCTTTTAGCTCTCCCATATTTGATACTCTTGTCTTCTAACTACCTTTACCCCTGAATAGTACCAGTACCCCATAGAAGCCCCACTCATATCAGTTGTAACAAGTGGGGGCCTGTCCGGGAGGAACATTATAAGTGTAAAAAATTAGATTCTTGAGTGCCAAAATTAAAAATTTTTATTTCCGCAGAACGGTTGTGTGCTAGCCTAGGGTCCAGCTCATCTAGCAAAGGACATTCTTGCACTGACTGGACACCCAGCTGGATCCCTTCACGATTAAGGTTAGTGTGGCCTTGTGTTAGGGGCCGTGCAAATTTTTGTTTTTTTTTTCCAATTTTTATTTTTTTTAATTTTTTCTTTGGCTGGGAGCTAAAATTATTAGTGATGTCTTCTGAAATGCAGAACCTGGCAAGGGAGCCTTCAGTGGTAGAGATAAAGAAACTTAAAAAGTTTAATTTAGTATTGTTAGGCCAGGAATTTGGCCTAGAATTAAATGTCGCAGATAAAAAGTGGACTTTGGTGAATGAAATATTACAACGTTGTATTGATGAACAACTATTGGCAAGTGATACACCTTTATGCCAGCCTAGCCAAGCAGAAAGTGCAACTCATAGGGAAAGTGAATTAGCTTTAGAGTTAGCAAAAATAAAATGAGAGGAGCAAAGACTCAAAACCGAGGAGGTTAAAATTAGAGCGAATGCCACTGGAACTCCACCTGCCGGGGATTCAAACCCCAGGCATTATGAGAAAAAGCATAATTTGCCTGAATTTTCCGAGTCTGACCCTGAAAGGTTTTTCAACCATTTTCAGAGAGTGGCCACGTCCATGAACTGGCCAAAGGAAGAGTGGGTGAAAATCCTACAGGGAAGACTTAGGGGTAAAGCACAAGATATTTTTATAAACATGCCTGACGACGAGTGTTTCGAATATGATAAAGTCAGGGAATGTATTTTGCGGGCATATGAAATTACTCCTGAAGCTCACCGCCAAGTTTATCATAACCTTAGGCCTACTCACAACCAACCGCTCACTGAATTTGTGAATGATCAAATTCGATTGTTTGAAGATGGATTCGCTCGGCGAAAGCCGAAACATGTAAGGCTCTCAGGAACTTAATTTTAATGGAGCATTTTATAAATATGATGCCAGAGAATGTTTCACAGTATATTAGAGGAAGGATAGAGTTAAATTCTAAAATAGGGGATTTGGCCAAGTTGGCAGAAAACTACCAATTGGCGGGCAAAAGGCCCAATAAAAATAATTATACCCCACAGAGTAGCAAACCTTATACCCACAGCCAGTCCAGACCAGCTCATTCTAACCCTTTACCTAATGCACCTTCTGTTTCAGACATAACTAACCCTGTTAAAGTGTCTAGCCCAACGGCACCTAAAGGTGAACCGAAGGGTAATTCTGTTAGTAATGTCTCTTCTCCCCGACGTTTTTGTGGTCACTGTAATCGTCCAAACCACACTATTAGCCGTTGTTGGCAACTGCACCCTGAAAAAAGACCCAATGCTCTAGTTGTGACACAGGGCTTGAGGCTTTCAGAAGGGTTAGGGAGTAAGACCTCCAACCCACAGTGGTTGGACTTGCTTACCCCATTCTTATCGAAAGGGAGACTACTTTTGTCTGAGGGTTCTTCCTGGAAGGACGTGGTGATCTTCCGAGACACCGGTGCCATCCAGACTTTAATTTTAGAGAGTGCGTTGCAAGGTGCCAACACTCTCGACACTGGAGAGGTGGTACTGGTCGAGGGTGTCACTAGTGATACTCGAGCAGTACCCCTCCATAAGGTTACCCTGGAATCTGATTTCCACAAGGGTGTTTGTACAGTCGGAGTCACTTCATACCTACCTTTCCCTAATGTTAATGTAATAGTTGGTAATGATTTAGCAGGGGATAAGGTAGGGGACTCCAGACTGCCTATTATGTTGCCTACCCCTAAGGTTTGCCTGGATCCACCCGCCGCAGAGGATAATGTTGTGTACCCTGCGTGCGCGGTGACCAGGTCTATGGGACTTAAATGTAAGGGCAGCCCTGTGCTTGCCAAGGTGGTAAATCCCGAGGTCACGAGGAGCTTTCCGAGTGGTGAAAACCAAGTGGACCTCGCGGACACATTCATGGCCCGACTCGATGACGTGGCCGAGGACATTGTGGAGAGCCTGCCACCGCCATCTACCGAGAGTAGTGGGGAGGTGGAGAACACTGTTGAGCCTCGGCCAATGGCATCTGACCAAGGCCTAGATGCCTCCTTGAGTGAGTTACAGAAAGCTGACCCCACTCTTGCAGATTGTCATGAAACAGCCGTCTCTATGGAGGAAATTGTAGACGCAGCAACTGGGTACTACTACAATGATCGGATTTTGATGAGAAAATGGAGACCACAGAGTGCTCCCTTGTCAAATGAGTGGGAGGTAGTCCACCAGGTTATGTTGCCGACCAGCTATAGAGAAAGAGTTTTGGCAGCTGCTCATGATGATCCTATGGGGGGACATCAAGGTATTAATATTACGTATAACAAAATTTTAAAGTATTTTTTCTGGCCCAAGCTGAAAAGCGATGTGGCAAAATTTTGTAATGCGTGTATTGTTTGTCAACTGGTTGGGAAACCAAACCAGACTCCCCCTAAAGCTCCTCTAAGGCCTATTGTCGTGCCGGAGGAACCATTTTCTCATGTGGTAATGGACTGTGTTGGACCATTACCTAGAACTAAGTCTGGTAATATTTACCTAATCACGATGATGTGTATCACTACTCGTTACCCAGAGGCTTTTGCTGTAAGGAACATCCGAGCAAAAACTGTTGTTGCTCGTATGTTGCAATTTTTTTCCACTTTTGGACTGCCTCGGGTCGTGCAAACTGACAATGGTACTAATTTTAAGTCTGATGTTTTCGAGCAATTTTGTAAGGAACATGGAATAACTCATAAGGTTTCCAGCCCATACCATCCACAGAGTCAGGGGGTAATTGAACGTTTCCATCTAACTCTGAAGCAGATGTTGAAGACATCGTGCGAGAGTTCCCACACCTTCTGGGATGAGAATTTACCATATGTTTTGTTTGTGGCTAGAGAGGGATTACAAAGTTCACTGGGCTGTTCTCCTTTTGAGTTAGTCTTTGGCCATAAAGTTCGTGGACCCTTGCAAATGTTACAGGAGAATCTGTTAGGGAACGTAACGTTAACCGAAGGTTCGGCTTTCTTTGCGCAACACCACCAGAGACTCAAGGACTGCAAGGCGGCTGCATTTAAGTATCTTGGCAAGGCCCAAGAAAAGATGAAAGAACGTAACGATGCTAAATCTAAGTTACGGGTATTTCAGCCTGGCAACCCTGTCCTGGTATTAAAGCCTCGACTAGGGAACACTATGTCCCACAAGTACGAAGGCCCCTTCATAGTGACAGAAAAGACTGGGGACCTCACGTACAAAGTGAGGCACTCTGACAAACGTAACCAGGTAATGCTCATACATGTAAATCGACTGAAGAAGTTCCAGGGCCCCAGGCCCATTGCACTAACCAATGTTTCCATTTCCAGTGAGAGAGGGGATGATTGTTCTGGGGACCCAACTAATCTCATTTTCAATAATTCTAGTTCTGTGAATGCTGTGGAGGAACTGTCCCATTTGCAGATGGCCCAACGTGAAGAGGTGCAGTCGTTGGTTGATGAATTCTCCAGTCTGGTCGGGGAGGTCCCGACCCAGACTGATGCCATTTGCCATGATGTCGAGTTGACGGACTACACTCCCATTCGCCTTCAACCCTATCGGATGAGTCCAGAAAAGAAGGCCATCGTACGGAAGGAGGTCGACTTCTTGCTCCAGCACGGCCTCATCCGGCCGAGCCAGGGCTCTTGGTGCTCGCCCTGCCTTTTGGTCCCCAAACCAGACGGCTCCTGGCGATTATGCACCGACTATCGGCAGCTCAACAAGGTGACCATTGTGGATGCCTATCCGCTGCCCCTCCTCGAGGACTGCATTGACGAGTTGGGAAATGCCAAGTACGTTTCGAAATTCGACCTCTCGAGGGGGTATTATCAAATCCCACTCACTGAACGTGCTAAACAGCTCACCGCGTTCGTGACACCCGAGGGTGTTTTTGAGTATCAAGTGTTACCGTTCGGCTTGCGTAATGCCCCTGCCACGTTCCAGAGACTCATGAACTCTCTACTCGCTAAGGTGCCAAATTGTCGGGCGTATTTAGATGATATCGTGCTGTTTGACAGTAATTGGGCTGACTACATAGCTAGGTTACGCCAGTTGTTTGCCATCTTGAAAAGGGCAAATCTTACCTTAAATGCTAAAAAGTGTCATTTTGGCCAAGGCACAGTGACGTACCTCGGTGTGGTGTTTGTGTGTTACTGAGGAAGTCTTGGTTGTAGGGTTGATGTAAAGTCATGACTTGGTTACTGACTTTAATACTTAATATGATTACATGACTAGTAGCTACCAAGCTTGGCTGGCGTCCTGTACGCTCTTCTGTTTACCTCCAATCTCTCGCGTCTCAGCCGCCGCACATAGAAAACGGATGGTACCATTTTCTGTGAACATGACATCCCTCCTTTTCTTTAAAAAGAATGAATACAGGATGTCTACCATGCTTGTAGCACAAAGCAAAGTTATTGACACAAAGTAAGTTATTAACATATCAAGAGATACTGCATACATTTAACATTAATTAAGCACACAAAGAATTTAAACAACTTAATCTTTTCCACAAAGGATTTCAATGTTAAAAATACATATGCAATGTTAAACAAACATGAAAGAAACTGTAATACAAAGTTACAAAATATTAAATGAGATATCTGCATTATTCAAACAATATTAAATTTAGTTTAGCACAACAAGTAAATATTTTGCATTACATAGGAACACAATTAATCATCAAATCGTGTAGGGCGTTTAACATGACGTTTAGGACGAGAGTCCTTAAATGCAATAACATCCCTTGATGAATTGTTTGTCGGGTTATAACTATTTTTTTCTTTTTCTTTTGCACGACTTTGCACTTCATCATTTTCTACACTAGTTGGAATCACTTTGAAATAAGCCATATTACGTGTTATACTATGATCTCTATTACTAGCTGTTACCATAGTTCCTTTTACACTAATCACTTTATATGGTTTTGTATCATACGGCATATCTAACTTTCCCTCTTTTTTCTTTTTAACGAGAACAGTGTCTCCAACCTTTATGAACTGTTCCTTTGCACGTTGATCATGAGCAATTTTCATTTTGCCCTTGGCTAGTGCATCCTTCTGAGCGAGACGTTTATCCGTTACCTCGGCTGGCATGACGGGTAGTGCGATTCTCATAGGACGTCCAAATAAAAGTTCGCCAGGCGACTTGCCCAGTGTTCCATGTGGTGTTGCACGGTAGTTCCTGAGAAAAGCATACATAGCTTGTTTCCAGGATCGTCCTTCGGCATGAGCACAGCGTACCGCTTTCATGAGAGGTTGCATGAATCTCTCAACTTCTCCATTTGCTTGAGGATGTAGTGGCATCACACGGCGGTGTTTGAATCCAATATGCTCAGAAAAGTTGACGAAGTCTTGTCCATTGAATGGCGGTCCATTGTCTGTCTTGACAACTTCAGGAATGCCAAAGTTTGAAAAGATCTTGTCGAGTTTCGGGATGACGGCCTTTGCAGATGTGGAATTGATGATTTCTACTTCTGGATAACGTGAGTGATCATCAATGACTACCATCAAGTACTCTCCAGTTGGTAGTGGTCCGCAGAAGTCCATCGATACTTCCGTCCATGGTGCAGCAGGTAGTGGTGAAGGTTGTAGAGGTGTTGGTCTTGAAGTATCCACTGCAGCTTGGCAAGGGACACAGGCATCATGCATATCCTTTGCTTGACGATCAATGCCAGGAAACCACACCTTTTCTCGTAGCAGCTGTTTGGTCCTAACAAGACCTTGGTGTCCTTGATGTGCAAGCTTCAGAGCACGTTGCTGGAGAACAGCTGGAATAACGATACGAGTACCTCGCAGCACAGTGTCGCGTTGTTGCGTAACACTTAATTCTGTCTGGATGCGTTCAAGTGCTTTGAATGCATCTTGGTCAACTCCTGAGGGTGGGATGCGTGGAAACTTTTTCTTAGTCAATGCATCCACTGTTGCTTGCAGAGTTGGGTCCTCTAGGGTTGCAGTACGGATTTCATCAAGAGTAAGAGCCTTAGGGACTGCATCACAGGTTACAGAGTGTACATATTCCTCGGCAACTCGCTGATGCTTGGTGATGGTGAAACTGTTGGCAGGATGTCGACTGATGTAATCAGCGGGATTGCCTGCACCCGGCTTGTATTTCACCGTAAAGTTGTATGGTTGCAGACGAAGAGCCCATCTCTCAATGCGAGCTGGTGGTTTGGACTTTGGATTATTGAAGATGGTCTCCAACGGTTTGTGGTCAGTGACCATCGTGGTGAAGGGCGCACCAAGCAGATACACATTGAAGTGTTCACAGCCCCATACAAGAGCAAGAGCTTCCTTCTCTGTCTGACTGTATCGTTGCTCAACATCTGTGAGAGAACGGCTGGCATAGGCAATTACTACTCTGGAATCTGGTTGACCAGGTTTGTGTTGGGCTAAAACAGCACCTAATCCAACAGGACTAGCATCCACCGTTAACTCAGTGTCCATTGATGGATCAAAGTATGCAGCAGTCGCATTCTCTACTAGTGCATCTTTCACAGCATCAAATGCATTTTGCTCGATATCGCTCCAGTACCATGATGCATTTTTCTTCAGGAGCTCACGTAGAGGCTTTGTAATGGTAGCAAAATCTGGAATGAAGCGAGAACAGTAGTTTGCCATTCCCAGAAAACTATGTACTTCAGTGGACGTTGAAGGAGGTGCAGCATTCTTGATATCTGCAACTTTCTTAGGATCTGGAGACAGACCCTTGTCACTAAGTACATGTCCAAAGAATTCAATTTTATGTTGATTGAACTCACACTTTGCTCGGCTTAGCGTCAAATTCTTTTCTCGTAAGCGTTGCAATGTTGCACGAAGAGCTTTGTCGTGTTCAGCTTGGGTACGGCCATAAACAATGATGTCATCAGACATGTTGTCAGCATTAGGTATGTCTTGCAATACCTGGCTGATGATGTGCTGGAATACCTCGGCAGCACTGTTAATACCAAAACTCAGGCGCTTGTACCTATACAGACCTCGATGTGTCGTAAACGTTGTGATGAAGCGACTCTCATCATCAAGTTCAAGCTGATGATAGCCCTTGTTTAAATCTAACTTGCTGAATACAGTTGCACCATTCAAGCGGTAAATCATATCATCTACAGTCGGTGTAGGATGGCGTTCACGCATTATTGCCTTGTTGGGAACACGCATGTCCACACAAATGCGTATCTCATCTGGATTCTTCGGCTTTGGTGGAGTGACAATTGGGCTTACCCATGGTGTTGGGCCTGTTACTGGTTCAATGATATCTAGTTCCATCAGCCTATCCAGTTCGGCATCAACTTTCTTGCGAGTATGGAATGGTTGTCGGCGATGTGGTTGGGCAACTGGAATTACATCTGGGTTGATATGCAGATGTACTTTGCTATCAGTATAACAACCTATGGATTTAAATCGATCAGAAAATTCAGCAACAATACCATCAACATTGTTTGCAGATTCCACTGCTACAGCATTAGAAAGCTGAAGTAGCCCCAATTTGGTTGAAGTCTTGTAACTGAGTAAAGACTCCTTTGCATTCCTAACAACATGGAATGTAGTAATGAGCATTGCATTCTTTGACTTAATCTCTGCAGTGAAAGTTCCAATCACTGGCAAGGCTAACTTCGAAGCATAGGCAGTGGCTTTACCATTGTATTTTTCTAGCTTTGGGAACTGTTTTCTAAATTTTTCATAGTGGCACTCAGCCATGGTGTCAATGTTTGATCCAGTGTCAATAAGAACTTTGAGACAAATACCAGCAATATATACTATAGTCTCTGGGTTGTTTGGAAGATCATTCCATTCTGTGATTGATTGTACTCCATAAGTATAATCACCTTCACTGTCATCTGAGACTGGTTGTAATGAAATGTTGTCTTGTACATTATTAACATTCTGGATATGAGGTGCAATATTGTGTTTACCACCTCGACCCCTATGACCTGATCCTCGTACAGTGCTTTTATTCATTGACTGTGGTTTCTTTAGTGCGGAACGACACATAGCACCAAAATGACCTAGTTTTCCACACTCATAGCACTTCTTACCTTGAGCAGGACAAACATTATCTTGGTGTGGGTAGTCTCCTCCACAATTGTAACATTTATTGTTGACACCCTCTGATGTGGGTCGTTGTGACTGCTTGAGCCTTGTTCCTTGACCCCAGTTGTGACGTGGTTCTCGGCTAAATTTACTGTTAGGTTTGCCATGATATCTTCTTTGATCACGGTGTCCTCCCTGAACCTTACGTACCTCATCACTGTTAGTAACAGTGGCAGAACTGTTGTTGGCACTGCACTCCATGACACGAGCATCACGTGCAGCATCTTCCATTCGACGAGCAATATCCAGTATCTTGGTAAGAGAACTTTCATCATCAACAAGTTCTAGAGCTCTTCGACGGAGACGTGTAGATGTGCATGTTTCAATTATTTGCTGTTTGATTTCTTTGTCAACATCAGCAAACTCACAATGGGCTGCTAAACCCTGCAGACGTGTGTGGTATTGATCCACAGTTTCATTAGAGAGTTGTTTTGCTCTCCTGAAATGCATAATTTCCATAGCAGTATTTTGCCTTGGTTTGAAATGCTCTGTTAGTTTGGCTTTGGCAGTGTCATAATCTTTGGCACCACCAGTGTCTTTCAGTGTGTCAAAGATGTCACAAACTCTATCACCTGCATAATGAAGTAGAAAGGCACGCTTTCTTTCAGCACTTTTGATGTCAGAAACTATCAACAAATTTTCAAACCTTTTAAGCCATTTGACCCACCTCTGTGACAGGTTTGTCTGGTCACAGTCAGGATCAAATGCAGGAAACTGAGGTATATTTGCCATTTTTACTGAATAAATGTAACTTATCACTTAAATGTTCCTCAGAATATTAAACACTTACTGCACTGTATATGTTAGTCAAGAATTCACTGTAATTACTTTAATTTTGCAAAGCACACAAGCATTTTAATGCAAAAGTTCACAACAGTGCACAATATAGCAGCAACTGACTTCTTACCTAGCCCTTGTGTACATGTGTTGTTCCTACTCACAGCAGCAGCACAGCAGTTGGCACAGCAGCAGTTGGTACAGCAGCAGTTGGTACAGCAGTTGGTGCAGCAGTTGGTACAGCAGTCGGTACAGCAGTCAGCTCAGTGTGATGAATTTTGTAGCACGAAGCGTCGTTTCGTAACCAAAACATCAGGTTTTGTACACATCAAAGCGTCGTTTCGTACACAACGTCGGCAGATTCCTCAGTACAGTTTCTTCAGCACAGCTTGGGTAGCACACAGCATCGGTTAGCACACAGCATCGTTTAGCACACAGCATCGTTTAGCACACAGCATTGGTTAGCACACAGCATCGGTTAGCATACAGCATCGGGTATGGCGCTCACAGCTTCTCTTCCTCCTCCAGGCAGCATGCTTCTCCCTTGTGTTTGAAACTGAACACATACCTGCGTTCACAGTTCATCCTCGTCGCCAATGTGGTGTTTGTGTGTTACTGAGGAAGTCTTGGTTGTAGGGTTGATGTAAAGTCATGACTTGGTTACTGACTTTAATACTTAATATGATTACATGACTAGTAGCTACCAAGCTTGGCTGGCGTCCTGTACGCTCTTCTGTTTACCTCCAATCTCTCGCGTCTCAGCCGCCGCACATAGAAAACGGATGGTACCATTTTCTGTGAACATGACACTCGGTTATGAAGTGGGCCAAGGAAAAGTGTTACCTCGGCAAGATAAAATCAGTGCCATTCTGGAGTATCCAGTACTAAAGTCTAAAAAGGACGTTCAAAGATTTATCGGTATGTGTGCGTACTATCGACGTTTTTGTCAGAACTTTTCCAGTGTTGCCACTCCTCTCACAGACTTGTTGCGGAAAGCCGTTAAATTTAAGTGGTCATCAGACTGTGCAGAGGCATTTAAAAATTTGAAATTGATCTTAGCTTCCGCCCCAGTGCTTGCTAGTCCAAGGTTCGACCGACCGTTTAAAATTCATGTTGACACGTCTGACTCGGGTGCTGGTGCAGTGTTGTTGCAAACTGGGGATGATCAGGTGGAACACCCAGTATATTATTACTCTGTGAAATTCGACAAGGCGCAACGCAATTATTCAGTGGTAGAAAAAGAGGCGTTGGCGCTAGTGTTAACATGTAAAAAGTTCGAAGTTTACCTCACAGGTAATATAGTGGAAGTGTACACGGACCATAACCCACTAGTCTTCCTGACTCAGATGAAGGGTAAGAATAAACGCATCCTCAGGTGGGCGTTGTACCTACAGGACTTCAATCTTTCCATTACCCACCTACCGGGCAGACTCAACGTGATAGCCGACGCTCTGTCCCGGTTGCCTGAATAACATTCATCTGAGCCACAGAAAGCCATTTACCAACCGTCATGCTTTAGTTAATTTTTTTTAGGTTCTCCTGTGACATTAAATATTCCGTGTCCAATTTATTTACTTCCCTGTTCTTTTATTTTTGTTGTGTATGTTTTTTTTTTTTTTTTTTTCTTTCAGAGAACTCCTTTGTATTTTTTTTTTTTTGCAGAGAAATTGCTTTTGATTGATTTTTTGTTTTTGTCATATGTTTTTCTTTTTGTTCTCTGTATACTCTTACAAAAAAATATGACTACTATTCTAGTAGTCAAATTTTTTTTTCTCTGAATGGGGGAGGAGTGTTACGACCCTGGGTTCTCCAGTGGAAACCAGAGGTCAAAATTGAGTGACCCTGGGTTCTCCAGTGGAAACCAGAGGTCAAAATTGAGCTATTAAACTTCCTGGTAGTACAGTTGGGCATCTCGAATAGCAATTGTTTGTATCTTCCCTGCCAGACGTAAGACTATTATTGTTTCTCAAAGAGCATTTAAAGACTGAGCTGGGGGTTGATTATTAAATAATAACATAGGCACCAACTTTGCTTACTAATACTTTCTAATCATTCATAAAGTAACAATACGTTGCATAGGGGAAGATCTTTAATGTGCTTAGCTGCACGATCAATTAGGCTCCTCCCGGCACCACGACATGAGGGAGGCAGCTGGTGGCTAGCTCGCCCTTCTCTCTGGCTGGTGTCGCGCGGATAAGACCTACTCTGTGGCTGTATCCCTACTCTTCTCCCTTCTCCTCTTACTTATTTCCCTTACCTGAAGTTCCTGTATCCTTAAGCTAAGTACGGGGCATCAGTAAGTGTACCTACTCTGGTAGTAACTATTGGTAAGACCTGGGGTTAGTATTTGCCAGTGTTTTGTTTACCCTAAGAGTTGTGTTTTGTATTAGGGTACCACATGGTCTCACTACCCTAAGCTGCATCCAGCTTCAGTGCTTATCCAGTAGTACTTTACCCTAGCTTGTTGTTAGTGTAAACCTTGTATCCTGTCTATGTGGACCAAGGCTTTTAACGTAAGATAGTGTGGTAAAGTTATTATTATTATTGTTATTGGTGTGAGTGTATATGGGGGGTTGTTAAGGGGTTAATAAATAAGTACATGAATTACAGAGTATCTCTTCTTCCAAGGTGGGAGCGCAGTGATCAACCCTTAGACTAACATATATGGTCTTGTAGCAAGTTATTACTACTGTGGATAGTTTATTTTGGGGGCCGGGCCTTTTAGCTCTCCCATATTTGATACTCTTGTCTTCTAACTACCTTTACCCCTGAATAGTACCAGTACCCCATAGAAGCCCCACTCATATCAGTTGTAACAACGCCGAGTACTACATTGTTGACTGTGGAAATTGTAGTCTGGTACCAAAAGATGTAGGCAGTGTGTGGACAAGCTCGGTGTAGCAGGAGAGAAGAATGTGCATAATTGTTGCGTCCTTGGGTCGCTGGTGGAGCATTTAGATCCGGGGCAGATGGGCTCGGGCACCAGGACATTAGGAGGTAATGTAGGCACGTAGTTAGGACAATGAGGTAATCACATCTAGAGCTGAATTGTCCTGAAGGCGACGAAGTGTCGGAAACGCAAGCTGTAAGTCCTGTACTGCGCAAAGGGCTTGAGTCGGCCGAGTATCAAAATGCAGTGAACGTGTAGATGAATCTGATGAAAGAGCAGCTTTCGTGGGCGCCCCTGTAGAACAAGCAGTGTCCTGGCAGCGACGGAGAGTCGGCAGGACAGGCTGTAGATCACACATTATGTAGTTACTGATGAAGCTGCCAGATGAGTGAGTAGTGATCATGGAGCAGCAAACCGTAGTAGATGAAAATGCAGAGACGATCGCGATGAAAATCATAGCTATGGCAAGGGTGTTGGCAACGTTCCATGACAGGTGGCTGCGTTCCACAGCCAGCAACAGCAGTGGAGGTCCAGTGAGAATCCATGTTTGTACTCCGTCGTGGCTGGGTATCGTCGAAACTCTCTGGGGTCACCAATGTAACGGTTCTATTGTTACGTAAAGTATGGTGACAAATAAACACAGACACTAAGATACTATATATATATTTGGTCGAATATACAGAAGTACACAGGTGATACGTTGGTGTGAGTTGAGCGCACTGAGCGTTGGTACAGTATCTCGCAAGTGTCTGCTCTAGACCACACTTGAAAGTAGACTAGTTAATGTTTGCTATTCTTGCTGCTTATATTGCTCGGGCAACACCTCACCGTGTTGCCCGGGCAACGACTCACCTCATTCATCTCCAAAGGTTGACAGGAATATTAACACTATATTTGGAGCGAGTATATTATTGGGATAATCTACTCGCTACAGTCTTTATGTCAGAACAAAGACAGATGTAGACGATAATGTAACTACAGTTCAAGGAAAACATATCTTAAATGAAAGCAAAGTTATGGTTAAATAAATCATCGCCGGTGTCCGGACACATGAATAGTCGCATTAGGTGAAAGGAAATGTACCCAACTGTTACGACCCTGGGTTCTCCAGTGGAAACCAGAGGTCAAAATTGAGCTATTAAACTTTCTGGTAGTACAGTTGTGCATCTCGAATGGCAATTGTTTGTATCTTCCCTGCCAGACGTAAGACTATTATTGTTTCTCAAAGAGCATTTAAAGACTGAGCTGGGGGTTGATTATTGAATAATAACATAGGCACCAACTTTGCTTACTAATACTTTCTAATCATTCATAAAGTAACAATACGTTGCATAGGGGAAGATCTTTAATGTGCTTAGCTGCACGATCAATTAGGCTCCTTCCGGCACCACGACATGAGGGAGGCTAGCTGGTCGCTAGGAGCTCTCTCTTCTCTGGCTGGTGTTCGTGCGGATAAGATCTACTCTGTGGCTGCACCCCTACTCTTCTCCCTTCTCCTCTTACTTATTTCCCTTACCTGAAGTTCCTGTATCCTTAAGTTAAGTACGGGGCATTATTAAGTGTACCTACTCTGGTAGTAACGATTGGTGAGACCTGGGGGTAGTATTTGCCAGTGTTTTGGGTACCCCTAAGTGTTGTGTTTTGTATTAGGGTCCCACGTGGTTTCCCTACCCTAAGCTGCATCCAGCTTCAGTGCTTATCCAGTAGTACTTTACCCTACCTTGTTATTAGTGTAAACCTTGTATCCTGTCTAAGTGGACCAAGGCTTTTAACGTAAGATAGCGTGGTAAAGTTATTATTATTATTGTTATTGGTGTGAGTGTATATGGGGGGTTGTTAAGGGGTTAATAAATAAGTACATGAATTACAGAGTATCCCTTCTTCCAGTGTGGGAGCGCATTGATCAACCCTTAGACTAACATATATGGTCTTGTAGCAAGTTATTACTACTGTGGATAGTTTATTTTGGGGGCCGGGCCTTTTAGCTCTCCCATATTTGATACTCTTGTCTTCTAACTACCCTTACCCCTTAATAGTACCAGTACCCCATAGAAGCCCCACATCTATTTTTGTAACAAGTGGGGGCCTGTCCGGGATGAACATTATAAGTGTAAAAAATAAGATTCTTGAGTGCCAAAATTAAAATTTTTTGTTTTCCGCAGAACGGTTGTGTGCTAGCCTAGGGTCCAGCTCATCTAGCAAAGGACATTCTTGCACTGACTGGACACCCAGCTGGATCCCTTCACGATTAAGGTTAGTGTGGCCTTGTGTTAGGGGCCGTGCAAATTTTTGTTTTTTTTTTCCAATTATTATTTTTTAGTTTTTTCTTTGGCTGGGAGCTAAAATTATTAGTGATGTCTTCTGAAATGCAGAAACTGGCAAGGGAGCCTTCAGTGGTAGAGATAAAGAAACTTAAAAAGTCTAATTTAGTATTGTTAGGCCAGGAATTTGGCCTAGAATTAAATGTCGCAGATAAAAAGAGGACTTTGGTGAATGAAATATTACAACATTGTATTGATGAAGAACTATTGGCAAGTGATACACCTTTATCTTTACACCTTTGTCCCCTAACATAGGGGACATCAACCTAGCAGTGCAATCTTTTCTACAAACAACTCTTAGCCTTTATAACACCCACTGTCCTAGGCTTACAAAACAAGTCACAAGCAAAAGGCTTAACAATCCTTGGCTTACAAAGGGAATACTGAAATCCATTAACAAAAAACACGACCTTGAGAAGAAGTATAGGTTAGGAATTGTCTCCAAAGAATTCTCAAAGAATTACTCATTATTGCTATCTAAGATAATTAGACGAGCCAAAACTAAATACTACGAAGATAAATTTACTCAAATAAAGAGCAACATTAAACAAACTTAGAGCACAATTTCACAAATATTGGGATCAAAGAAATCTTTAAATAACAAACCGACTCTCCTGTCTAATAACGATGGTCAGCTTTCAGCCTCTGATTCTGCTATTGAGTTCAATAGGTTCTTCTCTTCCATTGGTTCATCCCTTGCAAATGATATTCCATCTTCCAGTACTGACATTAAGGACTATCTTACAGGTAACTATCCACAGTCTCTGTACCTAAAGCCTATTAACTCCACTGACGTCAATGAGATAATCCTTTCCCTTAAAACCAAGTCTGGTGCCCTTGAGGAGATACCAACTTTAATTTACAAAAAAGCCTCCAGATCTTTAGCCCCTGCTATTGCTTTGCTCTTCAACAAGTCACTTGAACTCCAAACCTTTCCAGATATTCTAAAAAAAGCGAGAGTAACGCCTGTCCACAAATGTGGTGACCCCACAGATGTTAACAACTACAGACCTATATCAATCCTGCCAAACTTGTCAAAAATTTTTGAAAAACTTATATATAAGTAGCTTTACTCATATCTAGCCAAACTCAATATACTTAGCCCTTGCCAATATGGCTTCAGACCCAAAAAAAGCACTAACGATGCACTTATTAGTATGCTTAACTCGATTCATACAGCTCTTGATAAAAAGGAGTTCCCTGTTGGGTTATTTGTGGACCTGCGTAAAGCTTTTGATACTGTCAACCACCATAACCTTCTTCTTAAATTACATCATTATGGAGTCAGAGGACACTCCCTACAATACCTCGAGTCCTACCTTACTGACAGGCTCCAATATGTTTCTGTGAATAATACAATTTCTCCCACCCTACCCATCAACATTGGTGTTCCTCAGGGCAGCATACTTGGCCCTCTCCTCTTTCTCATCTACATTAATGACCTTCCAAATGCCTCCCAACACCTCAAACCAATTCTATTTGCTGACGACACAACCTTCATTTACTCCAGTCCTGACCCTCTTGCTCTAAATGCCACAGTAAATACTGAGCTAAATAAAGTCCATCTTTGGCTAACTGCCAACAAACTCACCCTTAACATTGACAAAACTTTCTATATTCTGTTTGGCAATAAATCCTCTAGTCTTATAAATCTCAAAATAAACAATACCCAAATTTGTAACAAATTAGATGGCAAATTCCTTGGCATTCTCATTGACCACAAGCTGAATTTCCAGGGACACATTCTAAATATATCAAAAAAAGTTTCAAAAATTGTGGGCATTCTTTCTAAGATCAGATATTATGTACCACGCCCTGCCCTGGTGACTCTCTATTACTCCCTTATCTATCCTTATCTCAACTATGGTATTTGTGCTTGGGGTTCTACTACCCAAAATCACTTACGTCCTCTAATTACCCAACACAAAGCCGCTATTAGAACAATATCCAACTCTGGCCCCAGACATCACTCGGTACCCCTACTCAAATCTCTGAATATGTTAGATATTAAGTCACTGCACATTCTCTCATGTGTATTATACATATATAAAACGCTAAACTATAATGCCAATCCTGATCTTAAAAGCTTCATAGAAGGATGTAACAGAACCCATGAGCACCACACCAGAAATAAATACAGTTTTGATATTCCTAGAGTACGTCTTAATCAAACTAGAAATGCTCTGCAAATCAAGGGGCCCAGAATGTGGAATGACCTTCCCAACCATGTTAAAGACTGTACCTCTCTCAACCAGTTTAAGATAAAAACTAAACACTACCTAATAAATTCCCTGTAATCTACCTCACTCCTCTATTGTCAACCCATGTCTGTTGTTTTCTTTTTTTTTTAATCAACACTGTTTGTCAACCTATTGTATTTGTGCTGCTTTTTCAGTCATGTTCCCCCTTTTTTTATCTTTATTTGTATTTGTTCTCAACACTTTTTATTCTTTATGCTCAATTAGTATTAAGTTCTAGATATTAATGTTTTTCTTGCCCGAAACGCACTGCGTAATAGTGGCTTTAGGCATTGTATGTACTAGCTCTATCTATATATCAATCCATTAATGTAACATCACTTGTATGTATATACCTTACCTGAATAAACATCTGAATCTGAATCTGAATAAACATCTTATGCCAGCCTAGCCAAGCAGAAAGTGCAACTCATAGGGAGAGAGAATTAGCTTTAGAGTTAGCAAAAATAAAATTAGAGGAGCAAAGACTCAAAACCGAGGAGGCTAGAATTAGAGTGAATGCCACTGGACCTCCACCTGCCGGGGATTCAAACCCCAGGCATTATGAGAAAAAGCATAACTTGCCTGAATTTTCCGAGTCAGACCCTGAAAGGTTTTTCAACCATTTTCAGAGATTGGCCATGTCCATGAACTGGCCAAAGGAAGAGTGGGTGAAAATCCTACAGGGAAGACTTAGGGGTAAAGCACAAGATATTTTCATAAACATGCCTGACGACGAGTGTTTCGAATATGATAAAGTCAGGGAATGTATTTTGCGGGCATATGAAATTACTCCTGAAGCTCACCGCCAAGTTTATCGTAACCTTAGGCCTACTCACAACCAACCGTCACTGAATTTGTGAATGGTCAAATTCGATTATTTGATAGATGGATTCGCTTGGCGAAAGCCGAAACATACGAGGCTCTCAGGAACTTAGTTTTAATGGAGCATTTTATAGATATTATGCCAGAGAACGTATCACATTACATTAGAGGAAGGGTAGAGGTAAATTCTAAAATAGGGGATTTGGCCAAGTTGGCAGAAAACTACCAATTGGCGGGCAAAATGCCCAATAAAAATAATTATACCCCACAGAGTAGCAAAACTTATACCCACAGCCAGTCCAGACCAGCTCATTCTAACCCTTTACCTAATGCACCTTCTGTTTCAGACATAACTAACCCTGTTAAAGTGTCTAGCCCAACGGCACCTAAAGGTGAACCGAAGGGTAATTCTGTTAGTAATGTCTCTTCTCCCCGACGTTTTTGTGGTCACTGTAATCGTTCAAACCACAATATTAGCCGTTGTTGGCAACTGTACCCAGAAAAAAGACCCAATGCTCTAGTTGTGACACAGGGCTTTGTCATGTTCACAGAAAATGGTACCATCCGTTTTCTATGTGCGGCGGCTGGGACGCCAGAGAGAGATTGGAAGGTAAACAAGAGAGCGTACAGGACGCCAGCCAAGCTTGGTAGCTACTAGTCATGTAATCATATTAAGTATTAAAGTCAGTAACCAAGTCATGACTTTACATCAACCCTACAACCAAGACTTCCTCAGTAACACACAAACACCACATTGGCGACGAGGATGAACTGTGAACGCAGGTATGTGTTCAGTTTCAAACACAAGGGAGAAGCATGCTGCCTGGAGGAGGAAGAGAAGCTGTGAGCGCCATACCCGATGCTGTATGCTAACCGATGCTGTGTGCTAACCAATGCTGTGTGCTAAACGATGCTGTGTGCTAAACGATGCTGTGTGCTAACCGATGCTGTGTGCTACCCAAGCTGTGCTGAAGAAACTGTACTGAGGAATCTGCCGACGTTGTGTACGAAACGACGCTTTGATGTGTACAAAACCTGATGTTTTGGTTACGAAACGACGCTTCGTGCTACAAAATTCATCACACTGAGCTGACTGCTGTACCGACTGCTGTACCAACTGCTGCACCAACTGCTGTACCAACTGCTGCTGTACCAACTGCTGCTGTGCCAACTGCTGTGCTGCTGCTGTGAGTAGGAACAACACATGTACACAAGGGCTAGGTAAGAAGTCAGTTGCTGCTATATTGTGCACTGTTGTGAACTTTTGCATTAAAATGCTTGTGTGCTTTGCAAAATTAAAGTAATTACAGTGAATTCTTGACTAACATATTCAGTGCAGTAAGTGTTTAATATTCTGAGGAACATTTAAGTGATAAGTTTACATTTATTCAGTAAAAAATGGCAAATATACCTCAGTTTCCTGCATTTGATCCTGACTGTGACCAGACAAACCTGTCACAGAGGTGGGTCAAATGGCTTAAAAAGTTTGAAAATTTGTTGATAGTTTCTGACATCAAAAGTGCTGAAAGAAAGCGTGCCTTTCTACTTCATTATGCAGGTGATAGAGTTTGTGACATCTTTGACACACTGAAAGACACTGGTGGTGCCAAAGATTATGACACTGCCAAAGCCAAACTAACAGAGCATTTCAAACCAAGGCAAAATACTGCTATGGAAATTATGCATTTCAGGAGAGCAAAACAACTCTCCAATGAAACTGTGGATCAATACCACACACGTCTGCAGGGTTTAGCAGCCCATTGTGAGTTTGCTGATGTTGACAAAGAAATCAAACAGCAAATAATTGAAACATGCACATCTACACGTCTCCGTCGAAGAGCTCTAGAACTTGTTGATGATGAAAGTTCTCTTACCAAGATACTGGATATTGCTCGTCGAATGGAAGATGCTGCACGTGATGCTCGTGTCATGGAGTGCAGTGCCAACAACAGTTCTGCCACTGTTACTAACAGTGATGAGGTACGTAAGGTTCAGGGAGGACACCGTGATCAAAGAAGATATCATGGCAAACCTAACAGTAAATTTAGCCGAGAACCACGTCACAACTGGGGTCAAGGAACAAGGCTCAAGCAGTCACAACGACCCACATCAGAGGGTGTCAACAATAAATGTTACAATTGTGGAGGAGACTACCCACACCAAGATAATGTTTGTCCTGCTCAAGGTAAGAAGTGCTATGAGTGTGGAAAACTAGGTCATTTTGGTGCTATGTGTCGTTCCGCACTAAAGAAACCACAGTCAATGAATAAAAGCACTGTACGAGGATCAGGTCATAGGGGTCGAGGTGGTAAACACAATATTGCACCTCATATCCAGAATGTTAATAATGTACAAGACAACATTTCATTACAACCAGTCTCAGATGACAGTGAAGGTGATTATACTTATGGAGTACAATCAATCACAGAATGGAATGATCTTCCAAACAACCCAGAGACTATAGTATATATTGCTGGTATTTGTCTCAAAGTTCTTATTGACACTGGATCAAACATTGACACCATGGCTGAGTGCCACTATGAAAAAATTTAGAAAACAGTTCCCAAAGCTAGAAAAATACAATGGTAAAGCCACTGCCTATGCTTCGAAGTTAGCCTTGCCAGTGATTGGAACTTTCACTGCAGAGATTAAGTCAAAGAATGCAATGCTCATTACTACATTCCATGTTGTTAGGAATGCAAAGGAGTCTTTACTCAGTTACAAGACTTCAACCAAATTGGGGCTACTTCAGCTTTCTAATGCTGTAGCAGTGGAATCTGCAAACAATGTTGATGGTATTGTTGCTGAATTTTCTGATCGATTTAAATCCATAGGTTGTTATACTGATAGCAAAGTACATCTGCATATCAACCCAGATGTAATTCCAGTTGCCCAACCACATCGCCGACAACCATTCCATACTCGCAAGAAAGTCGATGCCGAACTGGATAGGCTGATAGAACTAGATATCATTGAACCAGTAACAGGCCCAACACCATGGGTAAGCCCAATTGTCACTCCACCAAAGCCGAAGAATCCAGATGAGATACGCATTTGTGTGGACATGCGTGTTCCCAACAAGGCAATAATGCGTGAACGCCATCCTACACCCACTGTAGATGATATGATTTACCGCTTGAATGGTGCAACTGTATTCAGCAAGTTAGATTTAAACAAGGGCTATCATCAGCTTGAACTTGATGATGAGAGTCGCTTCATCACAACGTTTACGACACATCGAGGTCTGTATAGGTACAAGCGCCTGAGTTTTGGTATTAACAGTGCTGCCGAGGTATTCCAGCACATCATCAGCCAGGTATTGCAAGACATACCTAATGCTGACAACATGTCTGATGACATCATTGTTTATGGCCGTACCCAAGCTGAACACGACAAAGCTCTTCGTGCAACATTGCAACGCTTACGAGAAAAAGAATTTGACGCTAAGCCGAGCAAAGTGTGAGTTCAATCAACATAAAATTGAATTCTTTGGACATGTACTTAGTGACAAGGGTCTGTCTCCAGATCCTAAGAAAGTTGCAGATATCAAGAATGCTGCACCTCCTTCAACGTCCACTGAAGTACATAGTTTTCTGGGAATGGCAAACTACTGTTCTCGCTTCATTCCAGATTTTGCTACCATTACAAAGCCTCTACGTGAGCTCCTGAAGAAAATGCATCATGGTACTGGAGCGATATCGAGCAAAATGCATTTGATGCTGTGAAAGATGCACTAGTAGAGAATGCGACTGCTGCATACTTTGATCCATCAATGGACACTGAATTAACGGTGGATGCTAGTCCTGTTGGATTAGGTGCTGTTTTAGCCCAACACAAACCTGGTCAACCAGATTCCAGAGTAGTAATTGCCTATGCCAGCCGTTCTCTCACAGATGTTGAGCAACGATACAGTCAGACAGAGAAGGAAGCTCTTGCTCTTGTATGGGGCTGTGAACACTTCAATGTGTATCTGCTTGGTGCGCCCTTCACCACGATGGTCACTGACCACAAACCGTTGGAGACCATCTTCAATAATCCAAAGTCCAAACCACCAGCTCGCATTGAGAGATGGGCTCTTCGTCTGCAACCATACAACTTTACGGTGAAATACAAGCCGGGTGCAGGCAATCCCGCTGATTACATCAGTCGACATCCTGCCAACAGTTTCACCATCACCAAGCATCAGCAAGTTGCCGAGGAATATGTACACTCTGTAACCTGTGATGCAGTCCCTAAGGCTCTTACTCTTGATGAAATCCGTACTGCAACCCTAGAGGACCCAACTCTGCAAGAAACAGTGGATGCATTGACTAAGAAAAAGTTTCCACGCATCCCACCCTCAGGAGTTGACCAAGATGCATTCAAAGCACTTGAACGCATCCAGACAGAATTAAGTGTTACGCAACAACGCGACACTGTGCTGCGAGGTACTCGTATCGTTATTCCAGCTGTTCTCCAGCAACGTGCTCTGAAGCTTGCACATCAAGGACACCAAGGTCTTGTTAGGACGAAACAGCTGCTACGAGAAAAGGTGTGGTTTCCTGGCATTGATCGTCAAGCAAAGGATATGCATGATGCCTGTGTCCCTTGCCAAGCTGCAGTGGATACTTCAAGACCAACACCTCTACAACCTTCACCACTACCTGCTGCACCATGGACGGAAGTATCAATGGACTTCTGCGGACCACTACCAACTGGAGAGTACTTGATGGTAGTCATTGATGATCACTCACGTTATCCAGAAGTAGAAATCATCACTTCCACATCTGCAAAGGCTGTCATCCCGAAACTCGACAAGATCTTTTCAAACTTTGGCATTCCTGAAGTTGTCAAGACAGGACAATGGACCGCCATTCAATGGACAAGACTTCGTCAACTTTTCTGAGCATATTGGATTCAAACACCGCCGTGTGACGCCACTACATCCCCAAGCAAATGGAGAAGTTGAGAGATTCATGCAACCTCTCATGAAAGCGGTACGCTGTGCTCATGCCGAAGGACGATCCTGGAAACAAGCTATGTATGCTTTTCTCAGGAACTACCGTGCAACACCACATGGAACACTGGGCAAGTCGCCTGGCGAACTTTTATTTGGACGTCCTATGAGAATCGCACTACCCGTCATGCCAGCCAAGGTAACGGATAAACGTCTCGCTCAGAAGGATGCACTAGCCAAGGGCAAAATGAAAATTGCTCATGATCAACGTGCAAAGGAACAGTTCATAAAGGTTGGTGACACTGTTCTCGTTAAAAAGAAAAAAGAGGGAAAGTTAGATATGCCGTATGATACAAAACCATATAAAGTGATTAGTGTAAAAGGAAACTATGGTAACAGCTAGTAATAGAGATCATAGTATAACACGTAATATGGCTTATTTCAAAGTGATTCCAACTAGTGTAGAAAATGATGAAGTGCAAAGTCGTGCAAAAGAAAAAGAAAAAAATAGTTATAACCCGACAAACAATTCATCAAGGGATGTTACTGCATTTAAGGACTCTCGTCCTAAACGTCATGTTAAACGCCCTACACGATTTCATGATTAATTGTGTTCCTATGTAATGAAAAGTATTTACTTATTGTGCTAAACTAAATTTAATATTGTTTGAATAATGCAGATATCTCATTCAATATTTTGTAACTTTGTAGTACAGTTTCTTCCATGTTTGTTTAACATTGCATATGTATTTTTAACATTGAAATCCTTTGTGGAAAAGATTAAGTTGTTTAAATTCTTTGTGTGCTTAATTAATGTTAAATGTATGCAGTATCTCTTGATATGGTAATAACTTACTTTGTGTCAATAACTTTGCTTTGTGCTACAAGCATGGTAGACATCCTGTATTCATTCTTTTTAAAGAAAAGGAGGGATGTCATGTTCACAGAAAATGGTACCATCCGTTTTCTATGTGCGGCGGCTGGGACGCCAGAGAGAGATTGGAAGGTAAACAAGAGAGCGTACAGGACGCCAGCCAAGCTTGGTAGCTACTAGTCATGTAATCATATTAAGTATTAAAGTCAGTAACCAAGTCATGACTTTACATCAACCCTACAACCAAGACTTCCTCAGTAACACACAAACACCACAGGCTTGAGGCCTTCGGAAGGGTTAGGGAGTAAGACCTCCAACCCACAGTGGTTGGACTTGCTTACCCCATTCTTATCGAAAGGGAGACTACTTTTGTCTGAGGGTTCTTCCTGGAAGGACGTGGTGATCTTCCGAGACACCGGTGCCATCCAGACTTTAATTTTAGAGAGTGCATTGCAAGGTGCCAACACTCTCGACACTGGAGAGGTGGTACTGGTCGAGGGTGTCACTAGTGATACTCGGGCAGTACCCCTCCATAAGGTTACCCTGGAATCTGATTTCCACAAGGGTGTTTGTACAGTCGGAGTCACTTCATACCTACCTTTCCCTAATGTTGATGTAATAGTTGGTAATGATTTAGCAGGGGATAAGGTAGGGGACTCCAGACTGCCTATTATGTTGCCTACCCCTAAGGTTTGCCTGGATCCACCCGCCGCAGAGGATAATGTTGTGTACCCTGCGTGCGCGGTGACCAGGTCTATGGGACTTAAATGTAAGGGCAGCCCTGTGCTTGCCAAGGTGGTAAATCCCGAGGTCACGAGGAGCTTTCCGAGTGGTGAAAACCAAGTGGACCTCGCGGACACATTCATGGCCCGACTCGATGACGTGGCCGAGGACATTGTGGAGAGCCTGCCACCGCCATCTACAGAGAGTAGTGGGGAGGTGGAGGAGAACACTGTTGAGCCTCGGCCAATGGCATCTGACCAAGGCCTAGATGCCTCCTTGAGTGAGTTACAGAAAGCTGACCCCACTCTTGCAGATTGTCATGAGACAGCCGTCTCTATGGAGGAAATTGTAGACGCAGCAACTGGTTACTACTACAATGATCGGATTTTGATGAGAAAATGGAGACCACAGAGTGCTCCCTTGTCAAATGAGTGGGAGGTAGTCCACCAGGTTATGTTGCCAACCTGCTATAGAGAAAGAGTTTTGGCAGCTGCTCATGATGATCCTATGGGGGGACATCAAGGTATAAATATTACGTATCACAAAATTTTAAAGTATTTTTTCAGGCCCAAGCTGAAAAGCGATGTGGCAAAATTTTGTAATGCGTGTGTTGTTTGTCAACTGGTTGGGAAACCAAACCAGACTCCACCTAAAGCTCCTCTAAGGCCTATTGTCGTGCCAGAGGAACCATTTTCTCATGTGGTAATGGACTGTGTTGGACCATTACCTAGAACTAAGTCTGGTAATATTTACCTAATCACGATGATGTGTATCACTACTCGTTACCCAGAGGCTTTTGCTGTAAGGAACATCCGAGCAAAAACTGTTGTTGCTCGTATGTTGCAATTTTTTTCCACTTTTGGACTGCCTCGGGTCGTGCAAACTGACAATGGTGCTAATTTTAAGTCTGATGTTTTTGAGCAATTTTGTAAGGAACATGGAATAACTCATAAGGTTTCCAGCCCATACCATCCACAGAGTCAGGGGGTAATTGAACGTTTCCATCTAACTCTGAAGCAGATGTTGAAGACATCGTGCGAGAGTTCCCACACCTTCTGGGATGAGAATTTACTGTATGTTTGGTTTGCGGCTAGAGAGGGATTACAAAGTTCACTGGGCTGTTCTCCTTTTGAGTTAGTCTTTGGCCATAAAGTTCGTGGACCCTTGCAAATGTTACAGGAGAATCTGTTAGGGAACGTAACGTTAACCGAAGGTTCGGCTTTCTTTGCGCAACACCACCAGAGACTCAGGGACTGCAAGGCGCCTGCATTAAAGTATCTTGGCAAGGCCCAAGAAAAGATGAAAGAACGTAACGATGCTAAATCTAAGTTACGGTTATTTCAGCCTGGCGACCCTGTCCTGGTATTAAAGCCTCGACTAGGGAACACTATGTCCCACAAGTACGAAGGCCCCTACATTGTGACAGAAAAGACTGGGGACCTCACGTACAAAGTGAGGCACTCTGACAAACGTAACCAGGTAATGCTCATACATGTAAATCGACTGAAGAAGTTCCAGGGCCCCAGGCCCATTGCACTAACCAATGTTTCCATTTCCAGTGAGAGAGGGGATGATTGTTCTGGGGACCCAACTAATCTCATTTTCAATAATTCTAGTTCTGTGAATGCTGTGGAGGGACTGTCCTATTTGCAGATGGCCCAACGTGAAGAGGTGCAGTCGTTGGTTGATGAATTCTCCAGTCTGTTCGGGGAGGTCCCGACCCAGACTGATGCCATTTGCCATGATGTCGAGTTGACGGACTACACTCCCATTCGCCTTCAACCCTATCGGATGAGTCCAGAAAAGAAGGCCATCGTACGGAAGGAGGTCGACTTCTTGCTCCAGCACGGCCTCATCCGGCCGAGCCAGGGCTCTTGGTGCTCGCCCTGCCTTTTGGTCCCCAAACCAGACGGCTCCTGGCGATTATGCACCGACTATCGGCAGCTCAACAAGGTGACCATTGTGGATGCCTATCCGCTGCCCCTCCTCGAGGACTGCATTGACGAGTTGGGAAATGCCAAGTACGTTTCGAAATTCGACCTCTCGAGGTGGTATTATCAAATCCCACTCACTGAACGTGCTAAACAGCTCACTGCGTTCGTGACACCCGAGGGTGTTTTTGAGTATCAAGTGTTACCGTTTGGCTTGCGTAATGCTCCTGCCACGTTCCAGAGACTCACGAACTCTCTACTCGCTAAGGTGCCAAATTGTCGGGCGTATTTAGATGATATCGTGCTGTTTGACAGTAATTGGGCTGACCACATAGCTAGGTTACGCCAGTTGTTTGCCATCTTGAAAAGGGCAAACCTTACCTTAAATGCTAAAAAGTGTCATTTTGGCCAAGGCACAGTGACGTACCTCGGTTATGAAGTGGGCCAAGGAAAAGTGTTACCTCGGCAAGATAAAATCAGTGCCATTCTGGAGTATCCAGTACTAAAGTCTAAAAAGGACGTTCAAAGATTTATCGGTATGTGTGCGTACTATCGACGTTTTTGTCAGAACTTTTCCAGTGTTGCCACTCTCACATACTTGTTGCGGAAAGCCGTTAAATTTAAGTGGTCATCAGACTGTGCAGAGGCATTTAAAAATTTGAAATTGATCTTAGCTTCTGCCCCAGTGCTTGCTAGTCCAAGGTTCGACCGACCGTTTAAAATTCATGTTGACGCGTCTGACTCGGGTGCTGGTGCAGTGTTGTTGCAAACTGGGGATGATCAGGTGGAACACCCAGTATATTATTACTCTGTGAAATTCGACAAGGCGCAACGCAATTATTCAGTGGTAGAAAAAGAGGCGTTGGCGCTAGTGTTAACATGTAAAAAGTTCGAAGTTTACCTCACAGGTAATATAGTGGAAGTGTACACGGACCATAACCCACTAGTCTTCCTGACTCAGATGAAGGGTAAGAATAAACGCATCCTCAGGTGGGCATTGTACCTACAGGACTTCAATCTTTCCATTACCCACCTACCGGGCAGACTCAACGTGATAGCCGACGCTCTGTCCCGGTTGCCGGAATAACATTCATCTGAGCCACAGAAAGCCATTTACCAACTGTCATGCTTTAGTTAATTTTTTTTTAGGTTCTCCTGTGACATTAAATATTCCGTGTCCAATTTATTTACTTCCCTGTTCTTTTATTTTTTTGTGTATGTTTTTTTTTCTTTCAGAGAACTCCTTTGTATTTTTTTTTTTGCAGAGAAATTGTTTTTGATTGATTTTTTGTTTTTGTCATATGTTTTTCTTTTTATTCTCTGTATACTCTTAAAAAAAAAAAATATGACTACTATTCTAGTAGTCACATTTTTTTTTTCTCTGAAGGGGGGAGGAGTGTTACGACCCTGGGTTCTCCAGTGGAAACCAGAGGTCAAAATTGAGCTATTAAACTTTCTGGTAGTACAGTTGTGCATCTCGAATGGCAATTGTTTGTATCTTCCCTGCCAGACGTAAGACTATTATTGTTTCTCAAAGAGCATTTAAAGACTGAGCTGGGGGTTGATTATTAAAAAATAACATAGGCACCAACTTTGCTTACTAATGCTTTCTAATCATTCATAAAGTAACAATACGTTGCATAAGGGAAGATCTTTAATGTGCTTAGCTGCACGATCAATTAGGCTCCTTCCGGCACCACGACATGAGGGAGGCTAGCTGGTCGCTAGGAGCTCTCTCTTCTCTGGCTGGTGTTCGTGCGGATAAGATCTACTCTGTGGCTGCACCCCTACTCTTCTCCCTTCTCCTCTTACTTATTTCCCTTACCTGAAGTTCCTGTATCCTTAAGTTAAGTACGGGGCATTATTAAGTGTACCTACTCTGGTAGTAACGATTGGTGAGACCTGGGGGTAGTATTTGCCAGTGTTTTGGGTACCCCTAAGTGTTGTGTTTTGTATTAGGGTCCCACGTGGTTTCCCTACCCTAAGCTGCATCCAGCTTCAGTGCTTATCCAGTAGTACTTTACCCTAGTTTGTTATTAGTGTAAACCTTGTATGCTGTCTAAGTGGACCAAGGCTTTTAACGTAAGATAGCGTGGTAAAGTTATTATTATTATTGTTATTGGTGTGAGTGTATATGGGGGTTGTTAAGGGGTTAATAAATAAGTACATGAATTACAGAGTATCCCTTCTCCCAGTGTGGGAGCGCATTGATCAACCCTTAGACTAACATATATGGTCTAGTAGCAAGTTATTACTACTGTGGATAGTTTATTTTGGGGGCCGGGCCTTTTAGCTCTCCCATATTTGATACTCTTGTCTTCTAACTACCCTTACCCCTTAATAGTACCAGTACCCCATAGAAGCCCCACATCTGTTATTTATAACACCAACCATTTCAATTTACCCAACCAGTTTGTGCACCCTATACTCATCCTCTGTGCGGTAATTTATTGTGCATCCCATACTCATCTTGTTACCAGCAGTTTGTGCAACCCATACTCATCCTGTGACCCGAAATTGAACCTGTAGTGATTGTAGTGCTTTTAAAATGTTAGACTAAGCTACATACATAAATACATAAATACACAGATTTATGTATGCCATACATAAAGTGTTTGATGTGTCTTTTACATAGTGTCTGTAGCGAGTTAATCTTATACTCGCTCCATTATCTCATTATCTTAATAGCATAACTAATTACAGAAGCTACAATCCTTTCCCCAATTACAGGTAATACTCTTCTCACCTTGTTGGAGGAAGCTGAGGTGTAATCACCATATAAGCAACGATTTGACGAATAATAATAATAATAATAATAATAATAATTTTTATTTAGGTAAAGGTACATACATAAAGAGATTTTACAATGTTTGTTGGCTTTATAGATAGAGGTAGTACATACAATGCCTAAAGCCACTATTACGCAAAGCGTTTCGGGCAGGAAAAAACATTAATGACTAAAGCTTAAAACTAATGGGTAAAAAGAATAAAATGTGTTGAGTACAAATAAAAATAGAGGTAAAAGAGGGGGGAACATTGTTGGAAAAGCAGCACAAATACAATTACAAATTATTACAGAAAATTACATTCAAACAGCGTTGATTTGAAAAAAAAAAAAAAAACATACATGGGTTGACAACAGAGGGGTAAGGTAGGTTACAGGGAATTTATTTGGTAGTGTTTAGTTTTTATCTTAAACTGGTTGAGAGAGGTACAGTCTTTAACATGGTTGGGAAGGTCATTCCACATTCTGGGCCCCTTGATTTGTAGAGCATTTCTGGTTTGATTAAGTCGTACTCTAGGAATATCAAAACTGTATTTATTTCTGGTGTGGTGCTCATGGGTTCTGTTACAACCTTCTATGAAGCTTTTGAGATCAGGATTGGCATTATAGTTTAGCGTTTTATATATGTATAATACACATGAGAGAATGTGCAGTGACTTAATGTCTAACATATTCAGAGATTTGAGTAGGGGTACCGAGTGATGTCTGGGGCCAGAATTGGATATTGTCCTAATAGCAGCTTTGTGTTGAGTAATTAGAGGACGTAAGTGGTTTTGGGTAGTAGAGCCCCAAGCACAAATACCATAGTTGAGATATGGATAGATAAGGGAGTAATAGAGAGTCACCAGGGCAGG